>NW_006921597.1:1979893-1981579 GCF_000298275.1 Orycteropus afer afer
ATAAATGGAGAAAAGATTGAAGTTGTCAAGGATTTCATATTACTTGGATGCAGAGTCAAGACCAATGGAAGAAATTAGATGATGTATTGCACTGGGAAAATCTGCTGCAAAAGACATCTTTAAAGTGAACAGTAAATATGTCTTTTTGAAGACTAAGGTGCACCTAACCCAAGCCTTGGTATTTCTAATAACCTCATATGCATGTCAAAGGTGGACAATGAATAAGGAAGATCTAAGAAGGGTTGCTGCTTTGAGATGTGGTGTTGGTGAAGAAAACTAAAAGTACTATGGACTGCAAGAAGGAATAAACTTGTCCTGAAAGAAATGCAGCTGGAATGCTTCTTGGAAGTGAAAATGGCCAGACTTCATCTCATCTACTTTGGTCATGTTGTCAGAAGGGACCATTCCCTAGAGAAGGATATCATGCTCAGTAAAGTGAAGGGTCAGTTAAAAATAGAAAGCCTCTCAAGGATATGAATTAACATAGTGGCTGCGTTGATGAGCTCAGGTATAGCAACGATTGTGTGGCTCGCACAAGACTGGGCAGTGTTTTGTTCTGTTGCACACAGGGTCGCTGCGAGCATCAGAGCTGATGTGACAGCACCTAACAGCAACAAATGTCCTGTGCCTTTGATTCTGTCAATACATTCAGACCCTATCTGGTGAGGTAACCAATTGCAGATTTCTACCTTTGATGGTATGTTTCTTGGAAGCACTCCTGATAGAAAATATTAATGTTCATAGAAGTACTCCAGATAGGAAATATGTTATATAATTGTTGGAAAGATTGAAAGAGGAAAAAAGGAGGAAGGGAATGTCCTCTACAATAAAGGCTCTAATCTTCCTATAGAAGTCATTCTATGCCTCTGTGACCCTACATTGCAGGCACAGCTACTACAGGAGGCTATAAACATCAGCTTATACTGCCACATGCCTGTTTCTGCCACTGCACAGCTATCTGCTGTTGTTGCTAGTGCTATTAGTTCCAGAAGACAACTTCTTTTTTTAGTACTTATTCTTTTCATTCTCTGGTATATGACTGTTGATTGAAGAACCTAAAAGTAAAGGAAATCCTTGAGAGCCTAAATATGACTTTGAGTATATCTTACTTGAATTTAGAGACATCTCAAGAATAGATTTGACACACTGAACACAAATGACAAAAGATCAGATGACTTGAGGGATGACATCAAGGAATTCATACATGAAGAAAGTAAAAGGTCATTAAAATGACAGGAAAGAAAGAAAAGACCAAAATGAACTTCAAAAGAGACAATGAGACTTGCTCTTGAACATAGAGTAGTAAAAGCAAATGAAAGAAATGATGAAGTACAAGAGCTGAATAGAACATTTTGAAAGGCACCTCCAGAAGACAAAGTAAAGTATTATAATGAAATGTGCAAAGATCTGGAGTTAGAAATTCAAAAGGGAAAAGTACATGTGGCATTTCTTAGGCTGAAAGAGCTGAAGAAAAAAATTCAAGGCTTGTGCTATAGCCAAAATATCGAACAATGGAGGAAGCATCAAAAGACAATGGAAGGAGGGGGTTCCGGCAAGATGGCGGACTAGGCAGAAGGATTGCACAGATCCTCTTCAACAAAGAAAAGGGAAACCAATTAACACAGACACAGAAGATAATCTTGGACCCCTGAGCCTTGAAGGAAAGGATGCAGAATTGGACTAAAC
>NW_006921597.1:2012217-2014250 GCF_000298275.1 Orycteropus afer afer
ACAGGACCAGGCAATGTCACTATGAGTCCGCACCAACTCAGTTACTCGTAACAAGTACAACAACAACAACAAGATGTTACCCTACTGGCAAGAGAGTCTGAGAAACAGGATTTCAGACCCATGATGCAGAGGAGAAACTAGGAGTATATAGACAGTGTTGAGTGTGAACAGAGAGTACTTGGGAGAAAAGAGTTCTTGGAAAAATCAAATTCTGGAACTCTTTCATAGGAATTGAGGATCTGGACACGAACTCTATAAGACTGTCTATGTTACAATCTCTTGGAGAAATTTCAGGTGATTGCATACCCCATTTCAAAGGCCACTAATCTAGCCACTAATATTGTCAGAATGCACACTCTCCAACTAGTTTCCTTAGGGCCCCCTTGACCTCCTTATTTCTCAGGCTGTAGATGATGGGGTTCATCATGGGGGTCATAACACAGAAGAGCACAGAGACCAGGATGTCTATGTCCAGGGAGTAGCCTTCTCTGGGCTGATCATAGTTCAAGTTGGCCATTCCATAAAAGACCACCACCACAGTGAGGTGAGAAGCACAGGTAGAGAAGGCCTTGTTCCTGCCCTGAGCAGAGGGAATTCGCAGGATGGCAGAGATGATGAATATGTAGGACATTGTGGTCAAAAGGCAGGGGCTCAGGCCGATGGTGGCACTGGCCACATGGAGCACAGATTCATTGACAGAAGTGTCTGAGCAGGAGGGCTTTAGGAGCAGTGGGATGTCACAGAGAAAGTGGCTGATTTGATTCGGTCTACACAGAGTGAGTGTGGCTGCCAGCACTGTGTGTATCAGTGAATTCAGCAGCTCACACAGCCAGGATCCAGTCACCAAAACCACAGACGTTCCCACTCATGAGGACTGGATATTGAAGAGGGCAGCAGATGGCTACATAGCCATCATAAGCCACATCAGCTATGACACCCTCACTGGTAGCACAGGTCACAAGGAAGATCTGAGAAAGGCAGCCATTGTAGGAGATGGTCTTCTACCAGAAGTTCACCAGCATGACCAGGATGGGGTGGATGTGTAGCAGATGACTAAGAAGCTGAGGTTGCTGAGGAAGTAATAAATAGGCATTTAGAGGGCAGGACTGACACTCATGGCAGTTATTATGGGCATATTCCCCAGGAGAATTGTCAGGCAAACAACCAGGAAGACAAGGAAGAACAACCCCTGTAGATTGGGGTGGTTGGAAAACCCCAAGAAGATGAATTCAGTGACATCTGTTTGATTATTCATTTGAAACTCTTTCACAGCTACAGAACAATGAAAAAAAAATCCAAATGAGTTTGTAAACTTGCAAAGCAAATATCATGTAATGTTGTATATAGAGAAATCTGAGCAGTAGAGCTAGATGGGGGAGAATTTCTACTCAAAGACTACCATTTCTCACTCAGCTCAAGCCCCAGGACCTCCTGTGAGGAGGACTCCAAGGGTGCTGTTTTTTTTTTTTGTTTGTTTGTTTGTTTGTTTGTTTGTTTGGATAATTTCTGTTGATCTGTCTCTAAGTTTAAGGTGCTTTGGTAGCACAGTGGTTAAAGCATTTGGCTGCAAACCAAAAGGTCGGTGGTTCAAACCCCCTAGCTGCTCTGCAAGAGAAAGATGAGGTAGTCTCCTTCTGTAAAGATTTAAAGTCTTGGAAACCCTATGGTGCAGTTCTGCCTATAGGGTCACTAGGAGTCATAATTGACTTTATGGAAATGGGTTTGGTTTGATTTGGATCTCGAAGTACACCAATTTTTCTTTAGCTGTGCCAAGTGTATGTGACTCATTAAGGGAACTCTGTCTTTGGAGCTCTGGTAGCCTAGTACCTAAGGTCACCAGAAGGCTGGCAGTTCAAGCCCACCAGTCACTCCTTGGAAGGAAGGTTGGGCAACCTATTTCTGTAGTGATGTTGTTGTTGTTAAGTGCCATCAAGTCGTTTCCAACTCATAGCGACCCCATGCACAGCAGAACGAAACACTGCCCGATCCCGCACCAGCCCCACAATCCCTGCTATACTTGAGCCCATCATCAC
>NW_006921597.1:2016939-2024435 GCF_000298275.1 Orycteropus afer afer
GGCCTCTTCCTTCTTCCTCGTCTGTTTCAGTCTATAAGCTGGGCTGTTACCTGTGCACCAGGTGCATCTCGCTGGGTTTTAAACATCAGAGGCTCAGCCTCAAAACTCACGTCTACATGTCACCACAGTAGGACAAACCGACAGACAAGTTTGTCTTGCTGTTGGAGACCTCTCGTATCACCCGCACCTGAGTCCCTGTGGTTGACTGTACCTCTGTCTGTCTTCCTGGCTTTTAATCCCCTTTCTCCTGCTCTTCTGCCCTGCTGCTTTGGGTGTCCCTGAGTTGTCCCTGGGGCTGACTGCTCCTCTGTCCAGGATCCAGGCTTTTATCCCCTTTCTCCTGCTCTCCGGTCCTGCTGCTTTAGGCGAGCCTGAGTTTTGCTCTCCTCAACTCATCCCTTCAGCTGATTGCTCTTATCTCTGGCTTCCTGGCTTTTAATCCCCTTTCTCCTGCTCTTCCTGCCTGCTACTTTGGGCGTACCTGAGTTGTCTCTCCTCACCTGTAACCCTGGAGCTATCTGTAGTGATAGCACCTTGGAAACCCAAGGAGGGGTCGATATCAGTCAGATCCAACTCAACAGCAGTGAGTTTGGTTTTCTGGTTTATCTTAAGTACAGTGTTCTTTATTTCCAGCATTACCATTTGATCCTATCCACCTGCCTGCTGAAATGACCTGCTGGATCTTGAATGTTGTCTACCTTTTCCACTACAGCCTTTCACCTATTCCTCAGAATTATTTAAAATTCCTGATATGATAATTTTAACATCTCTGTCATATCTGAGTCTGGAAGTGATGTGTGTGTTGTCTCAGATTTTATGTATATATGTGTGTGTATATATACATATACACACAAAACTGTTTTGATGTCTCATAATTTTTCTATGAAAGCTGTTGTATTATATATTGTATTGTTCTATAATGTACAGGAGAGTAGATACTAAGGTAAAAAAAATTTGGTGGGGGTTTGTTTATGACCATGCCTTACCTTTCTCTAGGACTTTAGTGGGAGTTTGTCTTAATTTAACAAGGACTCGGGCAAAGTTTGAAGTTTGTTGTTGCTATGATCAGCCTTAGTGCAAAACAGGTTTCAAGTTTCTCTAAGGAAATCTTGTATTTAATGTGTGGGCCTGTTTACCTACATTTTTGCTCCCTGCTTGACTTTGAGGGTTCCTTCTACACTGGTATCCAGAGATAATCTGTTTCATGAAGATCTCTCTGCTGTATTCAACTGTTATTTTTACTCAATGCTTATTAGTAGGTAGGTCTGGGGCAAGGAAGGGACATTCTCTGACATTCCAGTTAAGCCTCAGTCTTAGGTACAATAAATCTGGTCTTGGGAGCTTGACCTTCACAAGCGTGAAGTGTCCAGCTTCAGACTGGTCCTAGATCATATTCCTGCACCCCCCAGAAGAGTCTTTTTTTTTGCCCCTGTTCTCTTCCCCAGCTAAAATGAGTTTCCATAGTGCCCTGGAGTGGGAGTTTTTGTTGCTCTTTCTCCTGAAGATTACAGTATTTTTTCTGTAGAATATGTAGGGAAAATGAGTCTGGGAGTTTTGACAGTGGCTGCTATTTCCTCCACTCCCCAAGACAACACCATTAGGGAAGTTTCTCGGAGTATCCTGGTCTTTATGAGCATCTGATAATGCCCACAGAGGAAAAGCAAGAGAGTGAAAACCCTCTAGGTGCATGGACCCAGGGACTCACACTCTCATTCAAGCCTACTTAGTTTTTAGCAATTCATTAAAAATATTTAGCTGAACTTTCTTTCTTTTTTTTTTTAATTGTGGTGGAAATATGAATAAGAAGCATATGCCATCTCAACAATTTCTACATGTATAATTCAGTGAAATTGATAACAGTCAAATTGTGCATCCAATCTCACTATCCTTTTCCCATAATTTCTCTACCATTCACATAAACAAAATGCCGCCTAAGCAAAAACTTCCTCTTTATTCTACTCCTTATCAGTAGCAATTACTAATAATCTTTGGTTTCCACATATTTATTTCATAAAAATGGGATCACATAAAATTTGTCCTTTTGCAACTGACTTATTTCATTCAGCATGATGTTTTCAAGGTTAATCTGTATAGTGACTCCATCAAGACTTCATTTCTCTTTACGACTGCATAGTTTTCCATTGTTTGTATATACCAAATTTTGTTTATTTATTCATCTGTTTATGGACATCTTGGTTGTTTGTATCTTTTGGGTGTTGGGAAAAGTACTGTAATGGACATTGTGTACATATGTTTGTTTGTGTTGCTGCTTTCAAGTTTCTTGCGTATATACCTAGGATTGAGATTGCTGGGTCATATGGTTGTTCTAAATTCAACATTTTGAGGAATAACCAAACTATTTTCCACAGAAGCCATACCATAGTTGAACATTCATATCAGTTTATGTGTTATCTTTTGGTTTCTGCCCCAGGTTAAAAGAAATGGTTGAGTATTGTTTCTTCTTTTAAAAGTCTATGTCTCCCCAGTTTTCTGTTTAGGTGCTTGCCTAATTGAGGCCTCAATTCCTGAATTTCTTTTATATCTCTGCTTTGACGTGTCCAAAACTACTGTGATTGTCAGGTATAACAGCCCCAAATACAACTTAAAAAAAAAAGAAAAGAAAACCTCACTGCTGTGGAGTCGGTTCTGACTTATAGCGACCCTTCCTTGGGTTTCTGAGGTGGTATCTCTATGGAAGCAGATTGTCTAGTCTTTCTTCTGAGGAGTGGCTGGTGGGTTTGAACCTCCAGCCTTCTGGTTACCAGTCAAATGCCTTAGGCACTAACTACTATTTATTGAGGACTTTACGCTGTACCAGGCCTGGGGGTGAGTACTCTACACACATAATTCATGTGTCTATTGCAACAACCTTATATATTAAAGATATTCTATTAGGGTTTGCAAGTGAAGAAGCTGATACTTAAGGTTGTTGTTGTTGTTATGGGCCATCGAGTCAGACCTGACTCATAGTGACCCCTCCTTGGGTTTCCAAGACAGTATCACTACAGAAATAGATTGCCCCATCTTCCTTCCAAGGAGTGGCTGGTGGGTTTGAACTGCCAGCTTTGTGATTAGAAGTCAAGAGCCTTAGGCACTATGCTACCAGAGTTACGATGCTTAAGGTTACCCAGGTACTAATTCCAGAATCAGGAACTTAAGTCTATCTGACTCTGATGTCCATAATCTTTCCATTTGACTGTCCTCCAAAAAAAATTCTATGGAATAAGAAATTAAAGAAAAGTGGGGGTGCAGCCAATAGGGACAATATCTACACATTTTAAATTTCCTGAGAATTCAGTCAAACCAGCTCACATACACAAATGAATGGTAGCATCAGTCAAACCAATACCTTGCAACATTGCTTATAAAAAGAGTTAAATGTTAGGCTCTTTACTTTTCTACCAGGTGTACCTACACCTGGGAAGCACCAGCCTGAGAGCTTGTGGCCTTTATTAGGCATAGATTTCAAAGGGTGTATCTCTGCCACATACACAACATAGGTCAGCATTTCTTAACTTGTGCATTTAGACTCAAGTTTGAGAAAAGGGTAACTCTCTCTCTATAATTTACACTCTCCCACCCATGCTGTGGCAGAGCCAGTGAGTCCCCATTCATGTATGTGTGTGTGTGTTACAGGGGAGAAGGGTTGACCTCAACTCATGACCTCCCCTTGAGAGAGGGCACCTCCTGTCATTGACCCTGCCATCATGGAGCCTGACACTCTCAATGGCATCTGATCTCCCTGTCTACTGAAGGCTAATACAGAGTCACAGCTTGAGGCACATGAACTGCTCATAAACAAGCTGGTCGAAGTTAGTGGGACAGGGGAAATAAACAATCCAGCACTATGATTAGGTCCACAGAAAACAAGAGGTTGATATGAGGCTAAGCAGCTGAATTCAAGAGGACATTTCTGATTAGCAGTTCCAGTGCAAACATTTTACTGATGTAAGAAAAATAACAACCCATGAGGCATTAAACATGGCCCCATAGCCCCTTGGCCTGTGGTGGTCCTAGTGTTCTCTTCCTCTTAGAAGATCTGTTCCTATTGGAGACCTTGTGGCAGCACCCGCTCCATTCCAACCAGAGAGCCGTATCTCCTGTCTATTTCTTTGCTTCTTTCTTCTTTGCTAATCAATTTGTAATCCCCAAAGGCAAATGAAAGAGAATGAAGTTACTTAGTTATAATTCTGAATAACTGAGATTTCTTAAAAAAAAAAAAAAAAAAAGGAGGGGGGGAGATAGGCAAAGTAAATTATTTAAAAAGCTCAGGACATTATTAACACCAAAAAGTCAAACTCACTGCCATTGAGTTGATTCTGACTCATAGCAACCCCCATTAGGTTTCCAAGGCTATAACTCTTTACAGAAGCAGACTCTCTCATCTTTCTTCCAGGGAGTGGCTGGTGGGTTGTAACCACCACCATTTTGGTTAGCAGCCAAATCCCTTCAGGACCTTATTACAGTTAACAAATTGTTTGCAGCACACTTCGCAAACAGCAATGTGTTGCCCATATAGATGAGAGCCTTTAGCTAAGCAAATAAAAATGTTTCTAAACATAAATGTTGTGTAATTTTATTTCTATTAATTTGTACACTTACTTTGTGTACCTATTGATACACAATAATGTATCATAGGGAAATGTAATCTTTTCTTTTCTTTCTGAAAATTATTCCTTTCTCTCCTGCTTGTCCAAATTAGAGAAGTACTAATATATTACTATGTGTATAATTTACCAGGAACAAATTTTCCATGCAAAATATTTCACTTAAAGAATTCAGGGGCCTCTTAGGTTTTGGTTTTGATATTCTCTAAAGTCAGCTCCACCCACACACAAGATTTGTCGTGAAATAAATGCAATGAAATTGTAATAAAATCTGTACCATAGTTTATGATATGTTCCTATGGGCTAGGTATCTCAATAGATACCTAGACACTACACAGACTTTTTCTCAATTGTGATGATAAATACACGAGTTACTCACCACTGACTCTCCCCAAAAGCCTTGGATTTCTGGCCGTGGTGGTGGGGCTTGCTGCTGTCCACATACGGCCTGGTCTGGAATGGACACTCCTGGGCAGCAGGCTGTTGAGTGCCATGGGTCATAAGGAGGCCTTACCATCCCAGGAGCTGCCCAGAGCATACTCAATGCCTAAATGCGGGAGTCAAAAACCTTTCTTGATCTCTCCATGAATTCATTTTTCTAAGATGACCATTTATAAACATCTCTGAACAAACCTTTGGGGAGTAGCCATCTAATCTTTCTCTAGGCAGCTGTTCTGAGACTCCTCAGAGTGCAAACACAACTCAGGGCCAAAACCCTAGATAGAAACTGTAGAGATGAAGAGAGATTAATTCTCTCTTGGACTTGTTAAGTTCTCGGCAAACATCTTTTCCCAACATGCAATGAGGTGATCATCTTCTTATCTCTTTCAGGACATCTGTAGGCAAATTTCAGTGCTAGATTACTATTAGGAAATTACAGGTGACCAAAGTCTGTGAAAGTGGCTCTTTTCCCTTCTCCATTTGGGAGAGAATGGGTAAGGGTGATTTGCACTTATTTGGTTGGATTCCATGAGGTACTGGGAGTTTTCTCCATTTCATTTGTTGTTCTTGTTGTAATGTGCTGTCAAGTCAGCCCCAACTCATAGTGAGCCCTCCTTGGGTTTCCGAGGTGGTATCACTATAGAAGTAGATTGCTCCATCTGCCTTCCGAGGAGTGGCTGGTGGGTTTGAGCCACCAACCTTCTGGTTAGCAGTCAAGTGCCTTAAACACTACACCACCAGAGCTCCCATTTCATTTAGAGCCCCTGATTTATGGTCCTGCCATTGCTCATGATCTAGTTAAGACACTGCTTGTTTTAGGGTTCTGAAGGGGAAAAAACAGAACAGAATTCTGTAGAGCACTTACACAGAGAAAGCTGTATATTTGAAAATCATGTAGTATTTTATGGTACCAAAACCAGGACAAAAAAATCAGATAATATCAAGAATTAAGCTTCCAAAACTCAAAAATACCATTAGCAACTTGGGTTTCTTTTTTTCCCTCCTACATTTAAAGGAGAAGCATGGAAATGGTGATTGTTAAAAGGCCTTGAATCATTATCCATCCAGGAAATGCAAACCAAAATCACATCGAGATACTACTTCAAAGTTACTAGAAAGGCTATAGTAAGGAAAGACAGATAACAACAAATGTTGATGAGGATATGGAGAAACTAAATCCCTTGTATACTGCTCTTAGTAATGTAAAATGGCCCAGTTGCTTTGGAAAACAGTCTGGCAGTTTTTCAAAGACTAAACAGAGAGTTTCCATATGATCTAGCAATTCCACTCCTAGGTGAATATCCAAGAGAAATAAAAACAAATGTTCACACAAAAACTTGCAAATGAATATTCATAGCATCATTGTTCATGAAGCCCAAAAGTGAAAACAAATGTCTATCATTTGTGAATAGATTAATGTAATGTGGTATATTCATACAATAGACTATTATTTGGCAATGAGAAGGAATCAAGTACTGACATGTTACAACATGGATGAACCTTGAAAACATTATGCTAAGTGAAAGAAGTCAGTCACAAAAGGCCATATATTATACGATTCTATTTAATTTATCTGGAGCATCAAGAATAGGCATAACCACAGTCACAAACAGCAGATTAGTGGTTGCAAGGGCTGAGAGACTGGGGGGATAAGAGGGAAATAGAAGTGACAACTAATGAGTATGGAACTTCTTTTTGGGGTGACAAAATATTCTAAACTATCAATGGATCAGAGAACAAGTGCACATATGGTCACAATGTGTGAAATGTCCAGTGCTGATGGAGATGTTAGTCTTGATGGGATGGGGCACTGCAGGGCACAAGAGATGCTGTATAGAGAGAGCACTGTTACAACTGCAGCCAGCATGCTCATGTGTTTCCACAAATAAGAATCATTTTCCAAATTGAAAAATACTGGTCTAAGCACTGGCCTTACCAGAAAATCTAAGTTGTCTAGCCAGAGCTCCTTTGACCTCCTTGTTTCTCAGGCTGTAGATGATGGGGTTCAACATGGGGGTTACAACACAGAAGAGTACCGAGATCAGGATGTCAATGTCCAGGTTATAGCCTACATCAGGTCTGTCATAGTTGAAGTTGGACATTCCAAAGAAGACCACCACCACAGAGAGGTGAGAAGCACAGGTAGAGAAGGCCTTACTCCTGCCCTGAGCAGAAGGAATCCTCAGGATGGCAGAGATGATGAGTATGTAGGACACTGCGGTAAACAGGCAGGGGGTCAGGCCAATGGTGGCACTGGCTGCATGGAGCACAGATTCATTGATGGAGGTGTCTGAGCAGGAGAGCTTTAGGAGCAGTGGGATGTCACAGAGAAAGTGGCTGATTTGGTTGGGTCCACATAGAGTGAGTGTGGTTGCCAGCACTGTGTGTGTCAGGGAATTCACCATCCCACACAGCCAGGATCCACTCACCAGAAACACACAGACCTTC
>NW_006921597.1:2025067-2038597 GCF_000298275.1 Orycteropus afer afer
GGGTTTGAACCACCAGCCTTCTGGTTAGCAGTCAAATGCCTTAGGCACTATGCTACCAGAGCTCCTATGATGATACTGCTATTGTTGTTGTTGTTGTTATGTGCCCTCGAGTTGGACCCGGCTCATAGTGACCCCTCCTTGGGTTTCCGAGGCAGTATCACTACGGAGGTAGATTGTCCCATCTTCCTTCTGAGGAGTGGCTGGTGGGTTTGAACCGCCAGCCTTCTGGTTAGCAGTCAAGTGCCTTAGGCACTATGCTATCAGAGTTCCCATGATGAAACTAAGATGGCCTATTTCATGGTTCCTGGAAAAAGTAACATGGACAATATAAACAATGTGCCTGGAACGTTATAGGTGCTCAATTAGCTGTAGCTATAATTCTATTATTTTAAAGCCAGACAAAATTCTTCTTTCTTTTAAGTACCTGACATCAAAGAGATTTTCATATATGTATACATGTTACAAGGATGTGAAAGTTCCCAATACATTCTCTGAATGAGGTAACAGAGAGATATTCTCTGACTCAGATACTGGAGATCAAAGATGTTTTACATGTTCTCCATATACACTTTGCATTACAAGGATGAGAATGTTATACATTTATTCTGTGAGTGAGAAAACAATGTACTGTTTATCGCTTAAAAGTACATGAAGTCAAAAGAGTTTAACATGTTACTGTATTCAAGTTTGTGTTACAGGGATGGGAAAATTCCTAATACATTCTTTAAATGGGAAAACTATGTACTGTTTTTCCTTATACAAATACGTGAATTCAAAGGTGTTTTACATGTTACAAACTTACACTTTTTCTTTCTTCTTTTTTTTCTTTCTTTTAACTTTTTATTATAATTGGTGAAATTTTACAAAGCAGACTCATTTTACATTCAATAGTTCATATACACATTTTGTTTTATAATACTTGTTACATTCCCTGCACAGACAAAATATGTACAAATTGGCTACTTCTCATCACATTTACCACTGATACCCTGGCCATTCACTCCTGCCTAGACAATCACAGTAGCTTCCTATCTATGTCCCCTTTCCTTCCATCTCTGCCCCCATTTTGTCTGCTTCCTCAAAGCAGCAGGTAGAGTGACTTTTTAGAACGTAAACTAAATCATGTCACTTTCATGCTTAAAATCCTCCAATGTTTTTCTATCTCAATCAGAATAGAATCCAAAGATCTTACCTAGGCCTTCAAAGTCATTGGGATTTAACCTCTAACTACTTCTCTGCTATTAGTTCCCATCATTCTTCCTCTTTGCTCATCCAATGCCAGAAGGCTACTTTCTGTTTTTGAACTACACCAATCACTCTGCTACCTTAGGGACTTGTACTGCTATTTCCTCTGTCAGGAACAATTTTACCCATATATTCTCATGGTCCATTTCCTATTTTCATTGAAATATTTCCTGAATTGTTTCCTCTGCAGGGATACTGTCCTGACAATTCTATCTAAAATATAAGTTTCATCATCGTGTATCTCTTTTTCTAGTTTTATTTTTCTTTGTAGTACTTATACTATACCTGGCATGCATTTGTTTCTCTATCTGAGTCTGTTTGTAGTGTAAGTTCTATGAGGCCAGGTCCCAGTTTTGTTCACTATTCATCCCTAATACCTAGGACAGTGCCTGGCATCCAGTATATGTTCAGTAAATATGTGCTGAATGAATGAATGAATGAATCTATATTATTGAAATGATACTGGAATTCATTTTATTTCCTATGAGAAAATCTAGTTTAATTTTTTTTCTATTTTGCCTAATTATACCAAATTATTTTTCCTTACATTGCTCTCCTGATCTCCGTTAATCTTTACAGAAGAAAATGTTAGACATTTTAACACATTAGTTTCTATTTTTAAAACTATTCTTTTTGTTCAAAGAAAAAATAATAGAAATGTGTTAGAGGGCTTAGAACATAGATAGTAATTAAATACATAACAATAGCAGTGCAAAGGATCAGAGGGAGAATAAATGGAGAAATATTTTCTAATGTTCTTGCATTGTACATTAAAAAGGAAAATATTAACTCCAGATAGACTGTAATAAGTAAATAATGCATAATACAATACATAGAGTGAAAACTAAAACAACAAGGGGTATATCAATAGAGAAGATTAAATATTACAATAATAATATTTTTTTAAAAAAAGAAAAATTAGACAAGAGAAAAATTAAACAAGTTTTTAATCATATTTAGAAAATTTTTAATACTTCCCTCTCATTAAAAGTGATACAATATGGATACAAAAAAAATCAGTATGTATAGATAATATTTAAATACAAATAATTAGCTTAACATAATCGATATTTATGTTGTTATTTGCCGTCGAGTCGGCCCTGACTCATAGCGACCCCTCCTTGGGTTTCCCAGGCAGTATCAGTATGGAAGTAGGATTGCCCAACCTTCCTTCTGAGGAGTGGCTGGTGGGTTTGAACCACCAGCCTTCTGGTTAGCAGTCAAGTGCCTTAGGCACCATGCTACCAGATATTATAGAACATTGCAATTGACAATTGCAGAATAAACATTGTAGTTGAATGCACACAGAGCATTCTCTAAAATAGACTGTACAGTTGATCACAAAGCAAGTCTCAATAAATTTAAAGGGATTGAAATAAATAACAACAAAAAGATATTTGAAAATCCTCAAATATTGTGAAATTGAGTAAACATTTCTACAAAATCTAAGGGTCAACAAAGTCATAAGGGAAATATAAAATACTCTGAATGTAATGACAATGAAAACACATCACATCAAAAATTTGGAGTGCAACTAAAGCAGTGCTTAGAGGGAAATTTATACCTTTTAATGTCTATATCATTGTTGTTGTTATATGCCATCGAGTTGGACCTGATTCATAGCGACCCCTCCTTGGGTTTCTGAGGCAGTATCACTACAGAAGTAGATCGCCCCATCTTCCTTCCAAGGAGTGGCTGGTGGGTTTGAACCACCAGCCTTCTGGTTAGCAGTCAAGTGCCTTAGGCACTACGCTACCAGAGCTCCCATGTCTACATTCGGAGAAAAAAAAAATAAAGTTGACAATCTAGGCTTCCACCCTTAGATGTATTTGTAATTTCTTGGTTCAAAATAGAGGGTAAAATTAAACCCAAATAAAATGGAAGGAAAAATAATAAAGTACTTAAGTCAATAAAATAGAAAACAGACTATAACAGGAAATCCACAAAACCAAAAATTGGTTCTTTGAAAAGTTTAATAAGGTTGAAGCATCCCTAGAAAATTGATCAAGTAAATAAAAGAGTAAATGCAAATTACCAAAATCAAGAATGAAAAAGCAGCACAGCACATCCTACTAACATTAAATCGGTGATAAGAAAATGTCAAGAACAACTTTATTCCAATAAATCTGACAATTTACACAAAATGGACAAATTCCTTGAAAACCACAATTTTCCAAAACATAAGAAACTGACATAAAAAGAAATAGAAATTTGAATGATACTATATACATTAAAAGAAAATTAATTTGTAATTAAAAAGTTTTCCACAAAGAAACTCCAGGCCCAGATGGTGTCCCTAGTGAACTCTGCCAAACATTTTAAGAAGATAAAATATAATATTACAACAACTCTTCAGAGAACAGAAAAAGAGGTAACACTTTCCAACATGTTTGATAATGGCAGCACAATTCTGACACCAAAATGTGATAAGGCCATTATGAGAAGAAAATTACAAGCTAATATCCCTCATGAACAGAGACACTGAAATCTTGGACAAAATACTAGCAGATCAAATCAAGAGATATTTAAAGTGGATAGTACTCTATGAACAATTGTGGTTTATCACAGAAATGCAAGATAGTTTTAACATTTAAAAATTAATCATTGAGACAACTTACAGGATGGGAAGAAAAAAAATTAGTAACTATATAGCTGATAAGGGTCTAATATCTAGAATACATAAAGAATTCCTGAAACTCAACAACAAAAAGACAAACAGCCCAATTGGGAAATGGACAAAGAGCTTAGACAGACATTTTTTCCAAACAAAATAATCAATGTCCAACGAGCACATGAACAGAGGCTTAACATCATTAGTCTTTAGGGAAATGCAAATCAAAACCCCAAGGAGATACCACTACACACCCACTAGGATGGCTATTATCAGAAAAATGGAAAATATATATAGGTAAGTGTGTGGAGAAATTGAAACCTTCATGCTTTCTTAATGAGAATGTGAAATGGTGTAGTCACTGTACACAGCAGTCTGGCGGTTCCTCAAAAAAACTAAATATAGAGTTACTATATCACCCGCAAATTCTACTCCTATGTATATAACCAAAAGACTTAAAAGTAAGAACTCAAACAGGTGCTTTTCAGTCACCAAGGTCCACTGAAGTATTATTCACAATAGTCAAAGGTGAAAACAAACCAAGACTTCACAAACAGATGAATGGATAAACAAAATGCAATATATTTATACAATGGAATATTACTCAGCCATAAAGAAAAATGAAGTTCTGATACTTCATTGATGTGATGACATGGATGAACCTTGAAAACATTACGTTGAGTGAAGGAAATCAGACACTAAAGGACAGATACTGTGTGATTCCACTTATATGAAATATGTAGAATATGCAAATGCATAGAAACCCAAGTTTATCAGTGGTTACCAGGCTATGGGGTAAGGGGTAATGAGGAGTCATTCAGTAAGAAGTAATGCATTTCTGTTTTGGTTGATGAAAAACTCCTGGAAATTGATAAGTTATGATGGTTGTACAACATGATGAATATAATTAATGTCACTGAGATGTAACCTTAAAATGGTTAAAATGGTAAAATTTTTGTTATATACATTTTACTACAGTAATTTCAATTAATGTCACCCTCACATTAATAAAATAATGGAGAAAAAATGTGAACATTTGAATAAATGTATGAAAAGCATTTGGCAAAATCAATATCTATTCATAGTAGAAAAAATAAACATTCAATTAACTAAGGCAAAAAGGCCACTTTTTCAACCTGGAAAAGTATATCTAAAAAATACTTATTGTTTTGATCATACTTAATGGTGAAACTTGCTGTGTAACACATACAACAAAATCAGCAGATATTATTAAGGTTTAAAGATTATCTCAGGGCAATAGTTTCAGAGGTTCACACAGTCTCAATTACTTCAGAAAGTCTCAATTCCATGAAAATTTGAGAATCTCGTCTTCATTTTTCCCCTTTTGATAAGGATTTTTCTATAGAATCTTTGACCAAATTGTTCAGTAATGGTGGACAAGCACCATTCAGTTTTTCTGGTCTCATGGGGTTGGAGACAGTTAGCCATACATTCATTTTTGTCCTCCTTTTCCTCGCTGTCCTTCTTCCTTTGTTGGTCCAGGGGAATGTTGTTTGTTGTAGTTATGTGCCATGGAGACATCTCCAACTGACAGCGACCCTATGTACAACAGACCAAAATACTGCTAGGTCCTGTGCCAGCCTCATGATCCCTACTATACCTGAGCCCATCATCACTGCCATTGTGTCAATTCATCTTGTTGAGGACCTTCCCTTCTTTTGCTAACCTTCCACTTTACCAAGCATGATATCCTTCTCCAGGGAATGGTCTCTTCTGGACAACATGACCAAAGTAGGTGAGACAAATCTGGCCATTCTCGTTCCCAAGGAGATTTCCAGCTGTACTTCCTCCAGGACAGATTTGTTAGTTCCTTTAACACTCCACGGTGCTTTCAGCATTCTTCTCCAACATCACAACTCAAAATCATCAACTCTTCTTTGGTCTTCCTTATTCATTATCCAGTTCTCACATGCATATGAAGCGATTGAAAATACCATGGTTTGTGTTAGGCACACCTTAATCTTCAAGGAGGTATCTTTGTTCTTCAGCACTTGAAAGAGGTCTTTTCCAACTGATTTATGCAATATGTCTTGACTGCTGCTTCCATTGGAGCTGATTGTAGAACCAAGTAATATCAAGTCTTTGACAATTTTAATCTTTTCTCCATTTATCATGACACTTCTTATTGGTTCAGTTGTGAGGATTTTTGTTTTTGTTTTATATTCAGGTGTAATCTGTACTACAGACTGTAGACTTTAATCTTCATCAGTAAGTAGTAAGTGCTTCAAGTCATCCTTACTTTCAGCAAACAAAGTTGTGTCATCTGTGTATCTCAGGTTGTTAATGAGCCTTCTTCCAATCCTGATGCCATGTTCTTCTTCATATAGTCCAGCTTCTTGGATTATTAGCTCAGCACACAGGTTGAATAAGTATGGTGAAAGAATACAACCCTGATGCAGTTCCTTCCTGATTTTAAACCATGCAGTGCTTGTTCTGTTTGAATGACAGCCTCCTGGTCTATATACAGGTTCCTCATGAGTACAATTAAGTATTCTGGAATTCCCATTTTTCTCAATGTTATCCACAATTTGTTATGATCCACACAATTGGATGCCTTTACATAGTCAATAAAACACAAGTAAACATTTTTCTGGTATTATTTGCTTTCAGCCAAGGTCCATCTGCATGTGCTATGATATCCCTTCCTCCATGTCTCCTTCTGAATCCAGCTTGCACCTCTGGAAGTTGTCTGTCAATACACTGTAACAATCATTTTTAAATTATCTTCAGTAAGATTTTACTTGCAGGTGATATCAATGATATTTTTCAATAATTTCTACATTCTATGGGATCATTTCTTTCAAATGGGTACAAATATAGATCTCTTCCAGTCAGTTGGCCAGGTAACTGTCCTCCAAATCTCTTGGCATAGCATAATGAATGCCTCCAGCACGGCATCTGTTTGTTGAAACATCTCAATGGGTATTCCGTCAATTTATGGAGCCCTGTTTTTCACCAATTCCTTCAGTGCAGTTTCTACTTCTTCCTTCAATATCATTGGTTCTTGATCATATGTCACCTCCTGAAATGGATGATCATCTACCAATTCTTTTTGATATAGTAACTCTGTATTCCATCTGTCTTCTTTTGATGTTTCCTGCATTATTCAACATATAGCCCATGGAATCTTTCAATATTGCAATTCAAGCCTTAAATTTTTCCTCAGTTTTTTCAGCTTGAAAAATGACAAGCATGTACTTCTTTTTTAGCTTTGTAACTCCAGGTATTTGCACAGTTCATTATAATAATTGACATTGTCTTCTTGGGCTGCTCTTTGAAATCTTCTGCTGAGCACTATTATCTTGTCGATTCTTCCATTTTGCTTTAGCTACTTTCCGTTCAAGAGCAAGTTTCAGACATGCATTTTGGTCTTTTCTTCCTTTCTTATCTTTTTAATGACCTTTTGCTCTCTTCATGGACGATGTTCTTGATCTCATTCCACAATTGGTCACTGGTGTTCAACACATCAAATGTATTCTTTAGATGGTCTCTAAATTCAGGAGAGATATATTCAAGGTCATATTTTGGCTCTTGTTGACTTGTTCTAATTGTCTTCAACTTCAGCTTGCACTTGCATATGAGCAGTTGATAGTCTTTTCCACAATCAGTTCTTAGTCATGTTTTGGCTGAAGATATTGAGCTTCCTCATTGCCCCTTTCCATACTTAGTCAATCTGATTCCTGTGTACTCCATCTGGTGAAGTCCACATGCCTAGCCACTGTTTGTGTTGTTGAAAAAGGTATTTGAGATGAATAAGTCATTGGTCTTGCAAAATTCTATCATGTAATCTCCAGCATTATTTCTATCACCAAGGCCATATCTTCCCAAAACTGGTAATTCTTCTTTGTTTCCAACTTTTGCATTCCAATCACCAGTGATAATTAACATATCTTGATTGCATGTTCAGTCAGTTTCAGACTGCAGAAGTTGGTAAAAATCTTCAATTTTCTCATCTTTTGCTTTTGTGGTTGGTGCATAAACTTGAATAATAATGGTATTAATTGGCCTTCTTTGTAGGCATATGGATATTATCCTATCACTGACAGCATTGTACTTCAGGACATATCTTGAAACACCTTTTGTGATGATGAATGTCATGCCATTTTCTTCAATTTGTCATTCCTGACATAGTGGATCATATGATTGTCTGATTCAAAATGGCCAAAACAAGTCCATTGCAGTTCACTAATGATTAGATTATTGACCTTTATGTGTTCCATTTCATTTTTGACAAATTCCAATTTTCCTAGATTCATACCTCATACATTCCATGTTCCGATTATTAATGGATGTTTGCTGCTGTTTCTTCTCATCCTGAGATGTGCCACATCAGCAAATGGAGCTCTCAAAAGCTTTACTCTATCCACATCATTAAGTTCAGCCCAAGGCAGGAAGATGGTGTCTTACCTGTACCCCATACTTTAATTCCTTCTAGCATCTTAATGCCTGAAAAACTAGGTGCAGCAGTTTGAAGCGGTGATTCTGGTGCTCTAAACAGCTCAGTAAGTCAGAGAAGGCCAAACTCAGGGGAGTAGGAGAAGAAACTAGGGAGAGGCGGGGTAAACAGCTGGAAAGAATAAAAATAATTGAACCTGCCCTGAGGAGTGCCAACTGGCTAGTGAGATGAGGCATCAGAGGGCTCCCCGGGGCAGTGGAGAGAATGCACCAGAGGACCTGTGGCCACTCCAGCACCCACTTGTATCAGTAAATTTGGGGCCACTGCTAAGTAGAAGGGTGGGATTTCTGAAAAGTGGAGCAGAAACTCCTCTGGCTCTGGGCATTACTGAATTGGGAGTAGAGAGGGAAGTATGCCATAGGTGGACAGGCCCTGGGACAAACTCGAGGCACAGGTCAGGACAGCTATTTCAGGACAGCTTTTCAGCATGGAGTGGCCTGCAGTACAGGGCTTTTGCAGCTGTCTGAACCTGGCAGAAAGTGGTGGCCCCTTAAACATTGGGGTCTTTGCTGAACTTGAGCTGCAGGCCTGTGACTAACAGTATACTGTCATCATTCACAGCCTACTCAAAGCCCTGGAAATGGTAGTGGTGCCTTGGAGATTTTTTCTCTTTTCTTCCTCCTTTACTTGCCTCTCCCCTCCTTCATCCAATAGAAAAACCGCATTAAGCCACTATAACACCTGCCAGCTTGAATCCTGAACCCCCTTCACTATGAACAGAGACTGGCATCCACATTCCACACAGTGATTCCACCATCATAAAGAAAACTTCAGAGCAACCAAGCACACTTGAATTAATAACCCAAAAAATAAAATACACCAGCTCCACCTTTGGGAAAATACTAAATCATAAAATCAAGACAAAACCAATCAGTACATAACTAATAGTTAAAGACAACTTCAAAATGTCTAGGAAAAAAACAGGCAACCTCAAATTAAATATTTAAGGGGAAAAAAAAATCAGGATAAGACAATAGAAATAAAATCTAAAACAAAAATCTCTTTAAAGATGGAGGAAGGGGAGACAATAGAATTATCTGAGAAGGAATTCAGAAGGTATGTTTATAGTACTCTACAAGAGCTTAAGTAAGGAAACCCGAAACAGAACCAAGGAGAACACAGACAGTGGCCTGGAAGAACTCAGGAAGGCCATTTAAGAACAAAATAATAAGGTTAATACAATCACAACTCATACAAAAAGAGCAGTTAGAAAACCAGAAGATGAATACCAAAATTACAGAATTAAACAACACAGTGGAAGCACAAAAGAATAGGATAGAACTGGCTGAAGATGCTTTTCCCAACTAGAAGTTAAATCCCTTGACACCAGCCTATATGAAGAAAAATCAGAACAAAGATTTAAGAGAAATGAAGAGAATCTAGGAGTTATATGAGACAACATGAAAAGAAACAACATATGCCTCATTGGAATACCAGAACAAGAAGAGAAAAAAACATTGAGAAAATTGTAGAAACCTTACTAACAGAAAACTTCCCCACATCATGAAGGAAGAAAAGATATTTGTCCAAGAAGCTCACAGAACCCCATACAGGATAGATCCCAACAGAAAAACACCAAGGCATATCATAACCAAACTCTCCAAAACCAAAGACAAAGAAAGAATCTTGAGAGCTACCTGAGACAAAAGAAATATTACTTATAAAAAGCAAACAGTTAGGCTGAGCTCTGATTACTCAGCAGAAACCATGTAGACAAGAAGGCAATGGGAAGGCATATATAAAACACTGAAGGAAAAGAGCTTCCAACCAGGAATCCTATATACAGACAACCAAAATTTGCATCAAATATGAGGGTGAAATCAAAATATTCTCAGACAAACAGAAATTAAGGGATTTTGTGAAGACCAGACCAACCCTACAATAAATGCTTAAGGAAGTCCTTCCAATAGAGAACCCACAACAGAGAACAACAAAATCAAGACATGTGATATCAACACTAAAATCAAATCAGAAATAGATGCTCAAAATAAGACCATAAAACATTGTACACTAAAAAACAAGGAAGTCAATCTGCACACGACAACAGTAACTAACCAAATAGAGGGAATAAAAGTTCTAGGTACAAACTTCCAAATGGAGAGGAAAACAGGACAATGTCCTCATAGAACACACTGTTCCAAAAATATAGATACAAGAATTCACTCCAAGGTATCCACAGAAAAAATTAACAACTCCCCTAAACAGACCCAGAAGTAAGGAAAACATATGGATTTGGTAAGCACAAAACCAACAAAAAAAAAAAAGAGAGAGAGAGAGAAGAAACACTTGACAACAAAATTAACTCAGCACAGAAAAGTATATGGACCAAGGAAACTCCAACAGCACGACAAAAAAGCACAATAGAATGGCAGCTATCAATTCATACCTATCACTAATTACACTCAGTGTGAAAGGACTAAATGCATCAATCAAGAGAATGCAGACTAGATAAGAAAAGACCCATTGATATGCTGCCAACAAGAGACCCATCTTAGACACAAAGATAAAACCAAATTAAGAGTTAAGGGGTGGAAAAAAATATACCATGCCAATAGTAAGGGTGGAAAAAAATATACCATGCCAATAGTAACCAAAAGAGAACAGGGGTGGCAATATTGATTTCTGATAAAATAGACTTTAAGGTGAAAAACAACATAAGAGATAAAGAAGGTCACAATATGATGCTGAATGGGACAACTGGCCAAGAAGCTATTATGATAATAAATATCTATGCAACCAGTGAAAGTGCTCCAAAATATGTGAAGCAAATATTAATTGAATTGAAAGGGAAAATTGACAACTCTACAATAGTAGTAGTAGGCTTTAACACACCACTTTCAAAGAGGGACAGGTCAACAAGAAAAAAACTCAACAAAGATACAAAAGAACTCAACAATACAATCAGCCAACTAGACCTCATAGATATATACAGAGCATTCCAGTCAACAAAAGCACAATACACATTCTTCCTAGTGTGTATGGATTATTCCCCCAAATAGATCATATATTAGGACATAAAACAAGCCTCAATAAATTAAAAAACATTGAAGTACTTCAAAGCATCTTTTCGGAACATAATGCTATAAAATTAGAAATTAATAATAGGAAGATCAAAAAAAAAAAAAAACCATCAAACATGCAAAAGTTGAACAATACACTGCTCAAAAACTGCTTGGTAATAGAAGAAATGAAAAGTGAAATAAAATTCCTAGAAACAAATGAGAATGAAGATACATCTTACCAAAACCTATGAGACAAAATGAAAGCAGTACTCAGAGGTCAGTTTATAGCAATAAATGCATACATCAAAAAAGAGGAAAGAAACAAAATCAACACTCTAACTCAACAATGCCAACAATTAGAACAAGAACAACAAAAGAATCCTTCAGTATCTAGAAGTAAGAAAATAATAAAGATAAGAGCAAAAATAAATGAAACAGAGAACAAACAAAAAATAGAGAAAATCAACAAAGCAGGAAGCTGGTTCTTTGAAAAGATTAACAAAATTGACAAGCCATTGGCAAATCTAACAAAAGAAAAGAAAGAGAAGATATAAATTAGTAGAATAGTAAATGAAAAGGGTGTCATCACAACAGAACCAAGCGAAATAAGAAAGATGCTGACAGAATATTATGAAGAACTGTACTCCAACAGACTTGAGAACCTAGAAGAGATAGTCAAGTTTCTAGAAACACAAGACCTACCTAAACTATCCCACTCAAAGACAGAATACTTGAACAGACCCATAACAAAGGAAGAAATTGAACAGATCATAAAAAATTTCCCACAAGAAAAAGTCCTGGCTCTGATGCCTTCACTGGAGAATTTTACCAAATATTCAGGGAAGAGTTGACACGTATACTACTCAAGCTATTCCAGAGCATAGAAAAAGATGGAGCACTCCCAAGCTCATTTTATGAAGCAAGCATAACACTAACACTGAAACTAGGGAAAGACACCACTAAAAAGCAAAACTCAAGACCAATATCCCTATTGAACATAGATTCAAAAATCTTCAACAAAATCCTAGCCAACAAAATCCAACAACATACAAAAAAATAAATAAATAAATACATCCCGACAAAGTGGGACTCATACCTGGTACGTATGAATGGTTCAACATCAGAAAAACAGTCAATGTAATCCACCACATAAACAAAACAAAACAAAAGAACCATATGTTTGTATTAATCAGTGCAGAAAAGGCATTTGATAAAATCCAACACCTGTTCCTATTCAGAACTCAGCAAAATTGGAATAGAAAGGAGGAATTGCTTGCAATCTTTAGTCATTAGAGAGATGCAAATCAAAACAATGATGATATATCATCTCATCCCAGCAATAATAGCCAAATTCAACAGGCCAAAAAATTAACAAATGCTGGCAAGGTTGCAGAGAGATTGGAACTCTCATACACTGCTGGTGAGATTGTAAAATGGTACAACCATTGTTACAAACAGTATAGCATTTCCTTAAAAAACTGAAAATAGAAATACCATTTGACCCAGCAATCCCATTACTGGGAATATATCCTAAAGAGGTGAGAGACAGGACAAGAACAGACTTATGAACTATGTTCATCGCAGCACAATTCACTATAACAAAGAGATAGAAACAACCTAGATGCCATCAACAGATGAATGGATAACCAAATTATGGTACATTCACACAATGGAATACTGTGTTACATTAAAGAACAATGAAGGATACGTGAATCATCTCACAATATGGATGAGCCTTGAGGACATTATGTTGAGTGAAATAAGTCAATCGCAGAAGGACAAATATTGTATGAGCTCATTACTGTAAAAAGACAAGGAAGGGTTTCTTAAGGAAGGGAACTCACTTTGTAGGTTACCAGAGTAGAGCGGGAAGGGGAGAGAATACTTTTGGGCTAGGTGGGGGCCACATCTTTAGGTGGGTAATGGAAGGGATGGTATGGGAAAGTCTGTGACCACCATAATATTTGGGAAAGGGAAGACGCTGAATTGTGCATATAAGATATAGACGACAGAGGCTAATATCAGTATATCCACAATATTGCATTACCATTAACATCAAACACCAGGCTGCAGATAAACACATAAGTATCTGAGAAGATCAGATAGGGGTCAGTGAACAGGATTATACTCCAGACTAAGTATAGATTCAGCTGAGGCTAATCTTGCAGATACCAGTGATACAAAATACCCACAAT
>NW_006921597.1:2038697-2051824 GCF_000298275.1 Orycteropus afer afer
ACGGAAGTAGGATTGCCCAACCTTCCTTCCGAGGAGTGGCTGGTGGGTTTGAACCGCCAGCCTTCTGGTTAGCAGTCAAGTGCTTTAGCCATTATGCTACCAGAGCTCCAACAGTGAAGGATATGCAAATCATCTCACAATGTGGATGAGCCTGGAGGACACTATGCTGAGTGAAATAAGTCAATCACAGAAGGACAAGTACTGTATGAGCTCATTACTGTAAAAAGACAAGGAAGGGTTTTCTTAAGGAAGGGAACTCACTTTGTAGGTTAGCAGAGTGGAGCAGGAAGGGGAGAGAATAGTTTTGGGCTAGGTGGGGGCCACATCTTTAGGTGGGTAATGGGAGGGATGGTATGGAAAAGTCTGTGACCACCACAATATTTGGGAAAAGGAGGACACTGAATTGTCATATAAGATATAGACAACAGAGGCTAATATCAGTATATCCACAATATTGCATTACCATTAACATCAAACACCAGGCTACAGATAAACACATAAGTATCTTAGAAGATTAGATAGGGGTCAGTGAACAGGATTATACTCCAGACTAAGTATAGATTCAGCTGAGGCTAATCTTGCAGATACCAGTGATACAAAATACCCACAATCCTTACAGAAACAACAGAAGACAGACATAGAGCAAATCTCACAGAAAGCCAGACACTGTGGCAGAGAGATCCAATGGATCTCCCTACTCAGGACCATAGTTGGGGGACACCAGACTCAATTGGCACAACAAAATAAGTAAAAATTTTGTTCCACAACGTACATTGGTAAGCAGCAACTGGGGTCTTAAAAGCTTTCAAGCGGCCATCTAAAAAACCAAGGGCATTTGGAAGCAATCAGCCCTAGATCATGATGGACCTCAAGACCAGAAGAACTAGATGTTGCCCAGCTACAAACACCAACCACTCGAGAAGTGATTAAAACTGGAGATCCTGGATAGAGTGGGAAGAAAGATGTGAAACAAAATCTAAAAACACAATAATGACAACAATTACTGATCAGATGGAGTCTGGCAAGACCCCTAATACTATTACCCTGGGATACATTTTGGGCCTGGAATAAAACTCACTCCCAGGGTCTGGCTCTCAGCCCTATAGTTAATAAGAGAAACACACAGATCACTCAACCTAGGGTGATGCACCCACATACTCTATGGAGATGCATCCCTTGGAGCAATTGACCTCGGGGCACCAGAGGGGCAACATTCACATGGAGGAAATGCAGGACAGACAGGAGTGTATAACTATGATGGGCAGGGGGCAGGGTGGGGTGCGGTTACTGGGAAGTGAGGCTAGGAGAGTGGGTTAGGGCTGGGGATGGTAATTGGGGAGTGAAACCAAAAGTACAGGAAATGTTGAATGAAAACAAACTCTGCTCTGTAAATTTGCACCTAAAGCATGATAAAAATAAATAATTAATTTTTTTTTTTTTTTTAAAAAGGTCAGCTCTACTTTGAGGAGGCAATTCTCTAATCATATTTTTGTGCCTTCCAACGTTAGGGGCTCATCTTCCAGCACTATATTGCACAATGTTTCAGGGACATTCATAAAGTTGTCCCTTAATATATCAGACATTGTTTCCCTGCTATTCATAAGGTTTTCACTGGCCAATTCTTTAAGAAGTGGATGGCCTCACCTTCTTCCAAGTCTGTCTTAGTCTGAAACCTGTCCACCATGGATAACCCTGCTGACTTTTGAAACACCAGTGGCGTAGCCTCCAGCCTCACAACAACGCTCAAGCCACCACAGTATGACAAACTGACAGACAAGGTTGTCTCCCTTAGTTGTTCCAAACTGCTCTGCTCATTTCCTGGTCTCCCTTGCGTTGCTTGCTTACCCCGCCTGTTCCACACACACAAATGCCCACCTTCTGCTGCTCCCAGACTGGCTTAGTAAATAAACATATGAAAAGCATTTGGTAAAATCAATACCCCTTCATAGTAGAAAAATAAACATTCAACAAACTAAGGCAAAATGGCCACTTTCCCAACCTGGAAGAGTGTATCTACAAAAATGCTTATTGTTTTTATCATACTTAATGGTGATACTTGTTGTGTAATACATTCAACAAAATCAGCAGATATTTTTGTTTTAAGGTTTAAAGATTATCTCAGGGCTATAGTTTCAGGGGTTCATGCAGTCTCAATGGCTTCAGAAAGTCTCAATTTCATGAGAATTTGAAAATCTCTTCTGCATTTTTCCCCTTTTGATAAAGATTCTTCTATAGAATCTTTGACCAAATTGTTCAGTAATGGTAGATAGGTACCATTCAGTTTTTCTGGTGTCACAGGGATGGAGGCAATTAGCCACACATTCATTTTTGTCCTCCTTTTCCTCACTGTCCTTCTTACTTTGTTGGCCCAGGAGAATAGAGAACAATTATTATACGTTGGATGGCAGCTTGCAAGTTTTAAGGTCCTAGGCACTACTCAACAAAATAAGAGGTAGAATAGAACCAGTAAACATGATAATCGGCCAAATTAACTAGGATGTTCCCTGAAACTATGACCTAACTCTCCAAACCAAACAACCAAATCCCATGAGATGTTTGGTTGGACATAAGCAGCCTCAGAAGTTGTACATTTTTGTTGTTGCTGTAAATATATGTTACACAACATTTACAAATTCAACTTTATACAGGTGTATAATTTATTGGCATCAGTTACATTAATCATCTATGCAACCCTTACCAATACTCAATATGATTTTTCCATCACCATCAGCTGATATTTAGTGTTCAATAAGTAATAACTACTTTTACCCCTCCCTCCTGCCACGGGTAATCACTAATAAACTGGTCTCTATACGTTTGTCTGTTGTTGTCTCTTTATATAAGTAAGGTCACAATAGCCAAAAGGTGGAAACAGCCTAAATGCCCATCAACAGATGAATGGCTAAACAAAATGTGATACATATACACAGTGGAATCCTACTCATCCAGAAAGAGAAATGAAGTCTTGATACATGCTACAAAATGGGTGGAGCTTGAAGACATTATGCTGAGTGAAACCAATCACAAAATTGATAATCTTACTCTACTACATTCAAATTAAGACTTTTGTTCCTCAAAAAATGCAATCAAAGGTAAAACATGAGATTAGCGAATGGGAAAATATATCTCACAAAGGAATTACATTCAAACTAGATAAAGAATTTCTATAAACTGATAACAAAAAAAATAGGCAAACAACTCAGTTGGAAAGTTGCCAAGAGGTTTAAACAGACATTTCACAAAAGAATATTACTAAATCACCAATGTTGTTGTTGTTATTTGCCGTTGAGTCGGCCCTGACTCATAGTGACCCCTCCTTGGGTTTCCGAGGCAGTATCACTATGGAAGTAGGATTGCCCAACCTTCCTTCCGAGGAGTGGCTGGTGGGTTTGAACCGCCAGCCTTCTGGTTAGCAGTCAAGTGCCTTAGCCACTATGCTACCAGAGCTCCCAAATCACCAATAGCTTAGGAAAACATCATTACTCATCAGGGAAATGAACTTAAAACAATGTGAAATAGGAATGGTGAGAGAGGACATTCTTGCCTTACACATTCTTGCTCTAAAGAGCAAAATATTCAGTATTTTACCATTAAATATGATGTTGGCTCCATTTATTTTAGATGACTATTCTAAGGTTGAAATATTGACTCTCTATCCCTACTTTTTGTCATTAATGATACTAAATTTTGTTAAATAACTTTGCAGCATTTACTGAGACGCATATTCTTATAATCTTAATTTTGATGTGCCAATTATGTGTATGTTTGAAATTGTACGACAGCTTTTAGTTACTCTTGTTTTCTTACTCTATTTCTCTTCTTGTTTTGGTTGGGTAATTTCTACTGACATATCTCAAGTTTACTGATTCTTTCTTCAACCAATGAGCCCATTAAAGGCATTCTGCATTTCTAACTGTATTTTGATTTCTAGAATTTCCATTTGAACTTTTCCTATTGTTTCCATCTTTCAGCTGAAATTATGTCTCATCTTGAATGCAGTCTACATTTTCCACTAAAACTTTTAACTGATTACTCATAGTTATTTTAAGTTGCTTGCCTGAGAGTTTTACCATCTGTGTCACATCTGAATCAGGTTCTGATGTTTGCTTTGTCTCTTCAGACAGTGTTTTTTTCTTACCTTTTTGTATTATGTATGCTTCATATCATTGTGTTGAAACCCTGATGTATTGTATAGGAATATGCGTGTGTGTGTGTGTATGTGTGTGTGTGTGTTGTTTTGGCTGCCATCTAGTTGGTTCCAACTCATAGCGACCCTATGTACAACAGAATGAAACACTGCCTGGTCCTGTGCCAGCATTACAATTCTTGTTATACCTGAGCCCATTGTAGCAGCCACTGTGTCAATCCATCTCATTGAGGGCATTCCCCCTCTTCATTGACCCTCCACTTTACCAAGTATGATATTCTTCTCCAGGGAATGGTCTCTTCTGATAACATGACCGAAGGAGGTCAGACAAACTGTGGCCATTCTCGTTTCCAAGCAACATTCTGGCTGCACTTCTTTCAGGACAGATTTGTTAGTTCTTTTGCCAGTTCATAATACTTTCAATATTCTTTGCCAACATCACAACTCAAAAGCATCAATTCTTCTTTAGTCATCCTTATTCATTGTTTAGCTCTCACATGCATATGAGGCAATTGAAAATACCATAGCTTGGGTTAGGTGTGCCATAGTCTTCAAAGAGACATCTTTGCTCTTCAGCATTTTAAAGAAGTCTTTTGCAGCAGATCTGATGTCTTGACTGCTGCTTCCATTGGTACTGATTGTGGAAGCAAGTGATATGAAATCTCTGACAACTTCAATCTTTTCTCCATTTATCATGATGCTGTTTATTGGTCCAGTTGTGAGGATTTTTGTTTTCTTTATTTGAGATGTAATCCATACTGAAAACTGTAGTCAGTAAGTGCTTCAAGTCATCCTCTCTTTCAGCAAGCAAGGTTGTGTTGTCTGCATATCACAGATTGTTAATGAGTCTTCCTCTAGTCCTGATGCCATGGTCTTCTTCATATAGTCTGGTTTCTCAGATTATTTGCTCAGCATACAGCTAGAATAAGTATGGTGGAAAGATACAACCCTGACGACTTCCTTCCTGATTTTAAACCATGCAGTATCACCTTGTTCTGTTTGAACAACAGCCTCCTGGTCTATGTACAGGTTTCTCATGAACACAATTATGTGTTCTGGTAATCCCATTCTTCTCAATGTTATTCATCATTTGTTATGATCCACACAATCGAATGCCTTTGCATAGTCAATGTGCTGCACCCCCTGTCCCTGGATATTCAGAGAACTTGTGGGTCAGTCTTAGCTGCTTGCTGTTAAACTCCATCATATTAACACTGAGGAATGTGGTGTTTTTCACTTTAAGTAGACCCCTTTAGCTACCACAAGGGAAATATCAGAAAATCAACTGCTTTGGGGACACAGGACTAGGATGTGGGAGGTTGTGTCAAACCTGTCCTCTGAATAAGGTCCTTGGAAACAGAAATAACAGAGTGCTCCTGCCACGGGGATCTCAGAAATATCTTCCCTCCCCTCATGGGTCTTCAGTGAGCTCAGATGTTTGGGCTGCCTGGAAGCTTTGTATGAGAATGGACAGGGTTGCCTGTAGAGTATCAACAATAAACAGTCAAAGACTGTATTCTAGGTGAAGGCAGATTGGAAGAAGCAGACGTCTGGAGAAAAACAGCTTGGGTTTTAGAAAATTGGCAAATTGCCAGCTTTGAGAAACTGATGAAAACTATATATATATATATATATATATATATATATATAAATTACAGACAAAACAGCCTATTGCCATCGAGTTGATTCAGACTCACAGCAACCTTATAAGACAGAAGAGAACTGCCCCACAGGATTTCTGAGGCTGTATATCTTTATGGCATCAGACTGCCACGTCTTTCTTTCATGGAGCGGTTGTGGGTTCAAACTGCCGACCTTTCAGTTAGCAGTCAAGCACTTACCCACTGCACCACTGGGACTCCTGATAAAAACTATAGATCCAGGAAATTAACATATACTAAAGCACAGAAACTTCCATGTGATTTGAAAGAGAACATAAATGTGAAACGTATCCTGAGTCCCTTATACTCCATGTACATTAGGCAAAATACCTTTGTTTAGGCCAAGAGAGTCATCCAAGTTTTAGAAACAAATCAAAATGAAATGGTCTGTAATCAGTGATGTAGGATCATGGATCTTAGAGAAAATCCCTGAAGTAATAGTTCATGGAGTAGGAGCCATGTTTGGAGCACTTTTCATCCTCGGACAGTAAGGACACCAAATCATTTTGGGTGGTTGGTGAGATTATTAATTAAAATAGGTAATAAATAAGATGTAGCAGGTCTAGGGGTAGGAGCTAGTGGATTCAACTTGAGTAATACTGAGTTTAGGTGTCTGTGGGATATGCATGTGGAAATGCCCAATAAGCAGTTGAAAATATAGGATATGTCCTCAGAAATCAGGACAGAATTGCAGAGTCATTGTGGCTGTGAAAGCCATGGGTATATCTGAAATCAACCAAAGAGAAGATGTAGACAGTGAAGAAGAGAAGGCTAAGTTGGGACCCATGTGATCCCCAAAACTTACATGGAGTGTGATAGAAGATGTGTCCAAGAAGGATTCCAGGAAGGGGCTAACCAATACTCACATTTTCATTCTAGGTTGACTGTAGACATTCCTACTTCTATGTCTCACAATAAACCAACATTAGAGGGCTAGGAATCTGCATGTAGTCTTAGAAAGCCAGTACGCAGCATGTGCATGCTCTTCTTTATTTTCTCTATGGACTTACTTTGAGGGGCGCTCTGGTGGCCTAGTACCTAAGGCATTTGACTGCTAACCAGAAGGCTGGCAGTTCAAACCCACCAGCCACTCCTCAGAAGGAAGGTTGGGCAATCTACTTCCATAGTGATACCACCTCACTGTGAGTTGGATCTGATTTGATGGCAGTGAGGTGTTGTTTTTTTTTTTTTTTCTTTTTTTGCTACTTACTTTGAAAATCACTGACACATTTTCTCTTAACCCATGATATTAAAAAAGTAGATACAGAGATCTCTTTACAGGTAGATGTCTAGGTGTATTGACAGAAAGAACTGAAATCACTCATGAAATGTGGTTCCACAAAGAGTATATTTAGGTACCTGATGAGCGGTAGGTTGATAAGCAAATTCTAAAAGTGACTTTTAAATATTAAGGCATTAAAAATAATGTAGTTTCTTAAATTGCACAAATTGCTTATTAACATGCCTTGAAATATGAGTGATAATTAGTTGAAGTCAGTCCCTGAGGGATAATAATCATGTAACATAATGTATGTATGCAGAGGAATCAGAGCCGTAAGACTTTTTTTCCTTAGTCTGGCCAGTTCCTCTAATGTCTTTCTTTCTTTGTCTCTCTCCTTCTCTATTACTTTCTATCTCTCTCTCCCTCCCTCCCTCCCATCCTTCCTTTCTTTATTATTTTACCACATTAACTTCAATCCTTTCCCCTAGGGGTAAGTCATGTTAAGATTTGTTAATCTTCCCATGCCTCTCTTTTGCTTTTAAATGCAGATAAGTGTTTTCCTATTACTGGGTTTTTTGGTTGGCTTTGGTTTAGGTTTCTTACATAATTGTGATTACACTATAAATATTACTCTAGTATATTTACCTTTAATCTAATACCATTGTTGTTAGCTGCCATTGAATCAGTTCTGATTTATTGTGACCATATGTACAATGGAATGAAACACCACCTTAACATTTAATAATCAGTAATTCTTTCTGGTGCTGACATAACTCATTCTTCTGTAATAGTTGTTTAGCACCCCATAGTTTGGTAGGATTATATATTCAGCCTCTTTCCCAGGTCCTCTAATATCTTGTGGACCTGTGGGAGAGGATAGGATAAAGAGTGATATCCAATCCATTTTCCATATCCCTGATGCTCAACAGTTGGTATATGGCAACTGTGGAGAACTATCATCATAGTCATCATCATCATTAAAATGATCATTAACATTATAAGGCATCATCATCATCAAAACCCATCAATAACAAGCACAACTTATGCACTACAGTTTATGTGATACCCTGGACACTAGTCCATTGGAATATGCATGCTATTACATATGAATGGTGTTGTTAGTTGCTATCAAGGTAGCTTTGACTCATGGTGACCTTATGTGTAACAGAAAAAAACAGTCTGGTCCTGCCCACATTCATGACCATTGGTATGTTTGAGTCCATTGGTGCAGCTACTGTGTAGTCTTCCAACCCATGGGGCTCATCTTCCAGCACTATACCAAGCAATATCCTATTGTAATCCATAACATTTTTATTGGTTAATTTTTTGAAATAAATTGCCAGGCCTTTCTTCCTATTCTGTCTTAGTCTGGAAACTCTGCTGACACTTGTCTACCAAAGGTGGTCCCGTGGTATTTGACATTACTGTGTCATAGCTTCCAGCATCATAGCAACACACAAGCCATCATGGTACGACAAACTGACAGATAGGTGATGGATTGCGTATGAATAAGCACTTAATCTAAAACCCACAAACTCTTATTGGTATTATTTTATTCATAGATATCTAAATTTTTATCTTGAAATAAATAGATTTAAAGGAAATTATAAGGAAATGTACAAAGGGCCCTGTCATTCTGTTTTTTAAATGAAAAAACTCTGAGATTTTTCATTTCAAAAGTAGTGCATGCTCACTGAACGTTTTCATATGAGACAAAGTAGATAAAATGAAAATGGAATATCATTACCTTCACACCACACTCTGCCCAGCATCACTGTTAACAGTTTGGTGCACGTCCCTGCAGTGCTTTGTTCATGTGCATATACAGTTGATGACTAAAAGAAGGCAGTTTAACAAACAACCCCAGCTTCCTTTCCCTCCCTGAATAGCCCTGTCCAAAACTACTGAGAGTGTCAGGTACAACAGCCCCAGATATAATGATAGCTACTATTTTTTGAAGATTGTATGCTGGGGTGAATACTCCACACACATACACACCTGTATCTCTTGCAATAACCTTGTATGAAAGGTATTCTATTAGGGTTTGCAAGTGAGGAAACTGATGCTTAAGGTTACCCAGGTACTAATACCAGAACCTGGAACTTAAGTCAGGTCCACCTGACTCTGATACCTATAAACGTTCTATATCACTGTCCTGCAAAGAAAATTCTATGGAATAAGCAATGAAAAAGAGAGGGTCAAACAGCAAAATATCTATGCATTTTTAATTCCCCAAGAATTCACTCAAATCAACACCAAAAAATAATAATAATAATAACATTAACAGTGTTGTTGTTGTTGTTATGTGTCTTCAAGTAGGACCCGACTCATAGTGACCCCTCCTTGGGTTTCCGAGGCGGTATCACTACAGAAATAGATTGCTCCATCTTCCTTCCAAGGAGTGGCTGGTGGATTTGCTTTAGACACTACGCTACCAGAGCTCTTAACATTAACAGTAACATCAGTTAAATCAATTGCCTGAAATTATGCTAATTATTAGAGTCAAATAATTGGCTATTTTACTATTTACCAATAGTACCTACTCCTGGGCAGCACCAGCATGAGACAATGTTGCCCTTATCAGGATAGGTTTCTCAGTATTTATCTCTGCTACACACATGACATAGATCAATAAATCAGCATTTACTAACCAATGTATGTAGACTCAAGTTTAAGGAAAGGGTGGCTCTATAAGGTTTCATGGGCAATTGCACCTCTCCCCTGAGCTACTGAGTCTTCTATCTGAATGTTTGTGTCACAGTGGAGAAGGTCTGACCTCAACTAATGACCTCTCCTTGAGAGAGGGCACCTCCTGTCATTGATCCTCCCATCATGGAGCCTGATACTCCCAGTGGCATCTGATCTCCCTGTCTGCTGAAGCTCAATACTGAGTCCCAATTTGAGGCACAAGAAGTGCTCATGAACAAGCTGGCTGAAGTCAGTGGGACAGGGGGAAATAAACAATCCCGCACTATGGTTAAGTCCACAGAGGACAAAGAGGTTGAGAAGAGGCAAAGCAGCGGAACTCAGGAAGACATTTCTGATCAGCAGTTCCAGTACGAACATCTTAATGACCTGTGAAAAACAACAGCCCATTGGGCTTAAATGTGTCCCCTTGCCCTGTGGTGGCCTTAGTGTTCTCCTCCCCTGCAAGAGGAGTTATTCTCAATGGAGACCTCATGGCAGCATCTACTCAATTCCAACTAGAGAATAGCAATTCTGCTATTTTCTTTCTTAAATTAATAAATAATCTCAGAAGGGAAACGAGAAAGAATAAAGTGTTAAGGATAACTCCAACTCTATGAGATTTCTGTATATAAGAGTGGGAGGGAAGTAAAAGGAGCTCTAGTGCTGTAGTGGTTAGAACACTGGACTGCTAACAAAAAGGTTAGCGGTTCAAATCCAACAACTATTCCAAAGGAAAAAGATGAGGCAGTCCACTTCCATCAAGATTTACATCCTTGGAGACCCTATGGGGGTTGCTGGGAGTCAGAATCAATTTGATGGCAGTGGGTATGGTTCTGGGGGAAATAAATCATTCAAAAACTTCAGGGTTTTATTAAAGTTAATAAATGACTTGAAGCTCACCTCACAAACATCACTGTGTTGCATGATGAAGATAAGAATTCCTACCCTCATGAAAGAAAATGGTTTAAAATATAACTGTCAAGCAAATTTAATTCCATCAATTTAAATGCATATTTTGTTTATACCTACTATCACACAGAGATGTGTGGCCCTATGCTTTTTCTCCTAAAAGTATCTCTTTCTTTCCCATCTATCAAAATTAGAGAGAAACAAATATGTTGCATTAGTCACATTTACCATGAACCAACTTTCCACTCATATTATCCTACTTAAAGAAATCAGGCACCTCTGAGATTTTGGTCTCTCTAAAGTTAATTCATCTCTGGTTATATTAATATTATTATAGAAATTTTCTACACAAAAAAATGATGCTTCATCTATGCTTTTACATAAATGTCATGGAAATAGTAATGAAAATATGTCCAATATTTTCTAATATGCTTCTCAAGGGCCAGGTATATCCAGACACTGAGCATAGTGTTTGTCAACTGTGATGATAAATACACAAACTACTTACCACTGACTCTCACCAAAATTCTTGGATTTCTGGCCATAGTGGTGGTGCTTGCTGCTCTCCACATTATTGGCTGCTCCAGAATTGATATTTCTGGGCAATACAGGCTGTTGAGTGCCATGGGTCATGACGGGGACCAGCCATTCCAGGAGCTGCCTAGGGTATACTCATTGCCTGATGTTGGAGTCAAAAATCTTTCTTTGATTTCTCTGCAAATTCATTTTTTATTAAGATGGCCACTTATACATGCTTCTGAACTAATCTTTTGGGACTATCCATTTAATCACTCTCTAAGCAGCTGTTCTGAGACTCCTGAGAGTGGAAACACAACTCAGGGGCAAAAGCCTGAATGGAAACTATAGAACGAAAGTACAATTAATTCTCTCTTGGATTCACTAAGTTCAGGACAAATGTCTTTTCCCAGCATGCAATGAGGAGATCAGCTTCCTATCTCTTTCAGGACATTTACAGTTGGATATCAGTACTAGATTTCTATTCAGGAACTAATCTGTCCTGGAAGAAGTTCAGCCAGAATGCTCCTTGGAAGCAAGAATGGCCAGACTTCCACTGACCTACTTTGGTCATGTTGTCAGAAGACACCACTTTCTGGAGAAGGATGTATGCTTGGTAAAGTGGAGGGTCAGTGAAAAAGGGGAAAGCCCCCAACAAGATGCATTGACACGGTGGCTACAGTGATGGACTCAGGTATAGTAGGGTTCATGAGGTGACACAGGACCAGGCAGTGTTTTGTTCTGTTATACATAGGGTCACTATGAGTCAAAGATGACTCAATGGCACATAACAACAACAACATGGCTGATTGAAGCTGTGAAGCTGATTTTTCCCCCTTACCATTAGGGAAAGAAGGGGTAAGGATTGGTACTAATTTAGTGGATTCCACAAGGCATTGGAAGTTTTCTCCACTTGGTCTTGAGGCCATTGATGCAGACTGAGACCTGACTCTTTGTTCTCCATGCCCTCCTGGTTGCCACAGTTCTAACAGCATACCTGATATCTCACTGCTCAGCCACTGCTACTTTGGGTTTCTCACTGGATGAGTGCTCATCTCCTTCCCCCACCAGCCTCCTCTAGATTTTCATGCTCTTGATTTCTGGTTCTGCTATTGCTCATGACCTAGTGAAGACACTGCTTGGTTTGAAGCTCTGAAGAGGAAAAAGGCAGAGCAAACAGCTACATAAGACACTGATGGATAAAAGGCTTTATGTTTGTAAATTGTGCAGTACTTTACTGCACCAAATCTAGGACAAAAACATGAGACAGTGTCAAAACTGAAGCCTCAAAAACTCAAAAATACCATTAGCAACTTGGGATTTTTCATGTATGGGAGGGAGAAGCACAGTAAAGAACTTAGAATCATTATACATCAAGAAAATGCAAATCAAAAGTGATAGCATTCTCATTCTGATTCCAGGGACCTAAGAACAAGCTCTGTTTGCCAGGAGTGGCAAGGACATATGAGAGGCTGACAAAAGAAAGGAGACAGGTAGTAAGTGTATAAGTGATGTCAACTAGTGAATAGAGGAGCACAGCACAGTACCCTGCCTGCAGAGATAACATACAAAGAAAACAAAAATTGTGGGCAAGTCACTCAAACATATAATCACCAATTAAATATAAACACAAAAACATCACAATGCATCGGAGAGAACAGAGCATCACAGTCCACAGAAAGAAGCAAGGAGAAACAAGGGACCAGGATTCAGACCCAAAATACATCGCTGAGGAAGACACAGCATTGGAACTCCCTGATAAGGAATTCAAAAGAATTATATTTAGGTATCTTCAAAGGATTGAGAAACAGACCAAGGAAAACACAGAAAAAAACCCTAGAAGAATTATGAAAGAAAATCCAAGAACAAAATGACAAAATAAATGAAAAATTAGAAATGATTCTAAATTTACAGATAGAAATCCAGAAGATTAATACTAAATTATCAGAAATAGATAATACATTGAAAGGGCAAAGGAGTAGAA
>NW_006921597.1:2053820-2056540 GCF_000298275.1 Orycteropus afer afer
CCTATGCACAGGGAGACAGCTCAGGGGGCAGGAGTCCATGGAGGGATGGACACTGGGAAGAGGTAACTATGGGGAGGAAGAGGGAGGGGAGCTGTTGTATTGTGGTAAACTGTGGTCAATGTCATGAGACAAAATATATGTAAACTGCTGTATGGAAAGTGAATTTGCTCTATAAATCTTCACCCAAATCACAATTAAAAAAATAATAAAATGAAAAGCAATGATCTAATTACTGGTCTCACAAAAGAATCCGTGTTCTCTAGCCAGTTTCTTCAGGACCTCTTTGACCTCCCTGTTTTCAGATGATGGGGTTCAACATGGGGGTCATAATACAAAAGGGCACAGAGACCAAGAAGTCTATATCCATGCTGAAGCCTACATTGGCTCTGTCGTAGTTGAAATTGCATGTTCTAAAGAAGACTGCCACCACAGTGAGGTGGGAAGCATGGGGAGAGAAGGCCTTGCTCCTGCCCTGAGTAACGGAAATTCTCAGGATGGCAGTGATGATGAGTATGTAGGACATATGTAGGACACTGCTATAAATAGGCAGGGACGCAGGGTAATGGTGGCACTGGCTGAAGGATCACAGACTCATTGACAAAGGTGTCTGAGCAGTAGAGCTTCAGAAGCAGTGGGATGGCATGGAGAAAGTGGCTTATTTAGTTGGGCCCACACAGAGTGAGTGCGGTTGTCAGCACTGTATGTGTTATGGAATCTGGCAGTCCACACAGTCAGATCCCAGTCCCCAAGTATACACAAATCTTCACATTCATGAGGAATAGATATTGAAGAGGGTGGCAGACAGCTACATATGGGTCATAGCCATAGCAGGTGATAATATACGCTCGGTGCTGGCACAGGTCACAGACAAAAAATCTGATAAAGACACCCCTCATATGAGATGGTCTTCTCCTAGAAGAAATTCACCAACATTACTGGGAGTATGGTGAATGAATAGCAGATGTCCAAGAAACTCAAGGTGCTGAAGAAATAATACACCATAGTGTAGGGTACAGGACTGACTCTGATGGTTGTTGATAAGAAAGCATGGCCCAGAAGAATTATCAGATAAATGACTTAGAAAATCAGGAGCAACGTGCCTTAGAGTTCAGGATGGTTGGAAAATCCTAGGAGGATTAATCTGATGACTACAGTTTGATTTTCCATTTCTTTGAATTCATTCTCAACTGAAATGAAAATTAAGAAATAAAATATAAATACAGTGAAATATGAGGACAAACACTGGAGAGCTGGCTAGCATTCACTCGTGCTTCAGTTCTTGAGTTAGATAACATCCCTTCTAGAAAGTATAACTTGACTTCCTGAGACTTGACCATGCGCATCTCCCAACCACACCTCATGTTCCTCTGCTCCTGTGCTTACTTGTCACAATACCACTGTTTGCTCTTAACATATTTGGCTCTCCTACTAGTCTATTTTTTCTATGAGGCAAGGAACTTATCTTTCTCTTTAATCCATGCGCACTCTATAAAACTTTTGTTAGAAGAAACTAAGGAAGGTGTTCTGGTTACCTAGTGCCGCGCTGACAGAAATATACCACAAATGGGATGACCTTAATAAACAGTTTATTCTTACAATCTGGAGGCTTTAAGTCCAAGTTCAAAGTGCCAGGCTCTAGGGGCTGGGTGAAAGCCCCTCAACCTTGGGGTCCAGCTCTGCCTCCTGCTCCCGGCCCACTGGAGCCAGAGGTGTTTTTTTCACTCAGACAGCTGCTGGCTGCTGAGGCTGAGAAGCCCCAAGGTTGACAAGTAAAAAGACACAGTCCCGATGTTACCAAACCACATAGCAGGCCATTAACTTAAGTCCACTGTAAGTCCCAAGGTCGGCAGAGTATAGCAGGCTGCTGAGCAACGACACAGCTACCTGCAGGGTCCAAGAGTGCCAAAGACTAGAGACCAGACCCAAAGGTTTGTCCTTATATACAAGAAGCAGACCACATACCCAAAGGCAGCTACCCAGCTGCTTGTGGTAGATCCCACCATGGAGTTGATTGCCAGTCTCCTCATGGGGATTAACTACCATCAGCTGCCCAGCCACTCAACCAGGCCCAGCCAAGTTGACACACAAACTGAACTTTCACAGAAGGAAATACAATCTTTAGTACTGATAATTCAATAAAGTTCATGAATTGAATTAGAACCAAATATTTTTCATCCCAAGCTTCCTCTTCTACGGAGCTCACTGTGAAGATGTCACAACCCCAAATTTTATGTTACCGAGTATAAAGTGATCATTACTACCCAGTGCTACTCTTGTGAATGTTATATTACATGGCAAAAGTGACTTTGCAGGTGTAGTTATGGTTATTAATCACATTACCTTAAAACAGAGGAAATCAGAGAGTCAAAGCCTGAGAAGGATTTGACATGCCAAATGAAGATGAAGAAGCCCATCTGTAAAGTAAAGAGTAACCTTAACCCTATAATCATAAGAAACTAAACTCTTCTAACAAAGTGAAGCGTTTGAAAGTCCGATCTTCCCCAGATTATCTAGATAGGAAGCAGCTCCTCTGACACCTTGATTTCAGCGGAGGATTCAGTTGAGTCATGCTGTGACTTGACTTCAGACCTACACAACTCTGAGACAATAAAGGGATGTTTTAAACCACTGTGCTTGTGGTGATTTGTTACAATATCAATAGGGAATTAATATACCAAATACCACTTTTGGTATATATGGGGCTTGTTGTTGTTGTTGTT
>NW_006921597.1:2056640-2062783 GCF_000298275.1 Orycteropus afer afer
TTGAACCGCCAGCCGTCTGGTTAGCAGGCAAGTGTCTTAGCCACTATGCTACCAGAGCTCATATGGGGCTTATTATGATAGAAATATCAAATTACCAAATGTTAGTTTAGAAGACGCCTCAGAGGTGGTTTCGTTCACTATGCTCTCCAATCTGTGACAAGCCCCATTTCCTGCCTTTGCTTTCTTTTCTTTTATGCTGCCTTTGGTCATTTCTGTCCAGTTCTACCTCTCTCAGAGAACAGATAAATGGAATAAAAGAAGGAGAAATTTATACTCTGCGGTTTCCTACTTAGTAACTCTAGGAAAAAAGTTTAGGGAAAGATAAATACGAAGCTGTTAGGTATGATGAGATTTCTGAATTGTTTTTTAATTAGCCTCTTTCCATACTGCTTTACCATAGAAAACAAATGTGTGTTACACTGTGACATCACAGTCACAAGTTCTAAGAAAATTAAAGTTCACTGACTTGCATCCATAATTATTTTCTTGGTGTGTTGTCCTTAAATAAAGCTGTCTGTACCTTGGCTTTTTATTTTTTATGTTGTTGGTGGTGGTGTTATGTGCTGTCGAGTCAGACCCGACTCATAGAGACCCCTCTTTGGGTTTCCGAGGCGGTGTTACTATGGAAGTAGATCGCCCCATCTTCCTTCCGAGGAGTGGTTGGTGGGTTTGAACCATCAGCCTTCTGGTTAGCAGTCAAATGCCTTAGGCACTAAGCTACCAGAGCTCCCTTTATTTTTTATAGAAATTGTTAAATATTCCTCTTCCCTCAGTCTAAGCCAGGAGTCAGCAGTGGTCCAAATCCAATTCACTTCTATTTTCACAAATAAAGTTTAATTGAGATAGTCACACCCAATCTTTTATGTACTCTCTATGACTCCTTTCATGCTACAGTGGCAGAACTGAGCAGTTGTGACAGATCACATGCCCTGCAAACCTAAAATATTTGCAATTTTTCCCTTTTTAGAAGTTCTCCCATCTTGTGTGTAAGCAACTGGATTTTGGAGTTTGACAGATTTAGATTAAATCATGTCTTTGCCAATTGTTAACCCTAACTTTGAGCAACTGACTTAACTTCTTTAAGACTCAGTGCTCATATTTAAAATGGGTGGTGTAGTGTCTAAGGCATTTGACTGCTAACCAGAAAGCTGGTGTTTCAAACCCATCAGCCACTCCCCAGTAAGAAGATAAGACAATCTACTTTTGTAGCAATACTGCCTCAGAAACCCAAGGAGGGGTTGCTATGAGTCAGATCCAACTCGAAGGCAGTGAGTTTTTTTGAGTAACGTCTAGATTAGAGTTTTTGTTAAGATTAAATTAAATAATGAGTATTGGTGTTTGGAACCCTCTTAACCTACAACATAGATAATGGAGTCTCTCCATTGTGTCACTGACCCTTTTCAAGTTCTCTTTAAAAATGCTATTTATTTCCCCACCATATTTCTCCGGATTGTCTCAAATAATTCTTTATTTGTGATAAGAATAAAATATTTTATATTTACTGACTTGCCTTCTTTAATTTTCATTCCACCATCTCTACTAAATCCACTTTAAGCAACTGGAATTTAATTAAATTCAAATATTTCTCTCTCACAAAACAAATTCTTATGGTCCATCCTTAAAATTGTACTTGCTTTTATGTGAACAGATTTTTGCAAGAACTTTGTTAGGAAAAAAGGTAGATTTCATCATCTGTGCTTCTATATAATGTTTCTTTTGAAATTGGAAGCTAAAATAACAAAATATCATATAGCTATATGGCTGCAAACAGTACTACAAGTAGTTTATAAAACTGGGGCTTGTTGTTGTTGTTGTTGTTAAGTGCTGTGGAGTGGGGCCCAACTCATGGTGACCCCTCCTTGGGTTTCCTAGGCAGTATCACTATGGAAATAGATTGCCCAACCTTCCTTCCAAGGAGTGGCTGGTGGGTTTGAACCACCAGCCTTCTGGTTAGCAGTCAAGTGACTATTTCCTGCTCACTATATTCCCTAACTCTAAGTCTGAAACCTAGGAGTTATCCTTGGGCCCTCTCTTCCCTCATCACTATTCATATAAATCTTTAACAAATCTTGTTGATTCTCTCTCTTCAATATATCTCAAACTTCTGGGTTTATTTCCATCTCTGTGGCCAAACATAAGGACACTCCCTACAAAACTGACTCCTTCTCATTGTTTGAGTTTCAGCTTAAATGTCACCTCTCAGATAAGCTTTCTGAACATTAATCTAGGAATAAAACTAAAGAAAAAGTTGTCAAGGAGTTGCCTCTGACTCAGGATAGCCTCATGTGTTTCAGAGCAGAACTGCACTCCAGAGGGTTCTCAAGTGCTACGATCTTTCAGAGGCAAAGCACCAGAGCTTTCTTCCAAAGCACCTTTGGGCGAATTCAAACTGCCAACCTTTTGAGCACTGTGGTAGTTAAGGTTGTGTGTCAACTGGGCTGGGCCGTGCATGGAGTTATTCCCTTTGATGAGATTGGAATCACCTCCATGGTGGAATTTGCTGGAACAGCTAATTATTTGCCTTCAGGGAAGCAGTGGCTTGCTTCCAGGAAGCTTTGGAAAAGGCCTCTAGCTTTTGGCACATCTGGATCCTGCATTTGACTGAGTCTTCATCTTAGGTGCCTGCCGTATTGCCTGCTGATCTTGGGACTGTTCCTTGACTTGAACCAGTCATTTGTTGTGTTTGCTTACTGATCTTGGGACTGTGCCATTTTACCTGTTGCTCTTGGGTTCATCAGCCTCAGCAGCCAGCAGCTGCCTGAGTCAGAAAAAGCCTCCAGTTCTAGTGGGCCTAGAACAGGAGGCAGAGCTAAAGCCCAAGGTCAAGGGTCCTTCACCTAATCCCTAGAGCAAAGACTTTGAATTCAGACTTCTAGTCTCCTAAACTTTAAGAGAATAAATCCCCGTTTATTAAAGCAATCCACTTACAGTATTTCTCTTAGAGCAGCAATAGAGGACCAAGACAAGTGCTTAACCACTTGCGCATTAGCATAGGGCCTAAGGCACTTGACTGCTAACCAGAAGGCTGGTGGTTCAAACCCACCAACCACTCCTCAGAAGGAAGGTTGGGCAATCTACTTCCATAGTGATACTGCCTCAGAAACTGAAGGACGGGTAGCTATGAGTCAGGTCTGACTTGACAGCACCTAACAACAACAACAACAATGTAAAATAGGGACTTTTAAAAAAAATCTCTTGAAGCATCCTATTATTTTTCTCCAAATAATTTATAATAATCTTTATTTTTGTATTTGTTTACTCACTGTCAGCTTTTCCCTAGTAAATAAGCTTTGAGTGAACAAAAATCATGTCTGTTTTGTTCGTCTCTGAATATTATTCTCTTGTCTGTAATTGATACTCAATGAACATTCATTTTATGAATAAATTAATAACTGGCTTTATAAAAATAGAGAATGAATATAACTATCTATTGCTTTATCACCTAAAATAAAAGTTTAGTTATAGTCATAAAGATTTTTCCCACCCATATAACTTTTCAAATCCGTAAAGCAGAAAGAATGAATTATGTCGGAAAAAGTAAAACTATAACATAAAATTCATATTTATAATTACTGTGACTAAATTATTCAGTTAACCAATCACTTCAATCAAAAGAAGGAAGGGACCTATGTGTTGGTATAGTTCTGACTTGTAGAAAAAAAAAATAGTAACAACAACAACAATAATATCTAAAATTTTCTGCACTTACTAAGCATTAGATACAGTTAGTGTAATAAATACTTTATGTACATTTATTTCTATTCATTTTCATACCTTTGAGAGGCAAGTGTCATTATATTATAATTATCCAAATGAGTAAACTGAAGATTAAAGAGCCCAAAGTCATATAATTAATAAAAGAATATGTTAGCTAAGATTTGAAAACCCAGAGCGCCATTAACTAGTCAAAACCTTTCCTGTTTCTGTACGTTAATTTCCTCTCTGTAAAGTGAGAGGGCTGGACTAGATGATTGACAGTATCCCACAGAGCCCTGATATTCTGTGGTGATATTTGGTATCTTTCAGTCTTCAAGATGAAGCCAAATAACAAAGTAAGGGTAAGAAATCCAGAGGTATCCCAGAGATACAACAGTCAACTAACCATCAGTCTTCATCTCCTACCATGAGGTAGAAAGGTCAGAAACAGGCTGAAGGCTTTACCTTGTACATTGTACATTGGTGTGGTAGGCCAAATTATGGTCCTTTCAAAGACGTCCATTTCCTAATCCTTGGATCCTGTGAATGCTATGTTACCTGGCAAAATGGAGTTTGTAAATGGATTTGAGATTATGGACGTTAATATACAGGGAGATTACCCAAGATTATCTAGGTGGGCCTAAACTAGGCACTTGAGCCCTGAAAAGTGGAGAAATTTCTCTAGATGGAAGGAGAAGAGATGAACCAGAGATAGGAGGCAGAAGAAGCAGGGCCAGAGTGATTCAAAGCATGAGAATGTCTTGATCCACTGTTGCTGTCTTTCAAGGTGACCACAGGCTAGAAAATATGAGTGGCCTCTAGAAGCTGAAAATAACTACTGTCTAACACTAGTAAGGGAGCTCTGGTAGCGTAGTGCCTAAGGCACTTGACTGCTAACCAGAAGGCTGGCAGTTCAAACCCACCAGCCACTCCTCGGAAGGAAGGTTGGGCAATCTACTTCCGTAGTGATACTGCCTCGGCAACCCAAGGGGTCGCTATGAGTCAGGTCTGACTTGACAGCACATAACAACAACAACAAACACTAGTAAGGAAACAGGGACCTAAATGCTACAGGTACTAGGAACTGAATGCTGAACAACATGAATGAGCCTGGAAATGGATTTTCCCCTAAAGCCTCCAAAAAAAACAAAAGGAACCCTGGTGACATCTTAGTTTTGTCCTGAGACTTCAAGCAAATACACATGTACCTGGACTTCTGACCCAACTTTGAGAAAATAAATTTGTCTTGTTTTAAGCTGCTAAATTTGTGACGATTTATTGTACAGGCTGTCCAGGATTATTAATGAGCTCCCTTCCTAAATTTATCTTTAAGTTAAATTTGAATGTAAGCCAGAACAGTTAGGTACAGTTTGTATCCAATACCAGTTAGTCAAATGTTTCTCTTACTATACATATAGTATATAGACTACCTTCCTACGCATAAAAAACATTAAAGAACCACTTCCCAGTACAGTAAAACATAGTTGATACAGCAACACAGTAATAATAATAGTAATTGTTTGGTATACACCACAAAGTATTGCTCATTTGCTGTTCCAAACACTGTATATACCTCAGATTTTTAATATAATAGGCTTTACAGGAGTTGGTTCAAAACTATGGGTTGCTTGTAAGTCAAACATTTGTAACCCAGGAACTGCCTAGATCAGCAATAGAAAACTACTGCAACTGGCATCTGAACACAAATCTTGGGCAATGTCAACTACAAGGTCTTGAAAAATATCTCTGGCCCTAATTTAACTCCATCCATCAGGATGTTACCCATTGGCTTTTCCCTTTCACTGAATATTTTTAGCTTCTTCTATATCATGTCTTCAATTGGTAGAGTGTATTTCCAAGTAGTCATCACACTGGAGAGAGATTTCCAAGTACCCAATGTAATCACCTTTGCAGGTCTCAGAAATTGGATAGACTCTTCCCAGTTTTCTCCATTGGAGCACTCAGAAATTATTTAGTCTTATCACACTGTGATAGCTGGAGCTGTGTGTCAACTTGGCTGGACCACAATTCTGTGTGGTTTGAGCGTTGTGGTGTGGTTGTTCCCATGATGGGATCAGATGACTATGTTTTGAGCAGCCAATCTGTTGAAAGGGAGTTTCCCCAGGGGTGTGGCCTTCTTCCAGTATATCTGTGGACATCCTGGGAGAGGAGATATTCTTCTGTGGATTGGGATTTTGTTGTGCTGCCTACAACTGTCCATGAGTGAACAATCCACCATTCGGCCTGGAGGTCTTGGATTCGTCATTCATTGAAGTCAACAGCCAGTGTACTGCCTGCCAGCTCTGAGCTCCTCAGCCCCTGTGGCTGCAAGAGTCGGGAAAAGCCTCCAGCTTGACGTGGAAAAGCCTCCAACTTGACATTTGATCCAGGAACTTTGGACTTGCCACCTTCTATAAGTGTGTGAGCCATTTTCTTAAGATAAATTT
>NW_006921597.1:2070903-2073277 GCF_000298275.1 Orycteropus afer afer
GTTGGAGCAAGATGGTACCTCATTGTTGTTTTGATTTGCATCTCTCTAATAGCTAATGATCGTGAGCATTTCTTCATATGTTTGTTGGCTGTTTGAATATCCTTCTTGGTGAAGTGTCTATTCATGTCTTCTTCCCATTTTCTAATTGGATAAAATGAAATTCTTGACAATTTCATTCTTTTTTCCATTTCACAATGTCGTGTATAGGTACAATTGTTAGGATTTTTCTTTTCTTTTTGTTGAGGAGTAATCAATACTGAATGCTGTAGTCTCTGATCTTCATCAGTAAGTGCTTCAAATCTTCTTCACTTTCAGCAAGCAAAGTTGTGTCATCTGCATATCACAGGTTGTTAACGACTCTTCCTCCAATCCTGATGCCACTTTCTTCTTCATATAGTCCGGAGTCTCAGATAATTTGCTCAGCATACAGACTGAATAAGAATGGGGAAAGGATATAATCCTGATGCAAATAGTGCTGATTTTAAACCACACAGTCTCCCCTTGCTATTTGAACAACTGCCTCTTGGTCAATGTACAGGTTCCATGTGAGCACAATTAAGTGTTCTAGAATTCCCATTCTTCTCAATGTTATCCATCATTTGTCATAATCCACACCACTGAAAATGTTTGCATAGTCAACAATAGACAGGTAAATATCTTTCTGGTATCCTGTGTTTTCAGTCAAGATTTCTCTGATATCAGCAATGATATCCTTTATTCCATGCCCTCTTCTGAATCCAGCTTCCATTTCTGGAAGTTCCTGTCAATATACTGCTACGCCCATGTTTGAATAATCTTCAGGATTTTACTTTCATGTGATACTAATGACACGGTATGATAATTTCTTCATTCTGTTGGATCACCTTTCTTTGGTTTGGGCACAAATATTGAACTCTTCCAGTCAGTTGGCCAGGGAGCTGTCTTCCAAATTCCTTGGCATAAATGAATGAACACCCCCAGTACTACATCCATTTGTTGAAATATCTCACTGGGTATTTCTTCAATTCCTGAGGCTTTTTTTCCTTTTCTTTTTCTTTTTTTTCCTGCCAGTTACTTCAGTGTAGCTTGGACTTCTTCCTTCAATACCGTTGGTTCTTGATGATATGTTATTCCTGAAATAGTTGAACATTGACCAATTCTTTTTGGTACAGTGACTCTGTTTATTTTTTCCATCTTCTTTTGATACTTCCTGCATTGTTCAATATATTGTCCTTATAATCCTCTGGTATTGAAACATGAAGCTTAAAATTTTCCTTCAGTTCTTTCAGCTTGAGAAATACCAAGTATGTTCTTTCCCTTTGATTTTCAAACTCTAAGTCTTTGCACATTTCATTATAATAATTTACTTTGTCTTCTCAAGCTGCCAATTCAAATCTTCTGCTCATCCCTTTTATTCCATTATTTATTCCATTCACGTTAGTTACTCTCCATTCAAGAGCAACTTTGAGAGTCTCTTCTAACATTCATTTTGATCTTCTTTTTTTTCCCTTTCCTGTCTTTTTTAATGAATGACTTCTTGCTTTCCTCATATATGATGTTCTTAATGTCATCTCACATTTCCTCTAGTCTTCAGTCATTTGTGTTCAGTGCATCAAATCTATTCCTTCGATGGTCTTTAAATTCAAGTGGAGTATACTCAAGGTCATATCTTGGCTCTCATGGACCTGTTTTAATTTTCTTCTGCTTCAACTTGAACTTGCATATGATCAATTGATGATCTGTTCCAAAATCAGCACTCAGCCTAATTTTGACTAATGATTTTGAGCTTCTCCATCATGTCTTTCCACCAGATGTAGTTAGGTGGATTCCTGTGTATTCCATCTGTCCATATGTATAGTAGCCATTTATGTTATTCAAAAAGATATTTGCAATGAACATGTCTTTCAGCATGCAAAATTCTATCATGTGATCTCCAACATCATTTCTATCACCAAAGCCATATTTTCCAACAACCAATGCTTCTTTTTTTCCAACTTTCCTATTCTAATAGCCAATAATTATCAATACATCCTGATTGCATGTTTGACCAATTCTAAACTGCAGAAGTTGGTAAAAAAAAAATCTTCAGTGTCAATTTTGGACTTCCAGTAAGATGGTGAAATAGGCTGACAAACTACACAGACCCTCTTCAACAAAGAAAAGAGAAACCAATTGACACAGATTCAGAAGATAATCCTGGAGCCCTGAGCTTTGAAAGGAAGGATACAGAAGTGGATTAAACATCAACCAGTAAAAGAATCTGAATGAGCCCACAGTCACCAGAAGGAAGGAAATAATCAAGATTCAAGCAGAAATCAATGAAACAGAAAATAGAAGGGCTATAGAAAAAATCAACAAGACCAGAAGTTGGTTTTTGGAAAAGATCAATAAAATT
>NW_006921597.1:2073377-2079745 GCF_000298275.1 Orycteropus afer afer
TTCACAAGTATGAATCTGAGTTCCAACTTCTCTCCCTACTATTTGAGCTTCTGAATAGTGTATAACTCCTTTGAACCACAGATTTCTGATATATAAAATGGGGTTAGCACTATCCACTTTATAGGTCTAAGACTTAAATTCTCATTTACTCTAAATAACATGAAACAGTGCCTAGCCCTTCTCTACGTCCTTGTCACTAAGGAGTCTTGAATACCAGAACAAGTATTGCACTGTGCATTTTAAGAGTCAGGTCTTTGGACTTCTGCTTCTCACCATGATGTAAAAACAGGAACTGCATCTATCTTCCTACTTCAACAATTAAAAAACTGGAAACAATTTTAAAAAAATTCAGATATTAGATAACAAGTAGCATGGAACAGGAAACAATGTGTATAGTAGAACAAATGAGATAAACCCTATGAATGTCCCAACTCATTGAATGGAGAGGCTTTTCAGGTCACAGGTATACAGGCAGAGTTCAGTGGTCTCCCCTAGTTGACAAAACATAATTCAGAGAGTAGGGAGAACAAGGTGCCTAAAATTCATGTGACAGAGCACTGGAGAGGAGAGAGCTGCATAGACAGAGATCCCTCTCAACTCTTCAGTAGAGTACTAATCAGCACATGAGAACCAAGGGAATCACCAGAAAGAATCAGGTGGAACAATCTCCAAAATTCACACAGGGCTGAGAACAGTTTGTGTTCCCACCTATCATAGAACAGAGAACTGCTAACACACATAAAACAGTATTATCAGACGGACATTGCCTCAGCAGAGAGGTAAGACTAATGCTAGATTCAAGGCATTCTGAAAACACTGAAAAAAACTTAAAGGCCAGCCTTGAAAGGATCAAATTATTTCCAAGTGACTTCACTGTGTCCTGAAACAAAGTCCAAAAAGAATGAAAGGAATACTGTCAAAATATGACTCATCTATGTAAAACTCACAATGCCTAACATCAATCCATAATTATCAGCCATACATATAATCAGGAAAGAATAACCTACATAAAGAAGAAAAAATGCAATTAAAAATATACTAGGTAATGATATAGCGGATAGAATTATTAGACAGGTATTAAAACAGCTAAATACATATCTATGTTCACTAAAGAAGAGGAAAGCATAAGGAGCAAGATGGAACATAAGAAAGACAAAGAATGAACTTCTAATGATAAAAGATATAAGATCCAAGATGAAATATACACTGTGTGGGATTGACAGCAGATAAGACACAGCAGAAAATTAGTAAAATTGAAGGCACAGCAATAGAAGCTGACTAAAATGAAACGAGAGAAAACAGCTGAAAAAAGTGAGAACATCACTGAGATTTGGGACAACATCATGTGATTTAGTATACACGTAATTGGTGTCCCAGGAAGAGGAAAGGACAGAAAAAATACATAGAAAAGTACTGGTTAAAATTTTCCCAAATTTGATTGAACGTACTAACCCAAAGATTGCTAAAGCTCAGTACACTCTAAACAGAAGGCTCAGGAAGAAAACCATACCAACCAAATCATAATCAAATTGCTTGAAACTAGTGATAGAGGGAAAACCTTAGAAGCATGCAGAAAACTAAACTAAACGAAAAAGGACACATACAAACATTAGGTACTGAAGAGAAGAGATAAGAATGATAGCAGGCTTCTTGACAGAAACAATTTAAGCCAAATGATTGTGAAGCAATAAGAAATCTCATCTGTGGCTGGTGGGACTGTAAAATAGTACAACTTCTGTGGAAAGCAGTCTACGGAAAACTTGGGACTATTCCCACCACCACCACCACCACTTCTAGAACCAGCAGTAGCTATGAAAAGCAAGTGGCCAGTGGAGAGAGCTGATCTATCCAGAGCTTTTTAAAAAGTTCCACCACCAGAGGACAGGTATGCATCATTTAACATTTGGGTAACATCTGACCACATATATATCCATGATCCAATAAGGTATTTTTTTGTTTGGCTTTGCTTTTAAGTTTATTTCCCTCTAATGGTTTTAAAGACCTCAAAACATAAGAGTGAACAAGCAGCATAACTCCAGGGCACATCTCAATCACTGCAATGCCTCCTCCTCTTCCTCCTCCTTCCCTTCCTCCTGGTTTCATTCACTTGCCCAGCAGCCATGCAATCTTTCACTCTCAGTGTAGGGCAGCACTTATGATCAGGGAGCAGCTGCACCACAGTGCAGTGGTAGTCAGAGTTGTCACTGCCAGCTGCGCTCCCAGCACCTGCACACCCAGTCTCCACAACCACCTTTCCACAACCCCACCCCTCACCCCCACCCTATGCCTAGACATGCACAATGTCTGGCTATGACTGCTGAGCAGTCCCCATTCCCTGGCCCAGCCTCAACCCAGGAAGCCCAGCTTCCTATATCCAATGACTACAGCTCTAGGGCTTTGTCCTGCACGGTCCCATAAGTTTTAATATAATAGGCTTCATGGAAATTTAAGTATGGTTTGTATGGGGGGGGGGGCGGGGACACTGCCATCAAGTTGATTCTGACTCAGTGTTGGCCCTATAGGACAAAGTAGAAATGCCAAGAAGGTTTCTAAGGCTACACATCTTTATGAAAACAGATTGCCTCATCTTTCTCTCATGGAGCAGCTGATGGGTTTGAACCATTGATATCTCTTGGTTAGCAGCCAAATGCCTCCTGGACATAGCTGGGTTTTGCCACATCTAGTTTCCCAATTTCAGACTGGCAGCCAAAACTCTGTATGAAACCTGCCATGGGAAATATTCTGACCCTTTAGAATGTACCCTGAATGTAAACAGACCTCCCTCAAACTAAAGTGATCCTTAATGAGACCCCCTGCTCTGGTGACTTAAAACCTTCTGCTTCCCGATTTAACTAAAGACTCTGAACTTTTCTTCATAAAGGCCTTAGAAGTTCTCACTCAACAACAAGGACTCTGGAAGCAGCCAGTCCCCTGCTTCTCCAAAGCCATTGACATCATGGCTAAGGAGTGGCTCCCTTGTCTTTGAACAGTGATCACCAGTCTCTTACTCGAAGCAGTGAAGTTTACCCTAGGACAGCCCATCATTATCTACATGACTCTCTCTGGTCTAATCATTCTTGAACAAAAAGGATGACTGTGGATGATCATAGGAAGAATGGCCAAATACCAGGCCTCTCTGCTGGACAATCCCCAGGTGACATTAAAGAAAAATTCCAATATCAACCCAGCAACTCCACTGCCCTCCTCACAAGAAGAATGGCATGACTGTATTCAGGTTATAGGAGAAACTTACTTCAGCAGGATAGACCTAAGAGACCAGCCGTTGGATAACCCTAAGGATGAATACTTCATCAATGGAAGCAACTTTGTTGAAGACAGGCAACACAGAGTTGGATATGCCATAGTGAACACACACACAGTGATGGAAGCTCAACTACTTCCTTCCAATACATCAGCTCAAAAGGCCAAACTCTTTGCTCTCATCAAGGCTTTATGTTTGGCCATTGTCTACATGGAGCAAAATATGCCCTTGGAATAGTCCATGTCAATGGGCTACATAAGAGAGAGGGGTCCTGTCCTCAGAAGGAAAACCAATTAAACATGCTGCTGCCTTACAACAACCCTTGATTGCCATCATGATGCGCACAACAGATTGCCATCGTACATTGCAAAGGATATCAACAAGACAATTCCAAGAACACCAGGGTAACAGGAGGGCTGATGAAGTGGCCAAGAAAGCTGCTCAACAGGGCCCAGGCCCCTTATCATGAAACTGTGCAGAGTACTCACGTCTTCCTAATCTCCTTCTGATAGAGGGAGACTTGATACCTCAGTTTTTCTTTCTCCCTTGACACCACACTATGAAGATACAGACTTAAAAAGAGGAGAAAAGTGGGAAGTGACAGACAACCACAATAAGTGGAAAGTGACACCAAGTGGATAAATACTATCCCACAGAATCTTTTGTATCCTGTACTAAAATAAGCATATGATTCCACCCACTTTGGGAAGGAAGGAATATTTGAATGGGGCTCAAGATACCAATTAACCCCAAACTGTATTATCTGTGCCATCAACAACCAAGAATTCAGCTCCCCTGGCTCCAGGAGTCCAGGCGCAGAGTATAGCACCAGGAGAAGACTAGTAGGTGAACTTTACTGAGAGGCCCTGAATGGTTAGGGTCTACTAGTACCTCGTGTTTGTGGACACATTCACTAATTGAACTGAAGTCTTTCCCAGCAGAACCAAGAAGGCAAGAGAGGTGGTAAAATGGTTGTCAAATGAAATCATTTTGAGACTCAGACTACCCACCTCCATCAGAATTAAAAATGGACCCCATTTTATTGCAGAAGTCAAACAGAAAGTAGCAGAATCTTTAAATATCAAGTGGAAACTGCATGCTGCTTAGAGACTTCAGTTAAATGGAAAGATGGAAAGAATGAATCAGACTCTGAAGAGACAAATGACCAAATTATATCCAGAAATTCATGTTAGACTCAACTTTTACCCATAGCCTTGTTAAGAGTGAGGGTTGCACTTAAAAGCAGACTCAAATTAAGTCCCTTTGAGTTAGGTTATGGGAGACTCTTTCTAAGAAACTCAGAGCTGACTAACAGGAACCAGTAGAAATAAAATGAGCAAATGGAATCTAGGACAATAGAAGTCTTGTCAAAAGTACTAGGGAATAAAGGAAGAGTGCCATCAAGGTAAAGGAGGGTCAAAGAAGGAACATGGGGGCACTGAGTCTTGCTTTTTTCACGATTTTACCTACAGTTGATCCTCTGTCTTTCAAAGGTATAATAGACCACTTAAGAAGCTGTACATCACCTACAAGCATGCTAAAAGTCAGTCTGGATTTTCTGTTTTCACAGTATGCAGCTCTTTTGTTTTCTTTTTTAATTAGTAAAATCTGATTCTCTATAGATGGATGATGTTTGGAAATATCCTAAGGTTATTTGAGAAAAGTCATTTTTGGAAAAAGTCCAGTGAATCACATGAGCCATAAAGTTGAGCACTTTATTTGAGTTTATATGGTTCTGAGACTTGTGTTCTTGTGTGTCTAGAAAGTTGGCTTCCAAGGTAATAGGATCAAAGCCAGCCTTCTCTTTAAGAACTCCTGATGGGGGTTGTGATCCTACTCTTCCACACCACTTCCTTTCCATAGTGACCCAACTGCTAGCTGGATTTTCTAAGGATGGAGGTGGACTTGGGTGTTTCATATTTCCCTTCATTGAAGTTAATAATTGAAAATGGAGAGTGCTTCTTTTGAAGACTGTAATTAGGTAATATCATGCAAGAAGGAAACTGCCGTGTTGTGTTGTGAGGTACCAAGATGGTTCCAGCCCATAGTGACCGTGTGTACAACAGAACGAAAAAATGCCCACTCCTGTAACTTCCTCACAATTGTTTCTATGCTTGAGCCTATTGCTGCAGCCATGTGTCAATCCATCTCATTGAGTATCTTCCCCTTCTTTGCTGACACTCTACTTAACAAAGCATGATATCCTTCTCCAGGGATTGGTCACTTATGACAACATGACCCAAGTACAAGAGATAAAGTCTGACGATTCTCACTTCTAAAGTGATTTCCAGCTGTTCTTCCTCCAAGACAGATTTGTTTGTTCTTCTAGTAGTCTATGGTACATTCAATATTCTTTGCCAACCGCACAATTCAAATGTATCGATTCTATGGTGGCCTTCCCTATTCATTGTTCAGCTTTCACATGTATATGATGTGACTGAAATTACCACGGCATGGGTCAGGTTCCTCTTCAAAGTGAAATCTTTGCTCTTAAACACTTTAAACAGGTCTTTTGCAGAACATTTACCCAATTAAATATATTGTTTGATTTATTGCCTGCTACTTCCATAGGTATTGTTTGTAGATTAGAGTAAAACGAAATTCTTTTTTTTTTTTTTAATTGTGATTTGGGTGAAGATTTACAAAGCAAATTCACTTTCCATACAGAAGTTCACATATACTTTGTTTCATGTCATTGATCACAGTTTACCACAATGCATCAGCTCCCCTCCCACTTCCTTCCCATAGTTACCTCTCCCCAATTTCCATCCCTCCATACTCTCCTGCCCCCTGAGCTGTCTCCCTGTGCATAAGCAGCCCTTCTTTCTCCTATGATTGTTCTCTACAAGGCGTGTATCTACTTGAGGTAAGTGTTTAACTCACATGCCTGTATTTTGTTTGGCTGGAAACCACAGGTGTGGGTTCAATTCCAGACCTGAATGGCAGCTAGGGGTCATAGTCTGTGTTTCCACCAGGCTCTATTGGACCAGCAAATCTGGTCCCCCCCCCCCTTTTTTTTTCTCCAAATGATTTTGAGTTTTGTTCCACATTGTTCTCCCTCTCTATCAAGGATCTCCTACATAGATCCCCTTCCAAGTAGATGACA
>NW_006921597.1:2111383-2112279 GCF_000298275.1 Orycteropus afer afer
AAAAAAAAAAAAAAAAAAACTTTCTCCAAATGAGTAGAAAGAGAACCTACAGATTTTGGGGAAAATATTTGGCAACAATATATCCAATGAGGGTCTTACCTCTAAAATTTACTAAAAACTTAAACACTTCAACATCAAAAAGACAAACAACTCAATTAAATGTGGATGGAGAGCTATGGGAAGATGGCATAATACCTGTAGCCCACACATTTGTTCCCTCTAGCTTCTTAATTCCTGAAAGACTATGTGTAGCAGATAAAAGCAGGGATTCTGGAGTTGTGAACAGCTGAGTAGGGGAGAGGGTGACAGATTTAGTGGAGGTGAGAAAAAGAGCAAAATAAACAGCCAGGAAAAATAACCAACACTGCCTGGCTGGTGGGGAGATGGAGAGGTGGAGAAGCAAACAACTCATTAGCCATACAGGGGAAAGCCATGGAGAGGAGGAGAAAAAAAAAGGAGGGGGCACCATGGAACCCACAGAGGCTTCAGGGACTCTGAATACACACACCAGGAGCATCTGACTGTAACCTTGGGGGCTGAGCTGAGTAAGTGAGTAACCTTGCTGAGAAATAGAACAGAAACCCCCTTGGCTCAGGCTGCTGCAGAGTTCAGAGTGGAGAGGCGGAAGGTAGGAAACTTGCTGCAAGAAGGTGGGCTCTGGAACAAGTGCAATGTGGAGGGCTGGGATTCAAGTCTCCCATGGCCACATTTTAGCACAGAGTGGACCAGGGTACAGGGTTTTTGTGGCTTTGCAATCCAAGTGGAAAATAGTGGCAATGAAAGAACTGGCGAAGAACAAGTCTCCGGGAATTGATGGTATACCGATTGAGATATTTCAACAAACAGATGCCCCATTGGAGGCACTCACTCAGTTATGCCAAGAGATTTGGAGGACA
>NW_006921597.1:2113584-2116584 GCF_000298275.1 Orycteropus afer afer
AATGATGGGCTCAAGTATAGCAGGGATTGTGGGGCTGGCGCGGGATCGGGCAGTGTTTCGTTCTGCTGTGCATGGGGTCACTATGAGTCGGAAACGACTCAAAGCACTTAACAACAACAACAAACCATTGGGGTCTCTCTTGATTTTGAACCACAGGTCTGTGATTAAAAGCAAAATGTCATCATTGGTAGCCATCCCAAGCAAGCTCAGAACAAACCCCCAGAGCCAGCAGCAATGGTAGAAATGTGGAATACTGGATCTCACTACTGCTGCCTTTTTCTTTTTCTTTTCTTTCTCTTTTTCTCCCCTTCTCCCCTGCTTCATCCAATAGAAGAAGCACATTAAGCCACCACAACATCTGCTAACCCCAACTCCAAATCCCCTTCACAATGAACAGGCGCTTTCATTCACATTCCTAACAGTGATTCCATCAACACAAAGAAAACTGGAGAGCAGTACCTCTGAATTAATAACAACAACAAAATAAAAGCCACCTGTTCCACACTTACAAATACATTTAACACAAAATCAGGGTGAAACAAACAACATATAACTAATAGTTAAAGACAACAACTTCAAAATGTCTAGGAAACAACAGAAAATCTCAAATCAAACAAAAAGACAGGACAAGACAATAGAAATAAAACCCCAGGCTAAAGATTTATCTATCATGGAAGAAGAACAAACAATAAAATTATCTGAGAAGATATTTAGAAGATATGCATTTAGAACTCTACAAGAACTCAAGGAAACCACAAACAGAATCAAGGAGAACACAGATAGTACCCTGGAAGAATTCAGGAAAACCATTCAAGAACAAAATAACAAAATAAATACACAATCAGAACTCATTAAAAAATAAATAAAAGCAGTTAGAAACCCAGAAGATGAACATTGAAATTACAGTTAAACAGCACAGTGGAAGAACAAAGAGTAGACTACAACTGGCTGAAGAAAGCATTTCCCAACTAGAAGATAAATCCTGTGATGGCAGGCTATATGAAGAAAAATTAGAACAATGATTTAAGGGAAATGAAGAGAACCTAAGAGTTATATGGGATGACATGAAAAGAAACAACACACGCCTCATTGAAATACCAGAACATGGGGTGGGGAAAAACACTGAGAAAGTTGTGGAAGACTTGCAAACAGAAAATTTCCCCCATATCATGAAGGAAGAAAAGATATCTGTCCAAAAAGCTCAACAAACCCCATATGGGATAGATCCCAAGAGAAAGTCACCAGGACATATAATAATCAAACTCTCCAAAACCAAAGACAAAGAAAGAATCTTGCAAGCAGCTCAGGAGAAAAGAAATGTCACCTACAATGGACAGGCAATAAGACTGAGTTCTGATTACTTAGCAGAAACCATGCAGGCAAGAAGGCAATGGGACAGCAAAAATAAAACAATAAAGGAAAAGAACTTCTAACCAAGTGTGGTAGTTCAGTTTGTGTGTCAACTTGACTGGGCCTGGTTGAGTGGCTGGGCAGCTGGATATAGTATTCCTCATGATGAGACTGGTAATCAACTCCATGGTGGAATCTATTGTGAGCAGCTGAGTAGCTGCCTTAGGGAATGTTGTCTGCTTCCTGTATATAAGCAGAAGAAGCCTTGTGGAATGGTCTCTGGCTTATGGCACGCTTGGACCCTGCATGTAGCCGTGTTGTTGTTCAGCAGCCTGCCATGCTCTGCTGACCTTGGGACTTACAATGGACTTGAATTAATGGCCTGCCATGTGGTTTGGTAATATCAGGACTGTGCCTTTTTATTTGTCGACCTTGGGCTTGCTAGCCTCAGCAGCCAGTAGCTGCCTGAGTGAAGAGATGCCTCTAGCATCAGTGGGCTGGGAGCAAGAGGCAAGAGGCAAGCCCAAGGTTGAGGGGCTTTCACACAGCAATAGAGCCTGGCACTTTGAACTTGGACTTAAAGCCTCCTGAACTGTAGGAGAATAAACTCCTGTTTGTTAAAGCATCCCATTTGTGGTATGTTTCCTGTCAGAGCTGCACTAGGTAACCAGAACACCAAGAATCCTATATCCAGTCAATTGTCCATCAAATATGAGAGTGAAATCAAGGCATTCTCAGACAAACAGAAATTAAGGGAATTTGTGAAAACCAGACCAACACTACAAGAAATGCTAAAGGACGTGCTTCCAATAGAGAACCCACAACAGAGAATAACAAATTACATCAACACTTAGAAACAAAACCAGAAATAGATGCTCAAAAAAAGTTTATAAAACATTGTACACAAAGAAACAAGGGAGTCAATCTGCAGATGACAGCAGCAACAAAGCAAATAGTGGGAATAAAAGTGCTAATTACAAAACTTCCAAATGGAGAGGAAATCAGGACACTGTCTTTATAGAACAGACTGTTCCAAAACTAAAGAGGCAAGAATTCACTTCAGGGTAACCACGAAGAAAATTAATAATCCCCCAAAACAAACCCAGGAAGAAGAAAAATATATGGGCTTAGTAAGCACAAAACCAATAACAAAGAAGAAAACAAAAACACTTGATAATTAAATGAGCTCAGCACAGAAAAACATTTGGACCGAGGAAATCACCAACAACACAACAAAAAACACAATAAAATAACAGCATCAATTCTTACTATCACTAATTACACTCAGTGTGAATGCACTAAATGCACCAGTCAAGAGAAAGAGAGTGGCAGACTAGATAAGAAAAGAAGACTAATCGATATGCTGCCTATAAGACACCTACCTTAGACACAAAGATAAAAACAAATTAAAAATTAAGGGGTGGGAAAAAAATATAGCAAGCTAATGGTAACCAGAAAAAGAGCAGGAGTGGAAATATTAATTTCTGATAAAATAGACTTCAAAGTGAAAAACAGCATAAAGGATAAAGAAGGCCATTATATAGTGCTAAAAGGATTGATTGCTAACCAGAAGGCTGGTGGTTCAAACCCACCAGCCACTCCTCGGAAGGAAGGTTGGGCAATCCTACTTCCGTAGTGATACTGCCTCGG
>NW_006921597.1:2117336-2140983 GCF_000298275.1 Orycteropus afer afer
GGATGGACACAGGGAAGAAGTAACTATGGGGAGGAAGTGGGAGGGGAGCTGTTGCATTGTGGTAAACTGTGGTCAATGTCATGAGACAAAGTATATGTGAACCACTGTATGGAAAGTGTATTTTCTCTGTAAACCTTCACCCAAATCACAATTTTAAAAAAAAAGAGGAAAGAAACAAAATTAACATTCTAGCAACTCTAACAATTATAAAAAGAACAAAAAGGAATCCTACAGTATCTAGAAGTAGGGAAATAATAAAGATCAGAGCAGAAATAAATGAACAAAGAGAGAGAGAGAAGATCAACAAAACAAGAAATTGGTTCTTCAAAAAGATTAACAAAATTGACCAGTAACTGGCAAATCTAACAAAAGTAAAGAAAGAGAAAATGCAAATAACATGAATAATAAAGAAAAGGGCGACATCACAACAGAGCCAACTGAAATAAAAAAGGTATTGACAGAATATTATGAAGATCTGTACTCCAACAGATTTAAGAACCTAGAAGAGATGGACAACTTTCTAGAGACACAAGACCTACCTAAACTATCCCAGTTAGAGATAGAATACTTGAACAGATCCATAACAAAAGAAGAAATTGAGCAGGTCATAAAAAAAATTTTCCCACAAGAAAAAGTCCTGGTCCAGATGGCTTCATTGGAAAATTTTACCAAACATTCAGGGAAGAGTTGATATCTGTACTATTCAAACTATTCCAGAACATAGAAAAAGATGGGATATTCCCAAATTCATTTTATGAAGCAAGCATAACCCTGATACCAAAACCAGGAAAAGACATCACTAAAAAGGAAAATACAGACCAATATCCCTCATGAATATAGATGGAAAAATCTTCAACACAATCCTAGCCAACAGAATTCAACAACATATCAAAAAATAATATATCCTGACCAAGTGGGATTCACAGCTGGTATGCATGGATGGTTCAACATCAGAAAAACAATCAATGTAATCCACCACACAAACAAAACAGTAGAACCAAATGATCATATCAATTAATGCAGAAAAAGGCATTTGATAAAATCTAACACCGATTTTTGTTCAGAATTCTCAGCAAAATAGGGATAGAAGGGAAATTCCTCAATATAATAAAGGGTATATATGCCAAAGCAACAGCCAACATTTTTGTTAACAGAGAAAGACTCAAAGCATTCCCCTTGTGAACAGGAACCAGACAAGGATGCTCTCTATCACCACTTCTATTTAACATTGTATTGGAAGTCCTAGCCAGGGCAATAAGGCAAGAAAGAGAAATAAAAGGCATCCAAATTGGCAGAGAGAAAGTAAATCTATTTCAATTTGTAGATGACATGATCTTATACACAGAAAACCCAACATACTCAGAAAAAAAAAAAAGTACTGGAACTAATAGGTTCAGCAAAGTGGCAGGATACAAGGTCAACATTCAAAAATTTGTTGAATTCCTCTACACAACAAAGAGGCCTCTGAAAAGGAAATAAGGAAAACAGTGTCATTTACTGTAGCTACCAAAAAGATAAAATATCTAGGAATAGGAGTTCCAGTAAGATGACAGAACAGGCAGACAGACTGCACAGACCATCTTCAGCAAAGAAAAGGGGAACTAATTAACACAGATACAGAAGATAATATTGGACCCCTGATCCTTGAAGGGAAGGATATAGAAATGGATTAAACTCCAACTAGTAGAAGAACTTGCATGAAAACACCAAAAAAAGGAGACATATGGAGCTGTGGTCTGTCAGTGATCCTGACAGCACAGACGGCTTGGATATTGTCAAGTGGTTTTAGGACCTAAGAATTAACCTAAAAATTGACCCTGCCAGCCAGGGGCTGCACAGAGGACTGCCCTGGTGGCTGGTGAATAAAACGGGAAACAGCGAAGAGGAAGGTGGGGTGAGCTGTGGACTTTTGCCTGTTTGGAGGGTGTATACAAGCAGTTGAACCATTTTAGATATTTAAAGTGACAGCGTTCTCCCAGATTCCAGGGACTTAATAGGCTCCACTTGCCAGGAACTACAAGGACATGCCAGACACCAACAACTGGAAAGGTTCTAGTTTTCAGCTTTTTCTTTCTTCCTTGTTCCTGGTTCCCATATTTTTCTTTCTCATGGTTAACTCCATTTCTTGTTTTTCTTTTTGCATTTGTCACATTTTTTTCTTCATTATTCTTGTACTCTACCTTTTTTCTCTTATTCCCCTCTCCCCAGATAGTGTGGGATTTTTTTTTTTTTTTTTTTTTTTTTTTTTTTTTTGTTCCTATGTGTTTACACGGTGTGTTTTTTGTCTACTTGTTTTTACTTCTTTGATGGTTATTTGATTGCTATTTTTGTCTAACTGAGTGGGAGACAGTAACAGTGCCCATATGACACAACTAGACCCACACCACCTGAAGCTCCCCTTACTGAGGGAGAGCCACTACTTCCTTTTCCACCAACTAGCCAATGATAAACGACCACCAAGAAGAGCCTGACTCACCCTCAACTGCTCTTCACAAAAAGTTAACAGAGATCTAAATACAACGTCACAATGTCTCAGAGACAACAGACCATCACAGTCTACACAAAGAAACAAGATAAAGCAATAAAAACAAGGGAGGAAGATACAGACCCAGAACACATCCCTGAGGAAGAAGCAGCACTGGAACTCCCTGATAAGGAATTCAAAAGAATTACATTTAGGTATCTTTAAAGGATTGAGAGACAGATCAACGAAAACACTGACAAAATGAAGGAAAACACAGAGAAAACCCTAGAACAATTTTGGAAGAAAATACAAGAACAAAATAAATAAAACATTAGAAATGATACAAAATCTACAGATAGAAATCCAGAAGATTAATACTAAATTTTCAGAAATAGATAACACATTGAGAGAGCAATGGAGTAGAATCCAATCAATGGAAGATAGAATTAAAGAGGTAGAAGACAAATACCTGAATACTTCTTCGGAAAGGGATCCTTCAGAAAAAAGATCAAAACAAAATGAAGAAAGCCTAAGTTTCATGTGGGATGCCATCAAAAGGAATAACCTACATGCAATCAAAACTCCAGAACCGGAAGAGAAAAGAAGATCACTGAGAAAATTGTCCAAGATTTGTTGGAAGGGAACTTCCCTGATATGATGAAAGATGAGAATATATCCATTCAAGAAGTCCAACAAACCCCAAATAGGATAGACCCCATAAGAAAATCACCAAGACATATCATCATCAAACTCATCAAAACCAAAGACAAAGACAGAATCCTGAAAGCCTCATGGGAAAAATGAAAAGGTACCTACAAAGGACAACCAATAAGAATAAGCTCTCATTTCTCAGCAGAAACCTTGCAAGCGAGAAGGCAATGGGATAGTATATAAAAACCCTGAAAGAGAAAAATTTCCAACCAAGAATTATATACCTGGCAAAACTGTCCCTTAAATATGATGGTACAATTAGGAGATTTTCAAATAAGTAGAAATTAAAGGAATTTGTTAAAACCAGACCAACCTTACAAGAGATAGTAAAGGTAATCCTTTGAACACAGAACCAATAATAACAAACAACAACTGACCATTAATACACAAGATGACAATACCCAGAAACCAACACAGCTATGGATGTATCCAAAGTAAAATAAGCTTACAAGATTGTAAACAGGGAACCAGAGATATCAATTGCCAAATAAGGACAACTACAAACCATAAAGAGGGGAAAAAATCGTGTATTTACAGTACTTTTAAATGGTAAGGAAGTCAAGAGAGTTGCAAGATAGAATGGATTGTTCTAAAAGTGGGGAGAAAATTATAAATCATGGGAGTAATCTCAAAGAAAAATGATAAACCATATCACAATAAAAAAAGAGGACAAGCACAAATATTTGGCAAATATTAAAACAATAGTAACAAAGGAAATGGTAACAAGATTCGTAAACATAATGAGCTCAGCACAGAAAATTATATGGACAAATAAAGAACAACAACATGAAAAAACACATAACAAAATGACAGCAACCAATCCATACTTGTCGATAATCACACTGAATGTTAATGGATTGAATGCACCACTCAGAAGATGGAGAGTTGCAGACTGGATAAGAAAACATAACCCATCAATATGCTGTCTTATAGGAGACACACTTTAGAGACAAAGTCAAAAAAAAGATTAAAAACCAAAGGCTGGAAAAAGATATACCAGGCAAATGACAATCATATAAGAGCAATATTAATTTCTGATAAAATTGACTTTAAGAGAAACACCACCATATGAGACAAGGAAGGACATTATATAATGATTAAAGGATCGAATGAACAAGAAGATAAAACCATAATAAATATCTATGGATCCAATGAAAGAGCCTGAAAATACATAAATCAGGCTTTTAAAAGAGTTGAAAAGGCAAACAGATGACTCCACAGTCATAGTAGGAGACTTTAATACACCACTTTCAATGGAAGATAGAACAACTGGAAAGTAACTCAACAAAGACGTGGAAGAGCTAAACTATACAATCCACCAACTTGACCTTATAGACATCTACAGAGCACTTCACCCAACACCACCACAATATACATTCTTAACCAGTGCACATGGAACATTCTCCAGGATAGGCCACATGTTAGGCCATACAGCAAGCTTTAATAAATTTAAAAACATTGAAATACTCCAAAGCATCTTCTCAGATCACAATGCTATTGAAGTAGAAATCAACAATAGGAAGATCAACAGAAAAAGAGCAAACACATGGAAACTGAACCAACACCCTCCTTAAGAAAGACTGGGTAAGAGAAGAAATTTTAAAAAATGAAATTAAAATATTCCTTGAAACAAACAAGAATAAAAACACAACATACCAAAATCTTTGGGACACAGCAAAAGCAGTGATCAGAGGCCAATTTATAGCAATAAATGCACACAGCAAAAAAGAAGAAAGTGCCAAAATCAACACTTTAAACCAACATCTCCAACATAGAAAAAGAACAGCAAGAAAAGCCTACAGTCACCAGATTCAAGCAGAAATCAATGAAACAGAAATAGAAAGACAATAGAAAAAAATCAACAAGACTAGAAGTTTATTTTTTGAAAAAATTAACAAAATTGACAAATCACTGGCAAATTAAACAAAGGAAAAGAGGGAGCAAAAACAAATAACATGAATAAGAAACAAAGTGAGCAATATCACAACAGAACAAACTGAAATAAAAAGGATGATATCAGGATACTATGAAGAACTATAATCCAACAAATTTGAAAATCTGGAAGAAATGGACAGATTTCTAGAAACACATTACTTACCTAAACTAGCACAGACCGATGTGGAAAAGTTGAACAGATCCATAACAAAAGAAGAAATTGAACAAGACATTAAAAAAAAAAAAAAAAAACCAGCAAAAAAAAGTCCTGGCCCATACAGTTTCACTGCAGAATTCTACCAAACATTCAGAGAAGAACTGACACCAATCCTACTCAAACTATTCTGAAACATACAAAAGGATGGAATCCTCCCTAATTCATTTTATGAAGCAAGCATAACCTTGATACCAAAATCAGGCAAAGTCATCACTAAAAAGGAAAACTACAGACTAATATACCTCATGAATATAGATGCGAAAAGCTTCAACAAAATCCTAGCCAATAGACTCCAACAATATATCTAAAAAAATAATTCATTATAACCAAGTGGAGTTCATATCAGGTATGCAAGGAATGTTCAACATTAGAAAAACAATCAATGTCATCTACCATATAAATAAATCAAAGGAGAAAAACCACATGATCATATCAATTGATGCAGAAAAGGCATTTGATAAAATCCAACACCCATTCCTGATCAAAACTCTCAGTAAACTAGGAATAGAAAGAATATTCCTCAACATAATAAAGGGCATATATGCCAAACCAACAGCCGGCATTATTCTCAATGGAGACAGACTGAAACCATTCCCCTTGTGAACAGGAACCATACAAGGATGCCCTCTATCACCACTTCTATTCAACATTGTACTGGAAGTCCTAGCCAGGGCAATAAGGCAAGAAAGGAAATAAAAGGCATCCAAATTGGTAAGGAAGAAGTCGAACTATCCCTATTTGTTGATGATATGATTCCATACCTAGATAACACAAGAGTCTCAGTCAAAAATCTACTAGAACTAATTGAGAGATTTAGCATCATGGCAGGATAAAAGGTCAACATCCAAAAATCGGTTGTATTCCTCTATGCCAGTAAAGAGATTGCTGGAAAAGAAATAAGGAAATCAATATCATTTACAATAGCTACCAAAAGCAATAAAATAATTAGGAATAAATCTTGCCAGGGACACAAAAGACCTGTACAAAGAAAACTATAAAAAACTACTTCAAGAAAGCATAAGAGATCTAAAAAAATGGAAGAACATACCATACTCATGGATAGAAAGATTGAACATTGTGAAAATGTCAATTCTACCCAAAGCAATCTATACATGCAATGCAATCCCAATCCAGATTCCATCAACAGTTTTTAAGAATATGGAAAAACCAACCACTAATTTTATATGGAAAGGAAAGAGACCTCAGATAAACAAAGCACTAGTGAAGAAGTACAAAGTAGGAGGTCTCACACTGCCAGATCTCAAAACTTACTATACAGCCACAAACTGCCTGGTGTTGGTACAATGATGGACACATAGACCAATGGAATAAAATAGAGAACCCAGAAATAGATCCATCAACCTATGGTCTGCTGATCTTTGACAAAGGGCCAAAATCCATTAAAAGGGAAAGAGATTGTTTAACAAATGGTGTTGGCAAAATGGACATCCATTTGCAGAAAAATGAAACAAGATCTGTACCTCACACCACACACAAAAACTAACTCCAGATGGGCCAAAGACTTAAATGTGAAACCTAAAACTATAAAGTTACTCAAGGAAAAACTAAGGGCAAATTTAGGGGCCCTAATATATGGCATAAATAGACTATCAAGCATAACCCAAAATGCACAAACAGCAGAAGATCAACTATGTGAATGGGACCTTCTAAAAATTAAATTTTTATGTGCTTCCAAGGACTTTTCCAAGAGTCAAAAGAGAACCTACAGATTGGGAAAAAATATTTGGCAATGACATATCTGACAAGGAACTTATCTCTAGAATTTATAGAAAACTCCAGCACCTCAACAACAAAAATACAACCCAATTTAAAAATGGACAGAAGACATGAATGTCTTCACCAAGGAGGATATTCAGGCGGCCAACAAACATATGAAGAAATGTTCACAATGATTAGCCATTGTTGTTGTTGTTGTTGTTATGTGCCGTCGAGTCGGCCCCGACTCATAGCGACCCCTCCTTGGGTTTCCGAGGCAGTATCACTACGGAAGTAGGATTGCCCAACCTTCCTTCCGAGGAGTGGCTGGTGGGTTTGAACCGCCAGCCGTCTGGTTAGCAGGCAAGTGTCTTAGCCAGTATGCTACCAGAGCTCCCGATTAGCCATTAGAGAGATGCAAATCAAAACAACAATGAGATACCATGTTGCCCCAGTACTAGTAGCAAAGTTCAACAAGAGAGAAAATAACAAACGCTGGTGAGGATGTGGAGATATTGGGATCTCATACACTGCTGGTGGGACTGTTAAATGATACAACCACTGGGGAAAGCAGTATGGCAATTTCTTAAAAAGTTCAATTAGGAATACCATTTGACCCAGCCATTCCATTATTAGGTATATATCCTCAAGAAGTGAGAGCCATGACAAGAACAGACATATGCACACCCATGTTCATCGCAGCACTATTCACAGTAGCCAAAAGATGGAAACAACCTAGGTGTTTGTCAACTGAAGAATGGATAACAAAACTATGGTACATACACACAATGGAATACTATGCAACCCTAAAGAATAATATAGAATCTATCAAACACCACATAATGTGGATGAACTTGGAGGACATTATGCTGAGTGAAATAAATCAATCACAGAAGGACAAATATTGTATTTGTCTGTTATTGCAAAAAGTCAAGGAAAGGTTAATATATGGAAAGAAATTTTCTTTGTTGGTTACTAGGGGTAGGAGGGGAGGGGAAGGAACACCTTTAGATAGGTAGAGAGAAGAATTGATTTGGGTAAAGAGAAGGGTAAGGTACCAACTATGATTGGTGGCATTGAGGAAGTGGAGGACATAGACAGGTGCATGGGAGGTAGACAACAAAGATTAACTCTTTTGTACATACAACACTGCATTGTCAGTGAAGGCAAACATAGATATATGGGTGGATATATGGGTAGACATGCTGAACAACTACCCAAGAAGGGGTCGCTATGAGTCAGATCTGACTCCATGGCAGTTGTTGCATTGCATTTGTGTATGCAGGGAGAAGTGTGCCCAAGATCATGCATAGGGTTTGCAGACAATGTTTCTACAAGAATATTGGTATGTTCTGTAAGAATGTCCGGGTATATAGTAGAGCTGACAAGGAACAAGGTTGAAGTCACTTCTTGGACACAGGCAGCTACCCAGAGGGAGTGAGTAGTTGGACCTGTGGGCTCGGGGCCATAGTCCCAGGGGACATCAAGCTTAATTGGCATAACATACAGTACAAAACATTGTTCCACATCTTACTTTGGCAAGTAATGACTGGGATCTTAAAAGCTTGCAAGCAGCCATCTAGTTGCAACAATGGGTCTCTCCTCATCCAGAGCAAAGAAGAATAAAGGAAATCAAAGATTCATGGAAGCAATGAGTCCAAGCAACCGGTACACCATGCGATTCTCAGCTCAGTCCCAACTACGAGACCAGAAGAACTAGATGGTGCCTGGCTACCACTGTCAACAACTTGGAGGGGGATCTCTGTAGGAGATCCTAGATAGAGTGGGAGAACAATGTGGAACAAAACTCAAAATCATTTGGAAAAAAAAAGGGGGGGGGGACCAGGTTTGCTTGTCTAATAGAAACTGATGGAACCACTGAGACTGTGGTCTCTAGCTGCCCTTCAGGTCTGGAATTGAACCCACTCCTGTAGCTCCCAGCCAAACAAAAGACAGGCATATGAGCTGAATATTTACACTACGTAGATACACTCCTTGGAGAGAACAATCATGGGAGAATAGAAGGGCTGTGTAAGCACAGGGAGACAGTTCAGGGGTCAGGAGTGCATGAAGGGAAGGACACAAGGAAGAGGTAACTATGGGGAGAAAGTGGGAGGGGAGCTCTTGCATTGTGATAAATTGTAGGCAATGTCATGAGAGAAAGTGTATGTGAGCTGCTGTATGGAAAGTAAATTTGCTCTGTAAACTTTTACCCAAATCATATATATATATATATATATATATATATATATATATATACATACATACATACATACATACATCTTACCAGCGACACAAAAGACCTATACAAAGAAAACCACAAAACACTACTATAAGAAACTACAAGAGCTCTACATAAATGGAAGAACTTGCCTTGTTCATGGATAGGAAGACTGAATATTGTGAAAATGTCAATACTGCCTAAAGCAATCTACACATTCAATATAATCTCAATCCAGACACCATCAACATTTTTTAAAGATATGGAAAACCAAATTATTAACTTAATATAGAAAGGAAAAAGACCTTGGATAAGCAAAACGATGCTGAAGAAGAAGAACAAAGTGGGAAGTCTCACACTCCCAGATTTCAAAACCTACTATATAGCCATAGTAGTTAAAACAGTGTAGTATTGGTACAACGACAGACAGACAGACCAATGGAACAGAATCAAAATGCCAGAAATAGAGCCATCCATCTATGGACAGCTGATCTTTGACAAAGGACCAAAACCTATTAAATGGGGGAGAGATAGCCTCTTTAAGAAATGGTGCTGGCAAAATTGGATATCCACTTGCAGAAAAATGAAACAAGACCCATATTTCACCCCCCACACAAAAACAAACTCAAGTTGCATTGAAGACTTAAATGTAAAAGCCAAAACTATAAAGCTCATCAGAGATAAAATAGGGGCAAAAATAGGGTCCTAATTTATGGCATAAATAGACTATCAAGCATAACCCAGAATGCACAGGAGATGGAAGAGAAGCTAGATGACTGGGACCTTCTAAAAATTAAATTCTTATGCACATAGAAAGACTTCACCAAAAGGGTAAAAAGAGAACCTACAGATTGGGAGAAAATATTTACCTATGACATATCTGACAAAGGACTTATCTCAAAAATCTATTGAAAACTTCAGCACCTCAACACCAAAAAGACACACAATCCAATTCAAAAACCAGCAAGGAACATGAACAGATGCTTCACTGAAGATGATATACTGGCAGCCAACAAACACATGAGGAAATGCTCAAAAGCATTAGCCATTCAAAAAACCAAACTCACTGCCATTGAGTGGGATCCGACTCATAGCAACCCATCCTTAGGTTTTCAAGGCATTATCACTACCAAAGTAGATGGCCCAATCTTCCTTCCAAGGAGTGGTTGGTGGCTTTGAACTGCTAGCCTTCTGGTTAACAGTCAAATGCCTTAGGCACTACACCACCAGAGCTCCTCATTAGCCATTAGGTTAGAGACATGCAAATCAAAACAACGATGAGATATCATCTCACTCCAGCAATAATAGAAAAGTTCAACAAGACAGAAAATAACAAATGCTGGCAAGGTGGCGGAGAGATTGGAGCTCTCATACACTGTTGGTGAGACCGTAAAATGGTACAACCATTGTGGAAAATGGTATGACACTTTCTTAAAAAACTGAAAATAGAAATACCATTTGAACCAGCTATTCCATTACCAGAAATACCGCCTAAAAAGGTGAGAGACAGGATACGAAGAGACATATGCACACCCATGTTCATCGCAGCACAATTCACTATAGCAAAAAGATGGAAACAACCTAAATGGCCATCAATAGATGAACGGCCAAATTATGGAATACTATGCTACATTATAGAATAATGAGGAATACCTGAATCATCTCTCAATGTGGATGAACCTGGAGGACATTATGCTGAGTGAAATAAGTCAATTGCAGAACAAATACTGTATGAGTCCATTGTTGTAAAGAGGCAAGGAAGGGTTTTCTTAGGGAAAGGAACTCACTTCATAGGTTACCAAGGATGGGAGGGAGGGGAGGAAAAATTTTGGACTAGTTGGGAGCCACATGCTAATTTGGGTAAGGGAAAGGATGGTATGGAAGGAGTCTATGACCAGCATGATAACATTGGGGAAAAGGAGGACATCGAATGTGCACACAAGATATGGACAACAGAGGCAAAGACTAGTATATGCACAATACTGCATTACCACTAACACCAAACAAGAGGCTACAGATAAATGCATAGACAATTGAGAAGATCAGATGGGGGTCCACAAATAGGAATGTCCCCTAGACCAATGATAGATTTAGCTAAAGATAATCTTGCATAGATACTAGTGATACAAAATAACCACAGTATTACAGAAGCAACAGAACACAGAGCTGGAGTAATCCCTCAGAGATAATCAAACACCTTGGGAGAGAGAACCACTGGGTCTGCTGATTCAGGAGCATAGTGATGGGGGACACTAGGCTCAATTGGCACAACATAGTACATAAAAATCTTGTTCTACAACCTACTTTGTTGAGTAGCTACTGGGGTCCTAAAAGCTTTCGAGTGGCCATCTAAGATGCAGATGTCTGAAGCGAAGAAGTGTGAAGAAAATCAAGGGCATTTGGAAACAATTAGCCCAAGGATATGATGGATCTCAAGACCAGAAGAACTAGATGGTGCCAGGCTACAAATGCCAACCACTTGGGAAGGGATCAAAACTGGATATCCTGGATAGAGTGGGAAGAAAAATGTGGAACAAAACTCAAAAACACAATAATGACCAGAATTACTGGTTCGATGGTGTTCTGCTTACCTAGTGCTGCTCTGACAAGAAATATATCACAAATGGGATGGCCTTAACAAACAGGAGTTTATTCTTACAATTTGGAGCCTTTAAGTCCAAGTTCAAAGTGCCAGGCTCTAGGGGCTGGGTGAAAGCTCCTCAATCTTGGGGTCTAGCTCTGCCTCCTGCTCCCAGCCCACTGGAGCTAGAGGCGTTTCTTCACTCAGACAGCTGCTAGCTGCTGAGGCTGAGAAGCCCCAAGGTTGACAAGTAAAAAAGGCATAGTCCCGATGTTACCAAACCACACGGCAGGCCATTAACTTAAGTCCATTGTAAGTCCCGAGGTTGACAGAGCATAGCAGACTGCTGAGCAACAACACAGCTACATGCAGGGTCCAAGCGTGCCATAGGCTAGAGACCATTCCCAAAGGCTTGTCCTTATATACAGGAAGCAGACCACATTCCAAAGCAGCTATTCTGCTGCTTGTGGTAGATCTCACCATGGAGTTGATTGCCAGTCTCATCATGGGGAATACTACCACCAGCTGCCCAGCCACTCCAGGCCCAGCCAAGTTGACACACAAACATAACCATCACAGATGGAGTCTGGTGGGACCCCCAACACTATGGCTCTGGAATACCCTTCAGGCCTGGGATAAGGACTTGCTTCCAAGGACTGGGCCTCACCCCAACAGTAGAAAGACTTACATGCAGAATACCCAACCCAGGGTGATGCACCCACCTACTCTACGGAGATACACCCCTTGGAGCAGTTGGTCATGGGGCACCAGAGGGGCAGAATTCACATGGAGGGAAAGCTGGACAGACAGGCATACATAGTTAAGAAGGGCACTGGGAGAGGTGGTCACAGGGAAGAGAGTGGGCTAGGGTTGAGGATAGTATTGGGGCATGAATCAAATGTATATGAACTATAGAATGTAAAATAAATTCTGCTCTGCAAATTTGCACTTAAAGCACAATTAAAAAAAAAAAATGGGCAGAGGACATGAACAGACACTTCACCAAAAAGATATTCTGGCAGAGAAAAAGCACACGAAGAAATGCTTGCAATCATTAGCCTTAGGGAGATGCAAATCAAAACGAGATGTCATCTCACCCCAGCAATAAAAACAAAGTTCAACAAGACAGAAAACAACAAATTCTGGTGGAGATGTAAAGATTGGAACTTTCTACATTGCTGGTGGGACTATAAAACAGTACAAGCACTGTGGGAAATGGTATGGCACTTCCTCAAAAAGTTGGACATAGAACTACCATTTGATCCAACAATCCCAATACTAGGTACATGTGACAGCTAAGTTGTGTATCAACTTGGCTGGGCCTAGTATTGAGGGCTGGGCAGCTAGATATAGTTATTCCCCACGATGAGACTGGTAATCAACTCCATGGTGGAATCTACTGGAGCAGCTGAGTAGCTACCTTAGGGTATGGTCTACTTCCAGTATACAAGAAGCACTGAGAAAGTTCTCTGGAGCTTTTTGGCATATAGGACCCTGCATATAGCCAAATCTTCATTCAGCAGCCTGCCATGTTGTCTGCTGATCTTAGGATTATACCTGGACTTGAACCAGTGGCCTGCCATGTCGTTTGATAATTTGGGGACTGTGCCATTTTACTTGTTGACCTTGCATTTGTCAGCCTCAGCAGCCAGCAGCTGCCTGAGTTAAGAGAAGCCTCCAGTTTCGCCATGCCAGAAGCAAGAGGCAGAATGGAAGCCCAAGGTTGAGGGGTTTCACCCAGTCCCTAGAGCTGGCACTTTGAACTCAAACTTCTAGCCTACTATAACTGCAAGAGTATATATCCTAAAGAAGAGAGAACCAGAACATGAAGAGATATATGCCCACCCATGTTCATGGCAGCATTATTCACAATAGCAAAGAGATAGAAACAACTTAAATGCTCATCAATTGATGAATTGATAAACAAACTATGGCACACACATACAATGGAATATTATGAAACATTAAAGACAAATGAAGAATTTGTGAAACATCTCATAATGTAGATGAACTTGGAGGACGTTATGCAGAGTGAAATAATTCAATCACAAAAGGACAAATATTATATGAGTCCACTACTATAAAAAGTCAGGGAAAGGTTTACACATGTGAAAAGTTCTTTGATGGATACCACGTAGGAGGGGAGGGAAAAGAAAATTACTAACTAGGTAAGAGACACATATTAATTTGGGTGAAGGCAAAGGTAACTTATAAAAAGTTGGTGACCAGTAAAATACCATCAAGAAAAAGGAAGACATGGAAGGTGTACAAGAGTTATAGATAACAAAGGTAAACACTATTACATACACAATTCTGTATTATCAGTTATAACAAATATTAATCTACTAGTGGATACATAGATAGACAGGCAAAAAGATCGGGTATGGGTAGGCAAACAGGATATACCCATGAAGATTGGGCAATCTATTTCTGGAGATTACACCTCAGAAACCCAAGTAGGGGTCGCTATGAGTTAGAACTGACTCAACGGCAGTGAGTTTTTTGTCTTTTTTTTTTTTTTTTTTAGTATATATGTTTGGCAGATGATATTTCTATATACATATTTGTATGTGATGTTAAAATGTCCATATATAGAGTAGCACTAACAAGGTGCAAAGTTATGGAAACCTTTTAGTAATAACCAAACACCTGTGGGCTCAGGACCATAGTCACAGGGGACATGAAGGTCAACTGGCATAACATAGTCCACAAAGACATTGTTCTGCATCCTACTTTGGTGAGTAGCAACTGTGATCTTAGAAGCTTGAGAGCAGCCATCTAACATAGAACTATTGATCTCTTCATGTCCAGAGCAAACAAGAATGATAAAAATCAAAGAGCCATGAAAACAATTAGTACAAGGGGGTGCATGTATGTGATCATGTTATGTGGTTCTTATTCCTCTAGGATATATACCTAGTAGTAGGGTTGTTGGATCATGTGATATTGGCATTTCTATTTTCAGCTTTTTAGGGAAGTACCATACAGTTTTCCATAACGGTAGCACTATTTGTAGGTTCCAGTCTTTCCACATCCCTGATGGCATTTTTTACTTTCTGTTTTTTTGAACATTGCTATTAATGCTGGGGTGAGATGATACCTCATTGTTGTTTTGATTTGCATCGCTCAAGTGCCCAATGGCCTTAAGCACTTCCTCACGTGTTTTTTAGCTACCGGAAGTGAAGTGTCTGTTCATGTCCTTCGCCCCTTTTTAAATTAGATTATTTGTCTTTTTGTTGCGAGGGTGTTGACATTTTTAAAAAATTTTAGAGATTGGCTCCTTGTCTAACAGGTTGTTGCCAAAAATTTTTACCAGTCTGTGAGTTCTTTTTTCACTCTTTTGGTGAAATCTTTCTATGTGCGTAAGTATCTAATTTTTAGAAGATGCCAGGCATCTATTTTGTCTTCTGGTATTTGTGCATTTTTAATTATTTTTATAGTCTATTTATGCATTAGGGACCCTAAATATGTCCCTGTTTTTTCTTTGATGGTCTTTATGATTTTAGGCTTTATGTTCAGATCTTCCATCCAACTTGAGTTAATTTTTGTATGTGGTGTGAGATATGGGTCCAGTGTCATTTTCCTGTAAATAGATATCCAGTTTTGTCAGCATCATTTATTAAAGAGATCATCTCTTCCTCATTTAATGTGCTTTGGCCATTTGTCAAAGATCAGCTGTCCGCAGATGGATGGATTTACTTCTGGGTTAATCATTCTACTCTGGAAATACTGTTTTTCTTCAGATTCTCTAAGAGGCATCTCAAGTTGCTCATTTCACCCCCTTTATATCAAAAGTCAGGATATAAAATATTGTGCATTCTGTTGTTGTTGTTACTGTTAGGTTATGACTCATGGCTACTCTATGTACAACAGAAGGAGACACTGCACAGCCCCGTGCCATCCTCGAAATGGTTGCTATGTTTGAACCCATTGTTCCAGCCACTATATCAATACATCTCACTGAGGGTGTTCTTCTTTTTCACTGACACTCTACCCTACCAAGTACAGTGTCTTTCTCCAGGAATTGGTCCCTTCTGATAACATGTCCAAGGCACAAGAGATGAAGTCTTACCATCCTCGCTTCTGAGGATCACTCTGGCAGTACTCCTTCCTAAACAGATTTGTTTCTTCTTCTGGCAGTTCATGGTATAGTCAATGTCTTCACCAACATCATAATTCAAAGGCATCAGTTCTTTTTCAGTCTTCCTTACTTACCACTCAACTTTTGCATGCATATGAGGCGACTGAGTCAGGCACATCTTAGTACTCAAAGTGACATCTTTTCTTCTGAACACTTCAAAGCAATGTTTTGCAGCAGATATGCTCAATGTAATACATTATTTGCTTCTTTGACTGCTGCTTCCATGGGCATTGATTGTAGATCCAAGTAAAATGAAATCCTTGAAGACTTCAATCTTTTCTCCGTTTATCATGATGTTGCTTATTAGTGCAGTTGTGTGCATTTCTGTTTTATGTTGAAGTGTAATCCACACTGAAGGCTGTAGTCTTTGCTCTTCATCACTAAGTACTTCAAGTCTTCCTCGCTTTCAGTAAGCAAAGTTTTGTCATCTGCATATCACATGTCGATATCTTCCAATACTGATGTCACATTCTTCTTCATATAGTCCAGTTTCTCAGATTATTTGCTCAACATACAGATTGAATCAGTACAGTAAAAAGATAGATCAGTACAGTAAAAGATACAACCTTGATACACACCTTTTCTAATTTTAAACCATGCAGTATCCTCTTATTCTGTTTAAAAGACTGTGTCTTGGTCTATGTACAGGTTCTACATGAGCACAATTAAGTGTTCTGGAAGTCCCATTTTTTTTGCATTATCTATAATTTCTCATGATACACAAAATTGAAAATCTTTGCATAGTCAATAATACTCAAGTAAACATTTTTCTGGTATTCTCTGCTTTCAGTCAAGTTCTATCTGACATCAGCAATGATATCCCTCATTCCATGTCCTTTTCTGAATCTGGCTTGAATTTCTAGCAGTTCCCTGATGATATACTGCTGTAACCATTTTTGAGTTATCTTCAGCAAAGTTTTATTTACATGTGATATTACTGATATTGTTCAATGATTTCTACTTTCTGTTGGATCACTTTTCTTTGAAATGGGCATAAACATGGATCTCTTCCAGTTGGTTGGCCAGGTAGCTCTCTTTCAAATTTCTTGGTACAGACAAGTGGACACTTGCATTGTTGCATCCATTTGTTGAAACGTCTCAGCTGATAGTCTGTCAATTCTGGAGCCTTTTTCTTCTCACCACTGCCTGCAGTGCAGCTTGCACTTCTTTCTTCAATACCCTCAGTCCTTTCTCATATGCTGTCTCCTGAAATGGTTGAACATTGACCAATACTTTTTGTTCAAGTGACTGTGTGTTCCCCATCCTCGTGTGTATGTGTGTGTGTGTGTGTGTGTACTTCCCTGGTGTAAATGTTCACCCTACACATCTATCTATTATTTGGCTGGAAGCCACATGAATGAGTTCAATTACAGGCCCAGAGGGTGAGTAGGGGCCATAGTCTTGGGGCTCTCACCAGTCTCTATGAGACCAATAAGCCTGGTCTTTTTATAGTTTTGAGTTTTGTTCCATATTTTTCTCCAACTTTACCTAGGATCTCCTAATTTGATCCCTTTCCAAGTATTTGACAGTGGTAGCTAGGCACTATCTAGTTTTTCTGGTCTCAGGATCATGTAAGCTGAGGTTTGCATGGTCCACCTTGGACTGATGGTTTCTGCGTGTCTTTGTTTTTATTCACTCTTCTTTGCTCTGGACAATGAGAGACACATTGATGCATCTTAGATGGATGCTTGCAAGCTTTTCAGACTCAGTCACTACTCACCAAAGTAAGATACAGAACAATGTTTTTGTGTGTACATTATATCAATTGAGGTTGGTGTTCCCTGCAACCACAGTCCCAACGTTGTGGACACAGTGACTCACTCCCTCAGGGTATTTGGCTGTGGCTAAGAAGTTATCATAACTCTGTGCCATTAGCTCTATCATATATATGGACATTCTTATAGCACATACAAATACATATGTAGACATATTATTGCCAAACTTATGTATGGCCATGGGTATATTCCCTTTTGCCTAGACATACCAGATCATTTGGCCTCTGTATCTATGCATCCACTCATAGATTGTTTGTTATTATTAATAATGCAGTATTGTGTATGTAAAAGTGTTTATCTTTGTTGTCTGTACCTCTTGTGCACCTCTCTGTGTCTTCCCTTTCCTTAGTGTTGTTGGTCACTTAGTTTTGGTATATTGCCTTTCCCTTCACCCAAATCAATACTTGCCTCTAACTATCTAGAATTTTTCCCTCTCCTCACCTCCCTTTCCTGGTGACCAACAAAAAAAAAAATTCTTTCCATGTGTTAACCTTTCCTTGACTTTTTACAGTACTGGACTAATACAATATTTGTCCTTCTGTGATTGACTCATCTCACTCAGTATAGTGTCCTCCAAGTTCATCCATGTTATAAAGTGTTTCACAGATTCTACATTTTTCTTTAGTGTTACATAGTATTCCATTTTGCCATTGTGTGTATGTATCATAATTTGGTTACCCATTCCTCCATTGATGGGCATCTAGTATGTTTCCATCTCTTTGCTATCTGTGAATAGTGCTGTGATGAACATGGTTGTGTATATATCTATTCATGTCCTGACTGTCACTTCTTTAGGATATATACCTGATAATGGGGTTGCTGGATCAAATGGTATTTCTATTTCCAACTTCTTAAAGAATCACCATACTGATTTGCACAGCAGTTGGATCATTTTACAGTCTCACCACCAGTGTATGAGAATCCCAATCTTTCCACATCCTCACCAGTATTAGTAATTTTCTGTCTTGTTGGACTTTACTATTATTGCTGGGGCGAGATGGTATCTTATTGTTGTTTTGATTTGCATCTCTCTAATGTCTGATGATCATGAACATTTCTTCTTTAGTGTCCCCATCCTCTTTTGATGCTTCCTTCATTGTTCAGTATTTTGACCATGGAATCCTTCAATTTTGCAACTCAAGGCAAATTTTTTCTTCAATTCTTTCAGCTTGAGAAATACCAAGCGTTTTCTTCCTTTTTGGTTTTCTAACTCCAGGTTCTTGTACATTTCATTATAATTCTTTACTTTGTCTTCTTGAGCCACCTTTTGAAATCTTCCATTTAGCTCTTTTACTTCATTATTTCTTCCATTTGCTTTAGTTAAATCTATGTTCAAGAGCAAGTTTCAGAGTCTCTTCTGACACTCAATTTGGTCTTTTCTTTCTTCCCTGTCCTTTTAATGACCTTTTGCTTTCTTTGTGTAGGAGGTCCTTGATATCATCCCACAGCTCATCTGGTCTTCAGTCATTAGTATTCAGTGCATCAAATCGAAGTTTATCATACTGCAATGGCTTGCATGTTTGCTGCTGCACATGCTACTGATGCTTTACTCACAGCTGGGTTATTTCTACCATGTTTCTTTGGCTAAAAGAGCAATAAGGATATCAATAAATCTCTGTTCATATTGTTTCTCTGAATGTTAGCTTTCCAACAACTTTAGAGCCATAGCAACTGAGAATCAGAAAATATTTTAAAAAGAGAGAAAGAAAATCCTGCCCTTCCCCAAAAGAAATAATGCTAAAAACTGACAAGAAATGTAGAACCATGATGGTTTCAGGTGCACTGGAAGACACAATAACAGCTGACTGCATGACAACACAGTGAGAGCCAGGTAAATTTTAGAAACAGAGGACAACTATTTTTAAAAGTAGAGCCAACTGGGTCACTCAGCAAGGGCACAAACTTCCTTGTACACCTCAACAGTAGTGATGAACATCAGAGTAGTATGACAGAGAATAAAATAAAATCTTTGCTCAAAAAGATATCTCTCAGCCATCAATAAAGTTGTATTCAACCTATTTTGCTTAAAAAGGAATGAAAAGTCTGAGACTAGTTTAGATGATCATTCATGAAAACCACTCAAGCATTTAAAATACTTTGGCAATTGAAGAAATATTTTTCCAATATACATAAAATCAATTTATGCTGAATAGCTAATTCTGAAGTGATAAAATGCCACCAAATAATTTTATTTTAAAGTGAGCTTTCCTTCTTTCAAAGGAGATCTGGTGGAGCTGTGCTAAAAGCATTGGGCTGCTAACCAAAAGGTTGACAGTTTATACCCACCAGCTGCTTTGTGGGAGAAAGACAAAGCAGTCTGCTTCTGTAAAGATTTACAACCTGGGAAACCCTATGGAGGTCACTGAGTCAGAATAGACTTGGCAGTGGGTTTGGTTTTTGGTTTTCCTTCTTTCTCTAAATATGAATATAGCTTGTAATATTTAGACTTGCAATTCTGAGTACTATTCAGATGAGAGCTATGAGTGTTTCTTTTTGTCAGTTTTTATTCCAGCAACCGGAGTAAATAGTTCAAATGGTGTTTCTTGTGATCTTGGCATATTGCACCACCATTGTGGCAGACAAAACAGCTGGGCTGAGTCCACTGACATCCCACCCCATAATATGGTCCACGGAGGACTACAAAGAAGAGATATAACCACATAATATCAGAGCTAGAAGTGGTTTAGTGACACAAAATACAAGAATTTTAGAGATGGAGGATTTGGGTTAAGTGAATTGTTCAAGATCACATGACCGAAAGAGAATCTACAGCCAGGACCAGAATCTAGGTCTCCTGATTCCAGTCCAACTGTCGTATCATCATATTTCCCATCAACTGTGAGGATAACCAAACCAAAACCAAATCTGTACCATTGAGTCGATGCTGACTCATAGCAGCTCTCTAGGACAGACTACAATAGCCCCCTATGGTTTCCTAGGCTTTATGGAAGCCAAATGCTTCATATTTCTCCCACAGAGTAGCTGGTGGGGACCTTTCCATTAGCATCAACCACTGTGTCATGAAGGCTTCAAATATGAGGATAAGAATGTACATTTGTGGCAATTATGAAATATCTTCTAAAGTGCCCCAGAACCCATGAGTTAATTGAAATCACTATTTAGACTGTTGTTATTGTTGTTGTTATGTGCCATCAAGTCAGACCCGACTCATAGCAACCCCTCCTTGGGTTTCTGAGGCAGTATCACTACAGAAGTAGATTGTCCTATCTTATTTAGACTACAAAATCTAACTTCTAAGTCCCTATTTAGAATACAAAAGCATTTGACTGTGTGGATCATAACAAATTATGGATAACATCGGCAAATGGAGGTCTCGAAAGCTTTACCTTATCCATATGAGTAAGGCTGATTTTACTCTGATAATGCAGCTCTTGCCTAGTCCTACTTTGAGAGCTTTCTAAGCTAAGTGACTCATCTTCTTCCTCTATATTGGACAATATTTCCAGACTATTCATAAAGTTGCACAGTAATGTATCAGACAGTGTTTCTCTGCTATTCATAAGGTTTTTCCTGGCCAATTCTTTGAGAAGTGGATGGCCTCCTCCTTCTTCCTAGTCTGTCTCAGTCTGCAAGCCGGGCTGATACCTGTGCACCATGTGCACCCCACTGGGTTTGAAACACCAGTGGCACAGCCTCAAAAGCATCAGGATTGGAGGAAAAATCATTAACAACCTGCAATATGCTGATGACACAACATTGCTTGCTGAAAGTGAGGATGACTTGAAACACTTACTGATGAAGATTGAAGAATACAGTCTGCAGTATGGATTACATCTTAATATAAAGAAAACAAAAATCCTCACAACTGAACCTACAAGCAGCATCATGATAAATGCGGAAAAGATTGAAGTTGTCAAAGACTTCATATTACTTGTTTCTACAATCTACACCAATGGAAGTAGCAGTCAAGATATCAGAGACATATAGCATTGGGCAAATTGGCTGCAAAAGACGTCTTTCAAGTGCTGAAGAGCAAAGATGTCTCTTTGAGGACTAAGGTGAGTCTGACACAAGCCATGGTATTTTCAATCACCTCATATGCATATGAGAGCTGGACAATGACCAAGGAAGACCGAAGAAGAGTCGGTTCTTTTTAGTTGTGGTGCTGATGAAGAATGCTAAAAATACCACAGACTGCTAAAAGAACTAACAAATTCTATGTCCCTAAGTTTGGAAGAGTTCTGTATTGCTTTCATCCTTTTGTCCTGGAAGAAGTGCAGCTGCAATGCTCCTTGGAAGCAAGAATGGCCAGACTTGTCTTACCTACTTTGGTTATATTGTAAGAGGGGACCATTCCCTGGAGAAGGATATCATGCCTGGTAAAGTGGAAGGTCAACGAAAGAGGGGAAGGTCCTCTACAAGATGGATTAACACAGTGGCTACCACAATGGGCTTAGGTGTAGCAGGGATTGTGGAGCTGATGCAGGACTGGGCAGTGTTTCATTCTGCTGTACATAGGGTCACTATGAGTTAGAGATGACTCAACAATGCCTAACAACAACAGCAACAACATTTAGACTTAATGAAAGTTGCCATTCAAATTATAAGAATGTAAAATGATCTTTACTAACAACTTAGCAAATGCTTAATTAAGTATCTGGTGCTGACAAATTACATTTTTATTTAAGGGAAAGTTAGTAAGAAAGATTAAAAAAAAAAACATTTCAATTGATGCTCATAATTTAGAATTTAGATTGTTTCTCAAACTCTGTTCCCAGGTCCAATGTTCCAAGCCATTGAGAGAAGTGATGGGAATGAAGAACTCATGTGTGTGTGCACAGGGACTCCTGCCCAAAGTTCTTCAGGTATTTGTTGTATATTCTAGAATTATGCATGAGGTGTCTTTATAAAGAGAATTTGGTGCTAGACATAACTCCTGAACTCATCTCCTCAGCTGGAATTCTCTTGTCTTTGTAGACTGGCATCTCTCGTTCTGGCCTTTCTCTTCCTCTTCCATGGCCTTCCTCTCTACTTAGAGGGTCTCTGACACTCTTCCTATCTCATTGTAATGGAGGCTTTGTGTAGGAAAGGCTTTAGGTAGGGGTTCCCTGCTGGATAGATGAGCAGCTTCCCCTCACATCTGGTTGCAGTATCCCAGAATCCAATTGCTGCAGATCTGTTGTTTGTATCCTTTTACAAATGTCAAACTGGGAGTAGCAATTGCCAATCCAGTTACTCCTAAAGTTGCCATTATCGTATCAGCCTGAGACACTGAAGAAATAGCCAGTTCTCTGGGAAGATTTATAGAGAGAACACTTGTAAATGAGACAACATGGGGTCATAAAAAACAGTTTAAGGACTAAATAAGTGAAGAACATTGGAAAGGAGGAAGCAAAGTTAAGCTCAATTATTTTCTACTTATCTCCTTACCTGGGATTTTTCTTTATTAAAAAGAAAGCAAACAAAACTGGGTACAGTAGCACACAGGAGAGATTGGGGTTTCTGCAATGGAATAGGAAATCAATTCCATGAGCAATAGAAGGAAGTTTAGAGAGGCACGGGAAATAGAGTTGATCGGTACCCAGTCTAACACTCTCTTTCTCTGGACTGGTGCATTTAATCCACTCACAATTAGTGTAATTAATCATAGGTATGAATTTACTGCTGTCATTCTTTTGTGTTTTTTGTTGTGGTGTTGGTGGTTTCTGTGTTCTGAATATTTTTCTGTGCTGAGTTCATTTTGTCATTGAACTTTCTTTCCTTTTTCTTCATTGTTGTTGATTTTGTGTTTACTAAGTCCTTGCAATTTTCTTCTTTCTTATTTTATTTATGTGATAGTTGAAGATGTGTCAACTTGGCTGGACTCCAGTTGTGAGTGGTGGTTCCCATGATGGATCACATGACTGAGTTCTAAGCGGCCGGTCT
>NW_006921597.1:2147703-2151627 GCF_000298275.1 Orycteropus afer afer
CTCTATAAATATATATATATATATATACTTTACTGGTTTTTGTGTTTCTCTAGAGAACCCAACCCAACACAATTTAGAAGGTTTATTAATTTTCTTTGTGGTTACCCTGTAGTATGTTCTATGTCCCTAAGTTTGGAAGAGTTCTATATTGCTTTCATCCTGATTTTCTCTCCATTTGGAATTTTTGTAATTACATTATTTTTTCCCTCCATTTGCTTTGTAGTTGGTGTTGTTTACAGATTGACTCCTCTGGTTCTCTATTTTCCATTTTGGAAGCTTATTTTAGTTTTGAGAATTCTTTTTCTGGGTTGGTTTCTGCATAATGTTGTCATGTGTCTTAATCTTATGTTGTTGTCTTCTCTTGTTGGTTTTCTGTTGGAACGACTGCATTTAGGATTTTTTGTAGAGTTGGTCTGGTTTTTACAAATTCCCATAATTTCTATTTGTCTGAGAATGTCCTGATTTTGCCATTGTACTGGAGAGACAATTTTTCTGGATATATAATTCTTGGTTGGCAATTCTTTCCTTTCAAGGTCTTGTATATGTCATCTCATTGCCTTCTTGCCTGCATGGTTTCTCCTGAGAAATCAGAGCTTAGTCTTACTGGTTGCCCTTTGCAGGTAAGACTTCATTTTTCCTGAGTTGTTTTCAAGATTCATTCTTGTCTTTCATTTTGGAAAATTTGATTATGATATACTGTGGTGACTCTGCTTGGAGTCTGTTCTGTATGGGGTTTATTGAGATTTTTGGAGGGTAATCTGTTTGTTTTGCATAATATTGGGGGCTTTTTCTGCTAGCAAGTCTTTGACAACTTTCTCTCTCTGTGTGTGCTTTTGGTTTGTTTGTCTTTTGCTTTCTTTTATTCTGGAATTCCAGTCTGACATATGTCATCACTTTTGATATCATCACATATAACTGTTAGGTTTTCTTCATTTTTTTTTTTTTTTTTCTGATTTTCCCTCATAAAAGCTGGTGTCAAGGATTTGTTTTCTAGCTGGGAAATGCATTCTTCAGTCAGTCAATTCTTCTCTTTTGTCACACCAATGTGTTATCTATCTCCATAATTTTAGTATTCATCTTCCAGCTTTCTAACTGCTGTTTTTGTATGATTTCTAATTGTCTGGTTATTTATCATTTTGCTCTTGTATGATTTTCCTGAATTCTTCAAGAGTATTGTCTGTTTCTGTTGATAGTTTCCTTGCTTCTGTTTATGGTTTCCTTGAGCTCTTGGAAGGATGTATGTCTACACATTTGAATTCCTTAGCAGGTGGTTCTAGTACTTATTCTTCCTTGGGGAAATGTCCTATTTCTTTAGTTTCATCACTTGCTTAAGCTACTTTGTCCAGTTGCTTTGTTTGAATTGAAGTTGTCTATTGTCTCTGAGACATTTTGAAGTTGTTGTATTTATTTGTTGATTATGTTTTGGTTGTTTGTTTTGCTTTGGTTTCCATATATCTGGATGTGTGGCAAAGGTGTGCTTCTTTGGTTGTTAGCATGGCAGTACTGGAGAACTCCCCAGTTGTCTCCAGGTTGTTGAAGTAACTGGCAGGAACTTGGGTGCGGGTTTCTCTTTGTCATGTGGAGGAGCTGTTGGTGGGATGGGCAGGTGTTGTCCACCATCTGTCATTGATCCAATGCTGCAGGAGCTGTTGGTGGTACTCTCCCTTTGGGTGAGGTGGTCAGTGCAGTAAATATGGCAGACTATTGGAAAGTTAATATCTTCTTCCCATTGGATAGGATGGGGGGGGGGGAAGAAGACCAGAGGAAAGAAAAAGGAAATATAAAAAGAATATATAAGAGAATAATAATAAGGTAGTGAATGAGAAAAAAGATAGGTAAAGAGAAAAGACCACCACTCATCTGTCAGTTTGTTGTACTTTGGTGGCTTCCATGTTGCTGTGAGGCTGGAGGCTATGCCACCAGTATTTCAAATACCAGCAGGGTCAATCTTGGTGAACAGGTTTAAGCAGAGCTTCCAGATTAAGACAGACTCAGAAGAAGGAAGGAGCCATCTACTTCTCAAAGAATTGGCCAGTGAAAGCCTTATGAATTGCAGTGAAACATGCTCTGATATATTACAGGAAAATTTTATGAATAGCACTGAAACATTGTCCGATATAGTGCCAGAAGATGAGCCCATCAGGTTGGAAGGCACACAAAATATGATGGGGGAAGAGCTGCCTCCTCAGACTAGAGTTGACCTTGATGTGGATGGAGTAAAGCTTTCAGGATCTCAATTTGCTGATGTGTCATGACTCAAAATGAGAAGAAACAGCTGCAAATATCCATTAATGATTGAAACATGGACTGCACAAAATATGAATGTAGGAAAATTGGTAGTTGCCAAAAATGAAATGGAACACATAAAGATCGATATCCTAGGCATCAGTGAGCTGAAATGGATTGGCTTTGGCCATTTTGAATAAAACAACCATATTTGATTTACTATGCCAGGAATGACAAATTGAAGAGGAATGAAGTGTCATTTATCATCACAAAGAATGTTACAAGATCTGTCCTGAAGTGTAATGCTGTCAGTGATAGGATAATAGCCATACACCTACAAGGAAGACCAGTTAATATGACTATTATTCAAATTTATGCACCAACCACCAAAGTGAAAGATGATGAAATTAAAGATTTTTACCAGCTTCTGTAGTCTGAAATTGATCAAACATGCAATCAAGTTGTGTTGGTTATCACTGGTGACTGGAATGTGAAAGTTGGAAACAAAGAAGAATCACAAATAGTTGGAAAATGTGGCTTTGGTGATAGAAATGATGCTGGAGATCACATGATATAATTTTGCAAGACCAACAACCTATTCATTGCAAATACCTTTTTTCAACAACATAAATGGCAGCTATACAGTTGGACTTTGCAAGATGGAGTACACAGGAATCAGAACGACTACATCTGTGGAAGAGGCAATAGACAAGCTCAATATCTTCAGCCAAAACAAGGTCAGGACCTGACCATGGAATAGACCATCAGCTGCTCATATGCAAGTTCATGTTGAAGCTGAAGACAATTTAAACAAGTCCATGAGAGCCAAAATATGACCTTGATTATATCCCTCCTGAAGGCTGGACTATCTACTTCCATAGTAATAGACCCTTGTAAAAGGAGGGGTTACTAGAGTCAGATCCAAATCTACAGCAGTGAGTTTGGTTTCTTGGTTTGAATTTAAAGACAATCTAAAGAATAACTTTGATGCATTGAACACCAGTGACTGAAAACCAAAAGAGTTGTGGGATGACATCAAGAACATCATCCATGAAGAAAGCAAAAGGTTATTAAAAAGACAGGAAAGGAAGAAAAAGACCAAACTGGATGTCAGAAGAGACTCTGGAACTTGCTATTGAATGGAGAGTAGCTAAAGCAAAATGGAAGAAATGGCTAGATAAAAAAGTTGAGGAGAAAATTTCAAAAGCAGCTCGAGAAAGCAAAGTCAATTATTATAATGAAATGTGCGAAGACTTGGAGTTAGAAAACCGAAAGGGAAGAACATGCTTAACATTTCTCAAGCTGAAAGAACTGAAGGAAAAATTCAAGCCTCGAATTGCAGTACTGAAAATTCTATGGACAAAATATTGAACAATGCAGGGAACATCAAAAGAAGATGGAAGGAATACACAGAGTCACTGTATCAAAAAGAATTGGTTGATGTTCATCCATTTCAGGTGGTGGCATATGATCAAGAACCAGTGATATTGATAGAAGAAGTCAAAACCTCACTGAAAGAGTTGGTAAAGAGGAGCAACAGCTACTACCTCCTTCTCCACCAAAGGGCCAATGATACAAAACCACCAAGAAGAGCCTGAATCACCCTTCACTGCTCTTCACAGTTAACAGAGATCTAAATACAACAATGCCACAATGCCTCAGAAACAACAGACCATCACAGTCCAAACAAAGAAGCAG
>NW_006921597.1:2153997-2176347 GCF_000298275.1 Orycteropus afer afer
TCAAAATCATTTGGAGAAAAAAAAGGGGGGGGGGACTAGGTTTGCTGGTCTGATAGAGCCTGGTGGAACCACTGAGACTATGGCCCTAGCTGCCCTTAAGGTCTGGAATTGTACCCACACCTGTGGTTTCCAGCCAAACAGAAGACAAGCATATGAGTTGAACATTTACCTGGGGTAGATACACTCCTTGGAGAGAACAATCATTGAGAAAGAAGGGCTGCCTATGCACAGGGAGACAGCTTAGGGGGCAGGAGTCCATGGAGGGATGGATACTGGGAAGAGGTAACTATGGGGAGGAAGTGGGAGGGGAGCTGTTGCATTGTGGCAAACTGTGGTCAATGTCATGAGACAAAGTATACGTAAACTGCTATATGGAAAGTGAATTTGCTCCATAAATCTTCACCCGAATCACAATTTAAAAAAAAAAAGAGTTGGTGAAGAACAATGCTCTATGAATTGATGGAATACCCATTGAGACATTTCAGCAAATAGATGTCGTGCTTGAGACACTTATCAGCTAAGCCAAGAAATCTGGAAGACAGCTACATGGCCACTGACTGGAAGAGATCCATTATTTGTACCCATTCTAAAGAAAGGTGATTCCACAGAATGTGGAAATTATCAAACAGTATCATTAATATCACACACAAGTAAAATTTTGCTGAAGGTAATTCAAAAATGTTTGTAGCGATATATTGACAGAAACTTCCAGTAATGCAAGCTAGATGCAGAAGAGGTTGTGGAATGAGGGATATCATTGCTGATGTCAGATTTATCTTGGCTCAAAGCAAAGAACACCAGAAAGATGCTTGCTTGTGTTTTATTGACTATACAAAAGCATTCAATTGTGTGGATCATAACAAATTGTGGATAACATTGAGAAGAATGGTGATCCATTCTTGTGGATTGTGCTCATGAGGAACCTGTACATACACCAAGGCTGCTGTTCAAACAAAACAAGGGGATACTGCATGGTTTAAAATCAGGAAGAAAGTGTGTCAGGGTTGTATCCTTTCACCATACTTATTCAATCTGTATGCTGAGCAAATAATCCGAGAAGCTGGACTATATGAAGAAGTAGCATCAGGATTGGAGGAAGACTTACTAACAACCTGCAATATGCAGACGACACAATCTTACTTGCTGAAAGTGAACATGACTTGAAGCAACATCACAATAAATGGAGAAAAGATTGAAGTTGTCAAAAATTTCACATTACTTAGATCCACAATCAACATCCATAAAAACAGCAGTCAAGACATCAGAAGACGTATTGCACTGGACAAATTTGCTGCAAAGGCCTCTTTAAAGTACTGAAGCACAAAGATGTCTCTTTGAAGACTAGGGTGTGCCTGACCCAAGGCATGGTATTTTCAATTACCTCATATGTATGTGGGAGCTGGACAATGACTAAGGAAGATCGAAGAAGAGTTGTTTTTGATGAAGAATACTGAAAGTACCATAGACTGCCAGAAGAACTAACCAATGTGTCCTGGAAGAAGTGCAGCCAGAATGCTCCTTAGAAGCAAAAATGGCCAGACTTCGTCTCACCTACGTGGGTCATGTTCTCAGAAGGGACCATTCCCTGGAGAAGGATATCATTGTTGGTAAAGTGGGAGGTCAATGAAAGAGGGAAAAGCCCTCAACAAGATGGATTGACACAGTGGCTGCAATAGGGCTCAGGTATAGCAAGGATTGAGGCTGGTGCAGGACCGGGCAGTGTTTCGTTCTGTTGTATGTAAGGTTACTATGAGTTAGAGCAACTCGATGGCACCTAACAACAACAAAGAGAATAGAAAAAGAGGAAGAGGAAGAAAGGAACAGATAAAAAGGAAGGAAAATTTGCAAAAAAAAAAAAAAAACAGGTTAGAAATGAGAAAGATAAGTAGAAAAAGGAAAAAAACAAAGGAGTTTTGCTTTTTGTAGTTGTGGTCAGCTAGCAGACCTGGGAGCAGGCAGTAGTGGCACAATCCATTGATCCACTGGGGCATATGCCCGCAGAGGTAGGCAAGGCCTGGCATGAGTTGGCCTCTGGGAGAGGAGACTGCAGAGATGTGCATTGTGCATTCAGTGTGAAAAAGATCTGTCAGTCCTTCAAGCACTAGGTGGGTGAGCTAATAATATCTGCTAGAAGCAAGTTTTTTGGGATGGCTGGGCTGCCTTGGAGGGGGCCAGAGATATCGGTTGATGCAGGCAGAACTTCCCTAGCCACAGGGTTAGTGGGGGTACTACAGTATTTACCCCTAGGTGCCAGGAAGGTGTGTGTCAAAACGGAGATTGTAGCTCTCCAGCAGTGATTCAGTGCATAGGTCTGGCACCATTCTGGGCGTACACAGCCTTTTATCCAGCTATTGCCCAGATTCAATCAGTGGGAAGCTGCCCTGAAATTATGTTCTCCAACTGCTCCAACATAGGCTTTTCCTCTCCCATAGGTCCTCAGCCCAAACAAGTAGTGTCTTCTAGTGGTGAGTTATTTCATTCCTTTTCTCAGACTCCCTCCTCACCCAGTGGCCACCTGTGTCACTACAAGTCTGACCTGTTTCCCTGCACATTCCACTTTCAGCTCCTGAGTGTCTCCTGCTCACTTTGAATTCCTCCTAAATCTGTCTACACTGTGTCTTTATCACAGTATGGAATCCATGAAAGTGTTACTTTTGATTAGTTTTAACATTAGAAAGTTAGTTTAACATGAAACACACATATATACTGTGGTAGTTAAGGTTGTTGTCAGCGTGGCTGGGCCTGGTTGAGTGGCTGGACAACTGGATGTAGTTATTCCCCACAGTGAGATTGACAATCAATTCCATGGTGGAATCTACTGGAGGAGTTGAGTAGCTGCTTTAGAGATGGGGTCTGCTTGCAGCATATAAGAAGGAGCTCTGAGGAAGGTCTCTAGCTTTTTGGGACGATTGAACCCTCCATGTAGCCTCGTTTTCATTCAGCAGCCTGCCATACTGTGCTGATCTCAGGACTTTGAATGGACTTGAATCAGTGGCCTGCTGTGTGGTTTGGTAATATTGGGACTGTGTCTTTTTACTTGTCAACCTTAGGCTTGTCAGCCTCAGCATCCAGCAGCTGTCTGAGTGAAGAGATGCCTCTAGCTTCAGTGGGCCAAGAGCAAGAGGCAGAGCTGAAGCCCAAGGTTGAGGGGCTTTCACCCAGCCTCTAGAGCCTGTCACTTGGAACTTGGACTTCTAACCTCCAAAATTGTAAGAGAATAAACTCCTGTTTGTTAAAGACATCCCATTTGTGGTATTTTGTGTTAAGAGCAGCACAGAGGTAATCAAAACACACAGTTAGGAAAAGTCTAAAACATAAAAATAAGCTTGTCTGAGATTCATAAAAACCCCATATTACAAAATATTCCAGAAATTACATTGTGTTCCTGTCATTGTTTCTTCAGAATCAACTTCAAGCAAGCCTGCAGTCAAGAATTTCCACTAAAACATCTTCAGAAAACTTGTCATAATTTTATTATATTTGGTGACAAGTTCTAAAATTTGTAATGGTTTGGGATTTTCAAGCTGTTTTTGGGTTCAGTTTGTATCTCTGTGGTATTGAATATTCCTATGTCAAAACTATAGATTCTAAATCAGCAATGACACTGTCATTCTAAAGATAAAAAAAAAAAAATTAAAATAACAGATTTTGAGTTCTTCTCCCCGGAAGTGCCTACATGTTGTTCTTCATGTTTACTTTCATGTACAATGCAATGCTTACTAAAATAATACAATATGCTAATGGAAGCTCACTGTGTATTATTAAGGAGTCTGGGCTGCACAGTTAATGTGCTTGCCTGGTAGCTAAAAGGTTGGAGGTTCAAGGTCACCCTGAGGCATCTAGGAAGAAAGGCCTGGAAATTTACTTCCAGAATGTCAGCCATTGAAAACTCTATGGAGTATAGTTCTCTGTAACATATATAGAATCATTATAAGTTGGAATTCACTCCAGGCAAACTGTCAGTTTATACATTATTAAAATTCACCAGTAACTGCAACAATTATTTAGAAGTTAGACTCCCAATTATTTTTTTTTTTCTAAAAAGGAGCATTTTATCACTGACATTGTTTAGAATTGCTTACACATTGTTTAGAATTGCTTACAGAATTATAAAAAATTATAAAAAGAAGATCAATTTCCATTTGTTTTATTACTGTTTTAAAATTCTCTACAATCACTAAAACCAAAAAACTAAACTCAATGCCATCAAGTAGACTCTGACCCATAGTGACCTCCACTTGGTTTCTGAGGCTATAAATCTTTATGGAAGTAGATTGCCCCATCTTCCTTCTATGGAGCTGCTAGTGGGTTTGAACCTCTGACCTCCTGATTAGCACCCAAATGCCTTATCCACTCTGCCACCAGAGCTACTTCTACAATCACTGTACCCTTATATTGCACGCCTTCAAGGTGGACTGCTCACCTTGCCACTAGTTGGTGGTGAAAGTGAGAATGAAAAATTCTGGGAGGAGGAACAGGAGGCAAAGGAAGCATGTAAAGTTGTCCCTAGAAGCTTTTTGTCACCCATTCTGCCACTAGAATCCCAATATTCCCAAAACTGTGTTTGGTGTGGAGTTTGAAAACATGGTTCACAGAGTCAATGATACCTCTTCCTTTAGATTGATGGTAAGTGTGGGAAAGTGAATCTGTGCACTTGTTCTAGAAAGAATTTTTTCTGTCATTTTCTTTCCATCAGTCTCTTTGCAAAGCTTGTACACAATCACAATTACTCAATTTATGTGTAATTAACCACTTTCAAAACTATTGTCCCTTTGGATCCTGATCAGTACTCCACAAGATAGGCAGAGCAAACTTTGACATTCTTGTTTAAGTGTATTTGGTTTTTAAAACAGCTTTATTTTAGTGCAATTGAAATACAACACACAGCACACATTTAAAATGTACAAAATTATAAGTCTTAACATAGGTATCACCCTGATGTCATCACTACAAACAAGCTAGTGAACACATCCTTCACTCCCAGAAGTTTCCGCATATCCTTTTGTAATTTCCCCCTCCTGCTCACCTCTAACCACCAACGTGTGTTTTGTAACTTAGGAATTATTTGCATTTTCTAGAGTTATATAAATTAAATCATACAACATACACTTCTTTTTTGTCATTTTTTCACTTGGAGTAATAATTTTTGGATTCATCTGTGCTGTTGAATGGGAGCTCTGGTAGCATAGTGCTTAAGGCATTTGACTGCTAACCAGAAGGCTGGCAGTTCAAACCCACCAGCCACTCCTCAAAAGGAAGGTTGGGCAACCTACTTCTGTAATGATAGCACCTCAGAAACCCAAGGAAGGGTCGCTGTGAGTCAGGTCCAACTCAATGGCAGTGCGTTTTTTTTGTTTTTTGTTTTTTAAAGCTGATGAATGTACCAATAATTCATGTAATATCTCATTGTATGGATGGATATGCTACAATTTGATCCAGTTGTTGATGGTTATGTGGAGTATATTCAGTTTTATTTGTTAAATTTTAGCTGGTATCAGAGACACAAAAGACCTATACAAGGAAATCTATAGAGCACTACTATAAGAGACTACAAGGGATCTACATAAATGGAAGAACCTGTCTTGTTCATGGACAGGAAGAGTGAATATTGTGAAAATGGCAATACTACCCAAAGTAATCTACACATTTAATGCAATCCCAATCCAGATACTAACAAAAGTTTTTAAGGACATGGAAAAAACAATTACTAACTTCATATGGAAAGGAAAGAGACCTTAGATAAGCAAAGCACTACTGAAGAAGAAGAACAAAGTGGGAGATCTCACACTCCCAGATCTCAAAACCTGTCGTACAGCCACAGTAGTCAAAACAGCATGGTATTGGTACAATGATAGACAGATAAACCAATGGAACAGAATTGAAAGCCCAGAAATAGACCCATCCATCTATAGATAGCTGATCTTCGACAAAGGTCCAAAACCCATTAAATGGGGGAAGAGATAGCCTCTTTAACAAATGGTGCTGGCAAAATTGGATATCCACTTGCAGGAAAATGACACAAGACCCACACCTCAACCCATACACAAAAACAAACTCAAGTTGGATCAAAGACTTAAATGTAAAAACCAAAACTATAAAATTCATCAAAGATATAATAGAGGCAAATCTAGGGGCCATAGTTTACAGCACAAATAGACTATCAAGCATACCCCAGAATGCACAGGAGGTGGAAGAGAAGCCAGATGACTGGGTTTAAAAATTAAATTCTTTATTTTTTTTATTGTGATTTGGGTGAAAATTTACAAAGCAAATTCACTTTCCATACAGCAGTTCACATACACTTTGTCTCATGACATTGACTAAAATTTACCCAATGCAACAGCTCCCCTCCCACTTCCTCCCGATAGTTACCTCTTCCCTCCATGTCCATCCTTCCATGCACTCCTGCCCCTGAACTGTCTCCCTGTGCATAAACAGCCCTTCTTTCTCCCGTGATTGTTCTCTCCAAGGAGTGAATCTACCTCAGGTAAACGTTCAACTCATATGCCTGTCTTTTGTTTGGCTGGAAGCCACAGGTGTGGGTTCAATTCCAGACCTGAAGGGCAGCTAGGGGCCGTAGTCTCAGTGGTTCCACCAGGCTCTATCAGACCAGCAAATCTGGTTCCCCACTTCCCCTTTTTTTTCCCAAATGATTTTGAGTTTTGTTCCACATTGTTCTCCCTCTCTATCCAGGTTCTCCTACATAGATCCCACTCAGTAGTTGACAGTGATAGCCAGGCACCAGCTACTTCTTGTCTCATAGTCGTATAGGCTGAGGATCGCACGGTGTACCCATCTCTAGAACTAATTGATTCCATGAATCTTTGGTTTTCTTCATTCTTCTTTGCTCTGGATGAGGAGAGACCAATCATTGCATCTAGATGGCTGTTTGCAAGCTTTTAAGATCCCAGTCGCTACTCGCCAAAGTAGGAGATGGAACAATATTTTGTGTAGTATGTTATGCCATTTGAGCTTGATGTCCCCTGGGACTATGGCCCCAAGCCCACCAGTTCAACTACTCTCTCCCTCTGGGTAGCTGGCTGTGACCAAGAAGTGACTACAACCTTGTCCCTTTTCAGCTTTACCATGTTGCTGCTGCTGTTGTTATGTGCCATCAAGTTGGACCCGACTCATAGCAACCCCTCCTGGGGTTTCCGAGGCAGTATCACTATGGAAGTAGATTGCCCCATCTTCCTTCTGAGGAGTGGCTGGTGGATTTGAACCACCAGATTTCTGGTTAGCAGTCAAGTGCCTTAGGCATTACACTACCACCTGGGAATTTAGATCATACAAATACACTTATAGGACCATTGTCTGCCAACCCTATACATGGTCTTGGGTACACTCCCCACTTCATAGACATACCTAATTGTTTAGCCTGTCCACCCATCTATCCACCCATATACCCATGTTTGCCTTCATTGACAACGCAGTACTGTATGTGCAAAAGGGTTCATCTTTGTTGTGTGTACCTTCCATGCACCTCCTATGTCTTCCTCTTCCTCAATGCCACCAGGTTGATCACTCACATTTGGTACATTGCCCTTCTCTTCACCCAAATCAATACTTACCTCCACCTATCTAACAGTGTTCCCTCCCCTGCCCTGCCACCCCTGGTAACCAACAAAGAAAATTTCCTTCCATATATAAACCTTTCCTTGATTTTTGCAATAACGAACTAATAAAATATGTGTCCTTCTGTGATTGACTTATTTCACTCAGTATAATGTCCTCCAAGTTCATCCATATTATGTGGTGTTTTGTAGATTCTATGTTATTCTTTAGAATTGCATAGTATTCCATTGTGTGTATGTACGGTTGTTTGGTTATCCATTCCTCAGTTGATGGACGCCTAGGTTGTTTCCATCTTTTAGCTATTGTAAATAGTGCTGCGATGAACATGGGTGTGCATATGTCTGTTCTTGTCATGTCTCTCACTTCTTAAGGATATATACCTAATGATGGAACGGCTGGGTCAAATGGTATTTCTAATTCCAAATTTTTAAAGAATTGCCATACTGCTCTCCACAGTGGTTGTACCATTTTACAGTCCCACCAGCAGTGCATGAGAGTCCCAATCTCTCCACATCCTCACCAGCATTTACTTTCAGTTTTGTTGAACTTTGCTATTTGTGCTGGGGCAAGATGGTATCTCCTTGTTGTTTTGATTTGCATCTCTCTAATGGTGAATGATTGTGAGCATTTCTTCATATGTTTGTGGCCACCTGAATATCCTCCTTGGTGAAGTATCTATTCATGTCTTCTGCCCACTTTTTAATTGGATTTTTTGTCTTTTTGTTATTGAGGTGTTGGAGTTTTCTATAAATTCTAGAGATAAGTCCCTTGTCAGATATGTCGTAGCCAAATTTTTTTCCCAATCTGTAGGTTTTCTCTTGACCCTTTTGGAGAAGTCTTTGGAAACACATAAATATTTAATTTTGAGAAGGTCCCAATCATCTAGCTTCTCTTCTGCTGTTTGTGCATTTTGGATTCTGCTTGATAGTCCATTTATGCCATATATTAGGGCCCCCAAACTTGCCACTAGCTTTTCCCTTGAGAAACTTTATAGTTTTAGGTTTCACATTTAGGTCTTTGATCCATCTGAAGTTAGTTTTTGTGTATGGTGTGAGGTATGGTTGTTTCATTTTTCTGTAAATGAATATCCAGTTTTGTCAACACCATTTATTAAACAAACATTCTCTTCCCCATTTAATAGATTTCAACCCTTTGTCAAAGATCAGCTCACCATAGGTCAGTGGATCTATTTCTGGGTTCTCAATTCTATTCTATTGGTCTATGTGTCTGTCATTGTACCAATACCAGGCAGTTTTGACTACTGTGACTGTATAGTAGGTTTTGAAATCCAGCAGTGTGAAACCTCCTACTTTGTTCTTCTTCTTCAATAGTGCTTTGCTTATCTGAGGTCTCTTTCCTTTCCATATAAATTTAGTGATTGTTTTTGCCATATCCTTAAACAATGTTGATGGGATCTGGATTGGGATTGCATCAAAAGTATAGATTGCTTTGGGTAGAATTGACATTTTTACAATGTTCAATCTTCCTATCCATGAGCATGGTATGTTCTTCCATTTATGCAGATCTCTTATGGTTTAAAAATTAAAGTCTTATGTGTATCAAAAGACTTTGCCAAAAGGGTAAAAAGAGAACCTACAGATTGGGAGAAAATATTTGCCTATGACATATCTAACAAAGGAATTATCTCCAAAATCTATAGAAACTTCAACACCAAAAGGACAAACAATCCAATTCAAAAATGAGCAAGGGGCATGAAGGGACACTTCACTAAAGATGATATGCTGGCAGCCAACAAACACATGAGGAATTGCTCACAATCATTAACCATTACAGAAATACAAATCAAAACAATGATGAGATATCATCTCATGCCAGCAATAATAGCAAAGTCCAACAGGACAGAAAATAACAAATCCTGGTGAGGCTGTGGAGAGATTGGAACTTTCATACACTGCTAGTGGGACTGTAAAATGGTACAACCATTGTGGAAAATGGTATGGTGTTTCCTTAAAAAACTGAAAATAGAAATACCATTTGACCCAGCAATTCCATTACTAGGAATATATCCTAAAGAGGTGACAGACAGGACACAAACAGACATATGCACACCCATGTTCATCGGAGCACAATTCACTATAGCAAAGAGATGGAAACACCCTAAATTTCCATCAACACATGAACAGATAACCAAACTATTGTATATTCACACAATGGAATACTATGCTACATTAAAGAACAATGAGGGATACGTGAATCATCTCACAATGTAGATGAATCTGGAGGACATTATGCTGAGCAAAATAAGTCAACCACAGAAGGACAAATATTGTATGAGCCTATTACTGTAAAAAGACAAAGAAGGGTTTGCTTAGGGAAGGAAACTCATTTATGGGTTACCAGGAAGGGGAGTGAAGGGGAGGGGATAATTTCAGAGTAGTTGGGGGCCAAATGCTGAGTTGGGTAAGGGGAGGGGTGGTATGGAAAAAGTCCGTGACCAGCATGATAACATTGGGGAAAGGGAGGACACCAAATTGTGCATATAAGATATAGATGACAAAGGCTAATACCATTATTATTATTATTATACTGCATTACCATTAACACCAAACACCAGGCTGCAGATAAACACATTGACAACTGAGAAGATCAGATGGGGATCAGTGAACAGGATTATACTCTAGACCAAAGATAGATTCAGCTGAGTCTAATCTTACCCACACTCTAGTGATACAGAGTACCCACAGTCATTACAGAATCAACAAAAGACAAACATAGAGCAATCTCTCATAGACAGCCAGACACTGTCTGTCTTGGGAGAGAGATCCAACAGATCTGCTGACTAAGGATCATAGTAATGGGGGACACTAGACTCAATTGGCACAACAAAATACATAAAAATCTTGTTCCACAACCTACTTTGGTGAGTAGTGACTGGGGTCTTAAAAGCTTTCAAGTGGCCTTCTAAAATGCACCTAATGGTCTCCTATCATCAGAAGTGAAGAAGAGTGGGAAAAAAACAATGGCATATGTAAACAATCAGCCCTAGGACATGATGGACCTTGAGACCAGAAGAACTAGATGGTGCCCAGCTACCAATTCCACCCACTTGGGAAAGGATCAAAACTGGAGAACTTGGAAAGAGTAGGAGGAAAAACATGGAACAAAGTCCAAAACCACAATCACAACCAGAATTACTGGTCGAATGGAGTCTGGTTGGACCCCCAAGACTATGGCCCTGGTATACACTTTGGGCCTGGGATAAAACTCACTCCCAAGGGCTGGCTTTCAGCCCAATAGCAAATAAGATGTATATGCAGACCACTCAACCCAGGGCGATGCACCCACATACTCTACGGAAATACATCCCTTGGAACAATCAGTCATGAAGCACCAGAGGGGCAACATTCACACGGAGGAAAAGCTGGACAGACAGGAGAGCATAACTAAGAAGGGCACAGGGAGGGGGGTGGATACTGGGAAGGGGGGGAAGTGGATTAGAGTTGGGGATGGTAATTGGGGATGGAAACCAAATGTACGCAAAATGTTGAATGCTAAATTCTGCTGTGTAAGTTTGCATCTAAAGCACAATTTAAAAAATTAAGCTGGTATGAACATTTGCATAAAAGTATTTGTATGGATATATATTTTTATTTTGCATCAGTCAATGCCTAGGAATGGAATAGTGGAATCATAAATGGTTGATGTATGTTTTACTTTTAAAGAAATAGACAAAGTGTTTTCCAAAAATAATTGTAACAATTTCTATTCTTACCAGATTTAGAGTTCCAGTTCCTCTATAGCCTCTCCAACATTTGATATGGTTCAGTATTTTAAAATTTTTAATAGCTTAGCTTTGTTGGTATATTATTCACATATATTTAAAGTTTATAATTCAATGGTGTGGCAGTTAATGTGTATCAACTTGGTTGGGCCATGGTTCTAAGTGGCTAGGCAGCTGGTTGTTGTTATTCCTCATTGGCAATCAACTCCATGGTGGAATCTGCTGTGAGCAGCTGAGTAGCTGCCTTTGGAGTGTGGTCTGCTCCCAGTATATAAGGAGAAGCTTTGAGAAAGTTCTGTACCTTTTGACACATCTGCATCCTGCATTTGGCCAAGTCTTCATCTCAGTGGCCTGCCCTGTTGCCTGCCAATCTTGGGATTGTTCCTACAGTTAAACTAGTGCCCTGCCATGTTGTCTGCTAATCTTGGGACTGTGACATTTTACTTGTCAATCTTGGGTTTGTCAGCCTCAACAGCCAGTAACTGCATGAGTCAGAAAAAGCCTCCAGCTCTAGTGGGCCTGGAACAGGGGGCAGAGCTGAAGTCCAAGGTCAAGATGCTTTCCTCCAGCCCCTAGAACTGGCACTTTGAACTGGGACTTCTAGCATCCTAAATTGTAAGAGAATAGATTCCTGTTTGTTAAAGCCATCCATTATGGTATGTCTGTTATAGTAGCACTAGAGGACCAAGACAATTGTATATAGTATATTTTCAGCAATGTGTAACTAATACTACAATCTGAATTTGTATCATTTTCATCATCCTAACATCCTTAAAAAAAAAAAAAATAGCTGTCACTTAGCATTCCCTCTATTATTTATAGCCCTAGGCAACCACTAATGTACTTTTATCTCTATAGATGTACTTATTCTAGATTTCATATAAATGTAATCATACAGGAAATAGTTTCACTTAGTTTAATATCTTTATGTGTCATCCACATTGTAGCATATATCAAAACGTCATTGTTTTTTATTGCTGAATAGTATTCCATCTATGGGATAGCATAATTTATCTATCCATTCATCAGTTAATGGACATCTAAGTTTTTTTCCACCTTTTGGCTAAAATGAATAATGATATTATGAACATTAGTTTAGAAAAGTATGTGTGTACATATGTTTTCATTCTTCTTGGGTTTATACTTAGGAGTGGAATTACTTGATCATAGAGTAACTCTGTTTAACTTTTTGAGCTACCTACTGTTGAACTGTTTTCCAAAGCAAATATAACATTTTACCTTCACACAACTGTGTATGAGGGTTTCAATTTCCCCATTTCCTCACCAACACTTGTTCTTACCTTTTTGAGTATAGTCATCCTAGAGGGTGTGAATTAGTATCTCACTATGGTTATGATTTGCATTTATGTGATGGATAATGATGTCGAGCTCCTTTCATGTGCTTTTGGCCATATCTTCTTTAGAGATTTGTCTATTCAGATGCTTTGCCTATTTTTAAATTATTTATTCACCGTTTTATTGTTGAGTTGTAAGACTTGTTTATATATTCTATATACAAGTCCCTTATAAGATACATGATTTGCAAACATTTTATCCTATCTGTGGGTTGTCTTTTCATGTTCTTGATAGTGTCTTCTGAAGCTCAAACGTTTTTAATTTTAGTGAAGTCCAATTTATCTATTTTTTCTTTTGTCACATGTGTGCTCTTGGTACCAGAATGAATATTATCATCCTGAGCTCACGTGCCCAGCAACTCATCCCCTTAAAATGTTTGGTTATGACTAAGAAGTTTTCATAACTCTGCCCCCTGTGTGCTCTATTACATTCATGGATATACTTGCAGCACATATAAATACATAAGTAGAAAAATCAATCCTCTGCCAAACCTATGTATATTTGGGATTGAAATACCATTCACCTTCCCACTCCTGTTCAGCTTCAGTGTCTATGTGTTCATTCATAGGTTATTGCAATCATTGCTATTTTAGGATTACCTATGTGATAGTATTCAGTTTGTTGACTTTAAATCTTGTGACCCTCCCAGTGTCTTCTTCTCCCTTGATCATTTTGTGCTGACCTCCCCCTGATTGTAAATTGTCTTTATCTTCATCCAAGTTAATATGTGCTTACCCTCTAGCTAGTGATTTACCCCACCTTTACATCCCACTCCTAGTAATTGTTAAGAATGATTCTTTCTAAACCATTTATTAACTTTTTACAGTAGTAGTCTCATATAAGATAAGGGGAGGATGGAGAGCTTTCCAACAGTTAAAGGAGATAAACTAGTCTGTCAGTCTGTCATCCTGTGGTGGCTTGTGTGTTGTTGTGAGGCTTGCAGCTGTGCCACCAGTGTTTCAAAAGCCAGCAGGGTTGTACATGGTGCACAGATTTCAATGCAGCTTATAGACTGAGAAAGAATAGGAAGAAGGAAGAGGCCCATCCACTTCTCAAAGAATTGGCCAGGGAAAACCTTATGAATAGCAGAGAAACACTGATATATTACTGGGCAACTTTATGCATAGCCCAGAAACGTTGTCGGATACAGCACAGGAAAACGAGCCCCTCAGGTCGGAAGGCACTCAAGATACAACTGGGAAAGAGTTGTCTCATCAGAGTAGAACCAACCTTAATGTTGTTGTTATGTGTTGTCAAGTTGGACCTGACTCATAGTGACCCCTCTTTGGGTTTCCAAGGTGATACCATTACGGAAGTAGATTGCCCAACCTTCCTTCCAAGGAATGGCTGGTGGGATTGAACCACCAGCTTTCTGGTTAGCAGTCAAGTGTCTTAGGCACTATGCTACCAGAGCTCCTAATCTTAATGAAAAGGGTAAATTAAATTAAATCTTCTGGGACCTCCATTTGCTGACATGGCATGACTCAAATTGAGGAGAAACAGCTGCAACCATCCTTTAATAATCTGAACATGGAATGTATGAAGTATGACTAGGAAAATTGGAAGTTGTCAAAAATGAAATGGAACACATCAAGATTAATAACTTAGGCATTAGTGAGCTGAAATGGACAGGTTTTGGCCATTTTGAATCAGACAACCATATGATCTCCTATGCAGGGAATGACACTTTGAAGAGGAATGGCATGGCATTCATCATTGCAAAGGATGTTTCAAGATCTGTCCTGAAGTACAATGCTGTCAGTGACAGGATAATATCCATATGCCTACAAGGAACACCAGTTAATGGTACTATTATTCAAATTTATGCACCAACCACCAAAGCCAAAGATGAGGAAATTGAAGATTTATATCAACTTCTGTAGTCTGAAATTGACCAAACATGCAAACAAGATGTGTTAATTATCACTGGTGACTGGAATGCAAAAGTTGGAAACAAAGAAGAATCACCAATAGTTGGAAATTTTGGTCTTGGTAAAAGAAATAATGTTGGAGATCACATGATAGAATTTTACAAGACCAACAACTTATTCATTGCAAATACCTTTTTTCAACAACACAAATGGCAACTATACATGTGGACTTTGCCAGGTGGAGTACACAGAAATCAGATTGACTACATCTGTGGCAAAAGGCAATGGAAAAGCTCAATATCTTCAGCCAAAACAAGGCCAGGAGCTGATTGTGGAACAGACCATCAACTGTTCATATGCAAGTTCAACTTAAAGTTGAAGACATTAAAACAAGTCCACCAGAGCCAAAATATGGCCTTGAATATATCCCTCCTGAACTTAGAAACCATCTAAAGAATAGATTTAATGCATTGAACACCAATGACCAAAAACTAGAAGAATTGTGGGATGACATCAAGAACATCATCCATGAAGAAAGCAAAAGTTCATTAAAAGGAAGAGAAAAGAAGAAAAGACAAAAATGGATGACAGAATAGACTCTGAAACTTGCCCTTGAGTGGAGAGTAGCTAAAGCAAAGGGAAGAAACGACAAGATAAAATAGTTGAACAGAAGATTTCAAAGAGCAGCTCGAGCAGACAAAGCCAATTATTATCATGAAATGTTCAAAGACCTGGAGTTAGAAAACAAAGGGAAGAACGTGCTTAGCATTTCTCAAGCTGAAAGAACTGAGGAAAAATATTTAAGCCTCGAGTTGCAATATTGAAAGATTCTAGGGGCAAAATATTGAGTGATGCAGGAAGCATCAAAAGAAGATGGAAGGAATACACAGAGTCACTGTACCAAAGGAACTGGTCTATCTTCATCCATTTCAGGAGGCAGCATATGTTCAAGAACCAATGGTATTGAAGGAAGAAGTTGAAGCTGCACTGAAGGAACTGGCAAAGAACAAGGCTTCAGGAATTGATGGAATACCCATTGAGATGTTTCAACAAACAGATGCGCTGGAGGCACTCACTCAGCAATGCCAAGAGATTTGGAAGACAGCTACCTGGCCAACTGACTGGAAGAGATCCATATTTGTACCCATTCCAAAGAGAGGTGATCCCACAGAATGTGGAAATTGTCAAACAGTATCATTAATATTGCATGCAAGTGAAATCTTACTGAAGATAATTCAAAAATGTTTGCAGCAGTATATTGACAGAGAACTTCTAGAAATGCAAGCTGGATTAAGAAGAGGACATGGAATGAGGGATATCATTGCTGATGTCAGACGGATCTTGGCTGAAGCAAAAAAAACACTAGAAAGATGTTTATTTGTGTTTTATTGACTATGCCAAAGCATTTGATTGTGTGGATCATAACAAATTGTGGATAACATTGAGAAGAATGGGAATTCCAGAACACTTGATTGTACTCATGAGGAACCTGTGCATAGACCAGGAGGCTGTTGTTTGAACAGAACAAGGGGACACTGCATGGTTTAAAATCAAGAAGGGAGTGTGTCAGGGTTGTATCTTTCTTCATACTTACTCAACATGAATGCTGAGCAAATAATCTGAGAAGCTGGACTATATGAAAAAGAACATGTCATCAGGATTGGAGGAAGACTCATTAACAACCCTGCAATATTCAGGCAACACAACTTTGCTTGCTGAAAGTGAGGATGACTTGAAGCACTCACTGATGAAGATTAAAGACTACAGTCTGCTGTATGGATTACATTTGAAGTTAGAAAGAATGAAAATCCTCACAACTGGACTAATAAGCAGCATCATGATAAATGGAGAAACAATTGAAGTTGTCAAAGATTTCATATTACTTGGTTCTACAGTTAACACCAGTGGAAGAAACAGTCAAGATATCAGATGACATATAGCATTGGGAAAATTGCCTGCAAAGGACCTCTTTCGAGTGCTGAAGAGCAAACATGTCTCTTTGAAAACTAAGGTGCTCCTGACACAGGCCATATTTTCAATTGCCTCATATACATATGAGCTGGACAATGAATAGGGAAGATCAAAGAAGAGTCGATGGTTTTGTGTTGTGGTGCTGGAGAAGAATGCTGAAAGTGCCATGGACTGCTAAAAAAACTAACAAATCTGTCCTAGAAGAAGTGCAGCCAGAATGCTCCATGGAAGCAAGAAAGGTCAGACTTTGTCTCATGTACTTTGGTCGTTTTGTAAGAAGGGGCCATTGCCTGGAGAAGAATATCATGCTTGGTAAAGTGGAGGGTCAACGAAAAAGGGGAAGGCCCTCAACAAGATGGATTGACACAGTGGCTGCAACGATGGGCTCAGGTATAGCAGGGATCGTGAGGCTGGCACAGGATCGAGCAGTGTTTTGTTCAGCTGTACATAGGGTCACTATGAGTCTGAGAGGACATGACAGCACTTAACAACAGCAACATATGCATGTGGGAAAAAGACAATGAATAAGGAAGACCGAAGAAGAGCTGATGCTTTTGACTTGTGGTGTTGGTGAAGAATACCGAAAGTACCATGTACTACCAAAAGAACTAACAAATCTGTCCTAGAGGAAATGCAGCTGGACTGCTCCTTGGAAGTGAGAATGGCCAGACTTTGTCTCACCTACATTGAGCATGTTGTCAGAAGGGACCATTCCTTGGAGAAGGACATCATTTGGTAAAGTGGAGGGTCAACATCAAAAAGGAAGGAACACAAAAAGACAGATTGACACAGTGGCTACAACAATGGGCTCAGGTATAGCAAGGATTGTGAAGCTGGCAGTGTTTCAGTCTGTTGTACATAGGATCACTATGAGTCAGAGCTGACTTGATGGCACCTAACAACAACAACAAATAAATGCTGCAAGCAAAATTTTTATGAAAGTATATTTATTTTGTTGCTTTGAAATTTGTTATCAACAAGTTCTTTTTACTTTAGATAGGTGTCACATTTTTTTCACCCTACTGACATGGTCATTGCAAACAATTTTTGAATGCCATTGATGTAAAAGAATCAGGAAATTGTTATTCTAATTCAGAGCCCTCTTATTTTATTCCTAGAAATTTCTTAATTTTTTTTCATCTGGCAATGTCTATTCTGTCACCATCCTAGACTCTTTCAGTTTCTTTTTCTTTTGTGGTTGTCAAAGACAAATGTAAAGGGTTAACTAAAAAAATATGTTAAGTTCAAACCCACCTGCTGCTCCTCAGAAGGAAGATTGGGCAATCCACTTCCATAGTGATATCGCCTCAGACACCCAAGGAGTAGTGTCTATGAGTCAGATCCGACTCCATGGCAGTGAGTAACAACAAAAAAGACAAACAACTCTATCAAAAAAAAAAAAAAAATGAGTAAAGAGCTTGAATAGACATTTCACCAAAGAGGATATTCAAATGGCCAACAAGCCAATGAAAAAATGCACAACACTATTAGCCATTAAAAATTTGAGAAAAAAAAAGAAGAAAAAAAGTTAAACCATTGCCATTGAATTGATTCTGACTCATGGTGACTCTATGTGTTACAGAGCAAAACTGCTTTATAGGGTTTTGTTGGCTATAATTCACAAGCAGATTGCCAGGCCTTTCTTCCACAGTGTCACTGGGTGTGTTCGAACCATCATTTCAGTTTGTTGTTGTTGTTATGTGCCCTCAAGTCAGACCCAACTCATAGCGACCCCTCCTTGGGTTTCCGAGGTGGTGTCTCTATGGAAGTACATTGTCCAATCTTCCTTCCAAGGAGTGGATGGCAGGTTTGAACCACCAGCCTTCTGGTTAGCAGTCAAATGCTTGAGGCTCTATACCACCAGAGTTGAGCACAAAACATTTGTGCCACCCAGGGAACTGGTCATTAGCAATTAGGGAAATAAAAATCAAAACCACAAGGAAGTACCACCTCACCTCCATTATGATGGCAATGGTTTTAAAAAAACAAACAGGTGTTGGGGAGAATGTGGAGAGATTAGAACCCTCATCCATTGCTGCTGTGAATGTAAAATGGTACATTTACTATGTAAAACAGTTTGGTGGTTTCTCAGAAAGTTAAATATCAAACTACAATTTGACCCAACAATCTCAATCCTAGGTATATACCCCAAATAACTGAAAGCAGGAATGCAAAGAGAAACCAATATACCAATATTCATTGTAGCACATTTCACAATAGCCAAAAGGTAGAAACAACCTAAAAATCTATAAACAAATGAATGGATAAACAAAATGTGGTAAATACAGACAATGAGCTACTTCTCAACCCTAAAGAGAAATGAAGCCCTGATGCATGCCACATTGATGAACCTTGAAAACATTGAGTGAAGTAACTCAGTCACAAAAGGACAAACACTGTATGATCTCACTGATAAGAGGTAAGCAAATATATAGAAAATGAATATTATTAGTGGTCATCAGGAGTGGAAGGGAAAAGAAAAAGGGAAGATTTTGCTTAGGAAGCATTGAATTTTTGTTAATGGTAATGGAATAATTCAGAAAAGGATAGTAATAATGACTGTACAATACAAAAAATATGTCAATGTCACTGAATTTTACATGTAGAAATTATTGAATTGCTGACTTTTGGGTGTGTATATTTTCATTGCAATAAAAAAGAAAGAAAAAATGAGGGAGAAAAGGGAATAAAAAATCAAATGCATAAATAGCAAATCTTGAAGATTTGTGGTTTCTTGATCCAAGTTGAGAATTTTCTCTGGATCCATTATGGATTCTTTCTTTTTCCCAAAGCACTTGAATATTTATAATCTATTTTTATCTACAAATAAGCCTTTTGAAATGTACTGGGAAGACAGTTTCACTCTGATTCAATAAATAAACTAAAAAACAGCTTCGATGGAACACAGAGGATTTTCAGTGCACTGAAGTATTCAGCCTAATACCATAATGGCAGATACATGCTATTATACATTCTCAAAACTCATAAAACCATGCGGTACAAAGAATTGACATAAGCTATGTTGCTATTGTTAGGTGCCGTTGAGTTGGTTCCAACTCACAGAGACCCTGCATACAACTGAATGAAACACTGCCCAGTCTGTCCCATCCTCACAATCTTGTTATGTTTGAGTCCACTGTTACAGCCACTGTGTCAATCCATCTCATTGAGGGTCCTTCCCCTTTTTGCTGATTATCTACTTTACCAAGCATGACGTCCTTCTCCAAGGACATGACCAAAGTATGAAAAACAAAGTCTTGCCATCCTCACTTCTAAGGAGCATTCCAGCTGTACTTCTTCCAAGACAGATTTGTTTGTTCTTCTAGCAGTTCATGTTACATTCAATATTCTTTGCCAACACCATAATTCAAATGCATCAATACTTTTGCCTTCTTATTCATTGTCCAGCTTTCACATGCTTATGTGGTGGTTGAAAACACCATGGCTTGAGTCAGGTGCACCTTAGTCATCAAAGTGACGTCTTAAAGATCTTTTTAACACTTTAAAGAGATCTTTTGTAGAAGATTTGCCCAATGCAATATGGTTTTGAATTTTTGATTGCTGCTTCCATGGGTGTTAGTTATGAATCCAAATAAAATGAAATCCTTCACAACTTCAATGTTTTCTCTAGTTATTGTGATGTTGTTTTTTCGTCCAGTTGGGAGGGTTTTTATTTTATTTATGTTGAGGTGTAATCCATACTGAAGATTGTAGTCTTTGGTCTTCATCAGTAAGTGCTTGAAGTCCTTTTCACTGTCAACAAGGAAGGCTATATCATCTGCATATCGCAGGTTGTTAATGAGTCTTCTTCCAATCTTGATCTTGTGTTCTTCATGTAGTCAAGTTCTCAGATTATTTGCTCAGACTGAATAAATATGGTAATGGAATACAGCCCTGATGCACATCTTTCCTGATTTTATACCATGCAGTATGCCCTTGTTCTGTTCAAATGACTGATTGCCTCTTGGTCTATGTAAACATTCCTCATGAGCACAATTAAATGTTCTAGAATTTCCATTCTTCACAATGTCATCCACAATTTGTTATGATTCACACAGTTCATTGACATTGCGTAGTTAATAAAACACAGGTAAACATCTTTCTGGTATTCTTTGCTTTCACCTAAGAAGCATCTGACATCACCAATGGTATGCCTCATTGCACATCCTCTTCTGACTCTGGCTGAATTTCTGTCAGTTACCTGTCTATGTACTACTGCAACCATTTTTCAATTAACATTGGTTCATTATTCATAAAAATTTACCATAATAATGCAAGATATTAATAATAGAGGAAGGACGCTGAGTCACCCTTTCGGCCTAGAACTGAACTCACTCCTGTGGCTTAACCCTCAGCCAAACAATAGACTAATAACTACACCAGGGAGATGGACTCCTTAGAATGATCATGGGAGATCAGAAGGCTAGCATTTGTACAGGGAGAAAAGCAGGAAGGCAGGAATGCAAAGGCAAGAAGGACAGGGAGAGGATAACCACAGGGAAGAAGTGGGAAGTGAGCTATTATAGAAAATAACCAGTGTCACAAAACAAAATGAGTATGAACTGTTCAATGGAAAATGAATCTGCTTTGTAAAGTTTCACCTAAAACACATTAAAAAATAAAAAATAAAAAAATAGGGGAGGGAGGGGTGCAGCAGAGAGATGGGGTATATGAGAACTCTATACACCCTGCTCAATTTTTCTGTAAACCTAAAACTGCTCTAAAAAAAAAGTAATTTTAAAAATATATGAATTTTTTTGTAATCTTTTTCCATTGAATATATAGCAAACACTTGATCATTTAATTAAATTTTTGAATGCCATGGCTTTAGCTGCCATATTTTCATAAGGATTTTATCTACATGTCATGTATTTTATTCTCTGAAGTATAGAATTTATTTTTGCAGTTGAAGTATATAAATTTAAATTACATTTTTTAATACTTGCCATCACTATAAATTAATTAATCTTATCTGGATTTAATTATTAACACAAAGAGCAGTCATGCAGAATTAATTGAAACAACATAAATTCATTTCAAACTTTGAAAAATATTATTAAACATAAAGAAGTAAAATTTTCCCTTCAAAAAGACACCCTTCAAGCCTGAAACTGAATTCACTCTCATGGCTACACTTCTAGACAAATGATAGATAGGCCTACAAGGTAAACAATGATTCCAGGGAAGTATGCAATCATTAGAACAACCAACCATACGAGATCAAAAGTGCAGCATTCCCTAGGGTTAAATCTCAGAAGGGAGGAAGGGAAAGGAAAGAAGGGAAATAGAAAACACAGTGAGGAAATGGAGAGAGAGCTGTTAACATTGTGGTGACTGCAATGAATGTCACTAAACAAAATATGTATGAATTGTTCATTGGAAAACCAATTTGTTCTGTAAACTTTCACTCAAATCATAATAAAATTAATTAATTAATTAAATTCCAGGGGAGAGATAACAAGATGGCAGACTGGGCAGATACACTATCCAGACCATCTACAACAAAGACTCAAACATACAAGAGAACAGCTATGAATAACTATCCTCAATTCCAGACCATTAAAGAAACAGATAAATATTGTAAATAAATATAAAGAAACCAAAAAAGAAAAAAAACAAACTCACTGCCATCAAGTTGATTGGACTCACAGCAACCCCTTCTTGGGTTTCGGAGGCAATATCTCTATAGAAGCAGATTGCCTGGGGGTTCCGGCAAGATGGCGTACTAGGCAGAAGGATTGCACAGACCCTCTTCAACAAAGAAAAGGGAAGCCAATTAACACAGACACAGAAGATAATCGTGGACCCCTGAGCCTTGAAGGGAAGGGTACAGAA
>NW_006921597.1:2182282-2198883 GCF_000298275.1 Orycteropus afer afer
AATGACATGAGACAAAGTATATGTGAACTGCTGTATGAAAAGTTAATTTACTCTGTAAATCTTCACCCAAATCAAAATAAAATTTAAAAAAAAAAAAGAAGCAGATTGCTTAATCTTCCTTCCCGGGAGTGGCTGGTAGATTTGAACCACCAGCCTGCTGGTCTGCAGTCAAATGCCATAGGCACTGAGTGAACAAGCAATGATAAACTACCAATCAACACAGTGCAGCCATTTTGAATTATTGCAAGCAGCATTAAGATTGGAGCAGGAACCAAATAACTGGCCCCACTTGTCCAGGACTCCACCAGTGCTCACTGTGGTGATCAGGCCACCAGAGAGGTGTGTCATTCCCTTTTATCTTACACAACCTCTCAGTAATCAGAGGCACAATCTTCCCCACCCCCACCCACCTGGTGGCCTGTCAAACTCCCCCCACTGCCAATGCTGTGCCATTTTTTTGTTCCTCTTGTTTTCTTTACATTTTCTTCAGTTTCTCTCTCTCCCTCCCCCCATTTTTCTTTCTTTCTTTTTTTTTTTTTTTTTCTCCTTTCCTCTTCTTTTACCCTTTTTCTTTCTTTTTGGACTCCAAAGAGCTGGAGCCCCTCTCCCACAGCCAATGTGGTTAGCAGTTCCTGTCCCTGTCCCTCCCTGGTTGAAGGTGTGTGCTCCTATGAGTGAGCACTGTGTTCCTGTGTAGCTGTGTTTGGTGGCACTTTCACCAGCACTTTGCTGCTTGTTTTCTTTCTTCTTTTTCCCGTATTAGTTCTACCTTCTTCTCCCCCTTGTTTTCCTCTTCTTTATTTCTTCCTCTTCACCCTCTCTTTTTCTTTTCTTTCTTATTATTCCTGTCCCCCGTTCTTTGGTCAGCAGTACCTGCCCCACCCCACCTCCATGGATGCCAGTGTGAGCTCTCCCAGAGTGAGCTCTGCATTCCTGCTGCCGCTGTTTGGCAGCTAAAACTTATACTAGTTTTTTTTTTTTTCCTCTTTTTTCTTTTTCTTTCTTCCTTTCTTCTCAGTCTGCTTCCTTACACTTTTTTTTTTCTTTTCCTTTTTCTTCCACTCCTCCCACACTTTTTTTTCTTCTTTGATCCAGCTGAGTGAGTACCTTGCTTTCCACCACCTCTGTGTTCAGTAGTACCACTCCTGACTTTTATCGTCTGTGGTGTGTACTCACATAGAGCAATATTTCCATAGTGCAATGTTTCCACCACAGCCTATTTCACAGCTTCCACTCACCCCAGTTCTGTGCTACATTTGTTTGTTTCTTCTTCTTCTTTTTCTCTTTTTTTCTTTTCCTTTGTTCTCTTTTTCTTTCTTCTTAGGTCTCCCATTTTCCTCCCCAATATTTTAAATTATTTTCCTTCATTTCCCCTTACCTCCCCACCCTTATGTCCTTTTCTCTTTCATTTTTCTCTAGCAATTGGGAGCCAATGACACTTACCCAACCATACTCACCCACATCAGCTCCTACACCCACTGGCCGAATACCACCACCTACTCCAGCACTACTGGACCAATGAAAGATGGCAGCAATACCTGCCCAACCTGCCCTGAGATGGTCTACATGATCAGGAACTCATGCCCACACTCCAATATGCTACCAAATCCACTCAGGGACAGGTTGTGAGCACTCCAGTTTTGCCAAACTAGCAACCAGAGTAACACACCCACCTGCTGCCTGAATATATTAAAACAGATGTGATAGTTGGAGCTGTGTGTCAAAGTGGCTGGACCACAATTCTGTGTGGTTTAAGGAGTTGTGCTGTGGGTTATTCCCATGATGAGATCAGATGTATATGTTTTGATTAGCCAGTCTGTTGAAATGGAGTTTCCCTAGGGGTGTGGCCTGCTTCCAATATATTTATGGACATCCTGGGAAAAGAGACACTCTTCTGTGGATTGGGATCCTGTTGTGCTGCCTAAAATGGTCTGTGAGCAAACACTTCATCATTCAGCCTGGAGATCTTGGATTTGTCATTTGTTGGAATCAACAGCCAGTATACTGCCTGCCAACCTTGAGCTCCTCAACCCCTGCAGCTGCATGAATCAGGAAAAGCCTCCAGCTTGACATTTGATCCAAGAATTTGGGGCTTGCCAGCTTCTGTAAGTGTGTGACCCATTTTCCTAAGATAAATTCCTCTTTCTCTATATGTATACATAAGCTTTAAGAAGTTTTGCTTCTCTAGAGAACCCAGCCTAACACAACAGAACAAAACAAAAAAATTAGGGTGAAGCTAACCAATATAAAATCAACAAATCAATACAATAACATAACAATATCTCGGAGACAACAGAAAACTTCAAATCACACACATCAACAAGATGGCTCAAACAAGTGCCAAAAATACAGGTCCAGAAAATCTTCCAGAGGAAGAAATGCTAGTGAAATTACCTGATAAGGAATTCAAAATAATTATGGTTAAGTACATTCAACAGAATGAGAGAAAGTTCAAGGAAATCATGGGCAAAATCAAGGAAAACACAGGAAAAAATTAATAATAAAAACAAAAATACAAAAGCAAATTGACAAAATTAATGGAAAATAGAAGCCATACAAAAATAGTAAATAGAAATCCAGAAGATTAGTAATAAAACTTCAGGAGTAAATATAATGCATTGATAGGACAAATGAGTAGGATCAATGAAACACAGAATTAGTGAGATTGAAGATAACTCTCTCAACATTAATCTGCTAGAGGAACAATCAGCAAAAAGAAAGGACAATGAAGAAAGCCTAAGAATCATATACTAATAATACTAATTTCTGGTAATACTAATTTCGGATAAAACAGACTTCAAGGCAAAAACCAGCAAAAGAGACAAGGAAGGGCATTGTATAATGATTTAAATGTCAGTCGAACAAGAGGCAATAACCATATAATTATCTATGCACCCAATGAAAGAGCACCAAAATACATAAATATTTTAACAAAATTGAAAAGATAAATGGACAATTCCACAATAATAGCAGGAGACTTTAATACACTACTTTTGATGAAAGCCAGAACAAATAGAAATGTATAAAAATATAGAGCATCTAAACAACATAATCAACCATGGATGAGTACAGGACACTCTTCCCAACAACAGCACAATACACATTCTTTTCCAGTGCACATGGAACTTTCGCCATAGTAGACCATATGTTAGGCACAATAAGCCTCAATGAATTTAAAAACATCAAAATACTGCAAAGCATCTTCTCACATCAAAATGCTACAAAATGGGAAATCAACAACAGGAAGATCAATTTGATCAATTAAAAAAAAAAAAGCAAATACATGGAAATTGAACAGCACCCTGCTTAAAAACTATTGTGTAATAGAAGAAATAAAAATATAATAAAAAGTTATGTTAATAAAAGAAGAACAAAAACACAACACACAAAAATCCTGGGACAGAGCAAAAGTAGTGCTCAAAGAACAATTTACAGCTATGAATGCACACATGAAAAAAGAAGAAAGACTACAGATGCAAAAATCTTCAACAAAATCCTAGCCAATCGACTCCAACATCATAACAAAAAATAGTACATCATGACCAAGTGGGATTCGTACCAGATCTGCAAGGATGGTTCAACATTAGAAAAATAATCAATGTAATCCATAACGTAAGTAAAATAAGGGAAAAGAACCATGTGATCATATCAGTTGATGCAGAAATAGCATTCGATAAAATCCAACACCAATTCCCAATTAAAACTCTCAGCAAAATAGGAACAAAAGGAAATTCCTCAACATAATAAAGGTATATATGCAAAACCAACAGCCAACATTATTCTTGATGGAGAAAGACTGAAAGCTTTCTCCTTGCAAACAGGAAACAGGCAAGGATGCCATCTATCAGTACTTCTATTCAACATTCTATTAGACATCCTAGCCAGGGCAATAAGGCAAGAAAAAGAGATAAAAGGAATTGAAATTGGTAAAGAAGAAAACACATACCTATTTGTTGATAATATGATACTATATATAGTAAATTCCAGAGAATCAGCAAGAAAACTAATGGGACTAATTGAAAGATTCAGCATAGTGGCAGGATATAAGATCAACAAACAAAAGTCGTTAGATTTCTCTTCATCAACAAAGAAATCTCTGAAAAGGAAATAGGGAAACAATATCATTTACAATAACTACCAAAAAGATAAACCACTTGGGAATAAATCTTACCAGTGATACAAAAGATTTATACAAAGAAAACTATAAAACACTACTACAAGAAACTATAAAAGATCTACACAAATGGAAGAACATAGCATGCTCATGGACTGGAAGATTGAACATTGTAAAAATGTCAGTACTACCCAAAGCAATTCATAGATTCAATGCAATTCTGATTCAGATTCCATCAACATCATTTAAGGACATGGAAAACCTAACCACTAATTTTGTATGGAAAGGAAAGGGATCGTAGATAAGCAAAGCATTACTGAAGAAGAATAAAGTAGGAGTTCTTACACTCCCTGATCTTCAACCCTACTATGCAGCCGTGATAGTCAAAGCAGTGTGGTATTGGTACAACAAAAGATACATAGACCAATGAAAGAGAATTGAGAACTCAGAAATAGATCCATCCACCTATGGATAGCTGACTTTCGATAGAGCTGAAATCCATTAAATAGGGAAGGGACAGTCTCTTTAGCAAATGGTGCTGCCAAAACTGGATACTCATTTGGAGAAAAATGAAACAAGATCCATACTTCACACCAGTCACAAAAACTAACTCAAGATGGATCAAAAACCTAAGTGTAAAACCTAAAACTATAAAGTTCATCAAACTAAAAATAAGGGCAAACTTAGGGGCTCTAATTTACGACAAAAATAGACTATAAAACATAACTAAAAATGTACAAACAGAAGAAGATAAACTACATGACTGTGACCTTCTAAAAACTCAGTTCTTACGTGTATCAAAAAAGTTCGTCAAAAGAGTAAAATGAGAACCTACAGATTGGGGGAAAAAAAATAGTTGGCACTGACATATGACAAGGAACTTATCTCAAAAATTTATAGAAAATTCCAACAGCTCAATAACAAAAAGAAAAACAATCAAGTTAACACATGTGCAGAAGACATGAACAGACACTTCACGAATGAAGATATTCAGGCAGCCAACAAATACATGAAGAAATGCTCACAATCATTAGCCATTAGAAAGATGCAAATCAAAACAACAATGAGATATCATCTCCTCTCAGCAATGATAATAAAGTTCAAGAAGACAGAAAACAGCAAATGCTGGCAAAGATGTGGAGAAATTGGATCTTTCATATATTGCTGGTGGGAATGTAAAATGATACAACCATTGTGGAAAACAATATGGTACTTCCTTTAAAAGTTGTAAATAGAAATACCATTTCATCCAGCAATACCACTACTAGATAGATATCCTAAAGATATCTATCTAGTAGGATAGATATCTAGGAGTTGAATAAATATATACACACTCATGTTCATGGCAGCACTATTCACAATAACAAAGAGTTGGAAACAAGCAAAATGCCCATCAACAGATGAATGGAAAAGCAAGCTATGTTACATACACACAGTGGAATACTATGCAACACTGAAGAATAATGAAGAAGCTGTGAAACACCTCAAAATGTGGATGAACTTGGAAGACATTATGCAGAGTGAAATAAGTCAATTACGGAAGGACAAATACTGTGTAAGTCTACTATAGTAACAAGTCAAGGAAAGGTTTACACATGGAAGGAAATTTTCTTTGTTGGTTACTAGGGATGAGAAGGACAAGGAGGGAAAATTGCTAGATAGGTAAGAGACAAGTATTGATTTGGGTGAAGGGAAAGGCAAAATATCAAAAGCAAGTGATCAGCACAATGTTATTGTTGTTATTTGCGTCGAATAGGACCCAACTCATAGTGACCCTTCCTTGGGTTTCTGAGGTGGTATCACTATGGAAGTAGATTGCCCAACCTTCCTTCCAAGGAGTGGCTGGTGGGTTTGCCTGCCAGCCTTCTGGTTAGCAGTCAAGTGCCTTAGGCACTACGCTACCAGCACAATAATAACTAAGGAAGATGGAGACACAAAGAGGTGCTCAAGAGGTACAGACATAAAAAAGTAAATATTTTTACATACACAATATTCCATTATCTGTAGTGACAAACATTAATCTATGGGTGGATACATAGGTAAACAAGAAAAATGATCAGGGATCGGTTGGCAAAAGGGAATATACCCATGACCATATATATATTTGGCAGATATATGTTTGTATGTACAATAAGAATATCCATATATATATAACAGAGCTAACAGGGGGCAAAGTTATGATAACTTCTTAGCCACAGCCAAACAGTTTGACAGAGTGAGTAGCTGGGCCCATTGGCTGGAGACTGTGGTCATGGGGAACATCAAACTTAATTGGCCTAACATACTTTACAAAAACATTGTTCTACATCCTAATTTGATGAGTAGCATCTGGGGTCTTAAAAGCTTACAAACAACCATTTAAGATGTAACAATTTGTTTCTCTTCATTTGGAGCAAAGAGCTGAGAAAATCAAAGACACATGGGAACAATTGCTCCAAGGTTCTAGTGGACCATGGAAACCTCAGCCTACATGACCCTGAGACCAGAAGAACTAGATGGTGCTTAGCTACCACTACCAACCACTCAGAAAGGGATCAAAATTGGAGATTCTGGATAGAGTGGGAGGAAAATGTAGAACAAGACTCAAAATCATAAGGGAAGACCAGGCCTATTGGTCTGATAGAGAGACTGGTGAAACCCCCAAGACTATGGTTCTTAGTCACCCTTTGGGCCTGGAATTGAACTCACTCCTGTGGGTAACCTTCAGCCAAATGATAGACAGGCCTACAAGGTGAACAATTATACTAGATAGGTATACTCCTTAGAACCATCAACCATGGGAAATCAGATGAGCAGCATTTGTACAGGGAGATGGTTCAGAGTACAAGAATGCATAGGAAAGGACACAGGGAAAAGGTAACCATGGGGAGGAAGTGAGAAGAGAGCTGTTAGTTACATTGTGGGAATTGCAATTAATGTCATGAAACAAAATGTGTATGAATTGTTGAATGAAAATCAAATTTGCTCTGTAAATTTTCACCCAAATCATAATAAAATTTTTAAAAAAAATGAACCAAAATCAACACCTTAATCCAAAATCTCCAATACTTAGAAAAAGGATAGTAAAAATAGCCTACAGTCACCAGAAAAGAAATAATAAAGATTAAAGCAGAAATAAATGAACAGAAAACAGAAAAAAAATAGAAAGAATCAACAAGACTGGAAGTTGGATCATTGAAAGAATTAATAAAATTGACAAACCACTGGCAAATTTAACAAGGGAGAAGGTTCAAACAACGTAAGTAAGAAATGAAATGGGCAATGTCACAACAGAACCTGCTGCAATAAAAAAGATAATAAAAGAATACTATGAAGAACTGTAATCCAACAAATTTGACAAGCTAGAATAAAAGAATAAGTTTCTAGAAAAACACTGTCTACGCAAACTAAACTAATCTGAGGTAGAAAATTTGACCAGACCCAACACAAAAGAAGAAATTGAAAAAGTGATTTAAAAAAAAAAAAAAAAAACACTCCCAACAACAAAAAAAGTCTTGTCCCAGACAGCTTCACTGGGAAATTCTACCAAACATTCAAAGAAGAGCTAACACCAATACTACTCAAACTGTTCTAGACATAGAAAATGATGGAGTACTACCAAACTCATTCTATAAAGCAAGCATAACCTTGATACTCAAAGCAAGCAAAGACATCACTAGAAAACAAAATTACAGACCAATCAATATCCTTCATGAACATCGACACAAGAATTCTCAACAAAATACTGGCCAATAGAATCCAACAACATATCAAAAAAGTAATACACTGTGACCAGATGGGAGTTATACGAGATGTGATAGTCAAGATTGGGTTTCAACTTGGCTGAACCATGATTCTAATGATACTAAGTGGTTTAAAGCAGCATCCCCATGATGAGATTTGATGTGATGTAATCACCTCCACGATGAGATATGCTATGAGCAGCCAATCAGTTAGAAGGGAGTTTCCTCAGGAGCATGGCCTGTTTCCAATGTACATATGAATATCCTGGGGGGAGGTGGAATATAAATATATATATATATAATCACTCACTCATTGCCACTGAGCCATTTGCTACAACCTCCATTGAGTTTCCAAGGGTGTAAATCTTTATAGAACCAGTTTGCCTCATCTTTTTTCCACAAAGCAGCTGGTGGGTTTGAACCAGAGATCTCCTGGTTATTAGCCAAGTGCATCACCCAATATACCACCAGAGCTCAAAAGCTGAATAAACAACAACAAAAAAAAGCCAACCCCACTACCATAGACTTGATTCTGACTCATAGTGACCCCCACTGGGTTTCCAAGGCTGTAAATCTTTATGTAAGTAGATTGCCTCATCTTTCTCCTAAGAGCAGTTGGTGGGTTTGAACTGCCAACTACCTGGTTAGCAGCCAAATGCCTTACTTACTATGCTACCCAAGCTCCATATGTGTATATGTATATGTGTATATGTGTGTGTGTGTCTGTACAGATATAGCTTCACTGGTTTTGCTTCTTTAGAGAACCCAGCCAAAGACACCAGGTATGCACGAATGGTTGGGCATAACCAATCACATTTTAAAAAAATAAAGGAAAAGAACCACATGATCATATCAATTGATGCAGAAAAGGCATTTGACAAAATTCAGCACTCATTTTGATAAAATGCACAACAAAATAAGAATAGAAGGGAAATCCCTCAACATAATTAAAGATATACACACAAAACCAGTAGCCAACATTATTCTCAATGGAGTGAGTCTGAAAACTTTCCCTTTGAAATGGGAACCAGTCAAGGATGCCCTTTATCACCACTCCTACTCAATATTGTATTGGAAATCCTAGAGAGCAGTAAGGTAAGACAGGGAAATAAAAGACTTTCAAATTGTCAAAGAAGTAAACTGTCTCTATTTGCAGATGGCAGGATCCTATACATAGAAAATTATAGAGACTCAACAAGAAAACTACTGGAACTAATAGAAGCATTCAGTAAAGTGGCAGGGTACAAGATCAACATACAAAAATCAGCTGGATTCCTTTACATGAACAAAGAGAACTCTGAAAATGAAGTCAGGAAAACAATACCATTTACAATGTTGTTGTTGTTATGTGCCCTTGAGTAAGACCCGACTCATAGCAACCCCTCCTTGGGTTTCTGAGGCAGTATCACTACTGAAGTAGATTGCCCCATCTTCCTTCTGAGGAGATGCTGGTGGGTTTGAACCACCAGCCCTCTGGTTAGCAGTCCAGTGCCTTAGGCACTATGCTACCAGAGTTCTCACCATTTACAATAGTCACCCAAAAGATGAAATACTTAGGAATAAATCTAACCAGAGAAATAAAATACCTCTACAAAGAAAACTATGAAACACTAATACAAGGAACAAAGAGAGTTCCTTGTATGGTGTAGTGTGGAAGAACATGCCATGCCCATGGCTAGGAAGACTTAACACTGTAAAAATGTCAATAATACCCAAAGCAATCTACAGATATAATGCAATCCCAATCCAAATTCCATCATTATTATTTAACAAGATGGAAAAACTAGTGACCGACTTCATATGGAAAAGAAAGGGACCCCAGAGGAGTAAAGCACTACTAAATAAGAACAACAAAGTAGGAGGCCCTCATACTCCACTATCTCAAAACCTATTATATAGCCACAGTAGTAAAAACAACCTGGTATTGGTACAATGGGAGCTCTGGTGGTGTATAGTGCCTAAGGTACTTGACTGCTAACCAGAAGGCTGGTGGTTCAAACCCACCAACCCCTCCTCAGAAGGAGGTTGGGCAATCTACTTCTGTAGTGATACTGCCTTGGAAACCCAAGGAGGGGTCATCATGAGTTGGATCCAACATAGCAGCAGAGAGTTTGGTTTTTGTTTTTATTGGTACAATAACAGACACAAAAAATAATGGAACAGAATTGAGAACCCAGAATTAAATCCATCCATCTATGGACAGCTGATATTTGACAAATGGCTGAAACCTACTAAGCAGGTAAGTGATAGTCTCTTTGATAAATGGTGCTGGCAAAATGATATCTATTTGCAGAAAAATGAAACAGGATCTACATGTCATACCATATACAAAAACTAACTCAAATACCTAAGTGCAAAACCTAAAATCATAAAGATCATCAAAGGAAAAATATGGGCAAAATTAGCCCTAATGCATGGCATAAACACATTATCAAATATGATTTAAAATGCACAAACAGCAGAAGACAAACTATATAACTGTGGCTTCCTACAACTTAAACATTTATGCACATCAAAAGATTTAGTCAAAAGAGTAAAAAGAGAACCTACAGACTGGGAAAAAAAAAAATCTGCTATGATATATCAGACAAGGAACTTATCTCTAAAATTTATAGAAAAGTTCAACACCTCAACAACAAAAGGAAAAACAACCCAATTGAAAAATGGGCAGAGGACATAAACAAACACTTCACCAAAGAAGACATTCAGGTGACTAACAAACACATGAAGAAATGTTCACAATCATTAGCCATTTAAACCAAAACCATACTCACTGCCATTAAGTCAATTCCAACTCATGGCAACTCCCAATGGGCTTCCAAGGCTGTAAATCTTTACAGAAGCAGACTATCCCATCTTTATTCCATGGAGGGGCTAGTGGGTTCAAACCATTGGCCTTTTGGTTAGCAGCCAAATACATTAACCACTACACAACCAGAGCTCCTTCATTAACCATTGTTGTTGTTGTTGTTGTTATGTGCCATCGAGTCGGCCCTGACTCATAGCGACCCCTCCTTGGGTTTCCGAGGCAGTATCACTACGGAAGTAGGATTGCCCAACCTTCCTTCCGAGGAGTGGCTGGTGGGTTTGAACCACCAGCTGTCTGGTTAGCAGGCAAGTGTCTTAGCCACTATGCTACCAGAGATGCAAATCAAATCAACAATGAGATGTCATCTCATCACAGATTAATAAACCAAAAAAACCAAACCCACTGCCATCTAGTTGATTCCAACTCATAGAAACCATTTAGGACAGAGTAGAACTACCCCATAGTGTTTCCAAGTCTGTAAATCTTTACAGAAGCAGATTGCCTCTTCTTTCTCCAGTGGAGTGGCTGCTGGTTTGAACTGCCAATATTTTGGTTAGGAGCTGTGGTAGTTAAGGTTGTTGACAGCTTTGCTGGGCCTGGTTGAGTGGTTGGGCAGCTGGAGGTAGTTATTCCCCATGATGAGACTGGCAATCAACTCCATGGTGGGATCTACCACAAACAGCTGAGTATCAGCTTTTGGAATGTGGTCTGCTTCCCGTTTATAAGAAGCAGGTTTGGAACTAGTCTCTAGCTTATGGCACACTTGAACCCTGCATGTAGCCATGTCATTGTTCAGCAGCCTGCCATGCGTTTCCAATCTTGGGACTTTCAATGGGCTTTAGTTAATGACCTGCCGTGTAGTTTGGTAACATCGGGACTGTGCCTTTTAACTTGTCAACCTTGGGTTTGTAAGCCTCAATAGGCAGCAGCTGTCTGAATGAAGAAAAGGCTCCAGCTTCAGTGGGCTGGGAGCAGGAGGCAGAGCTGAACCCCAAGGCTGAGGGACTTTCACCCAGCCCCTAGTGCCTGGCACTTTGAACTTGGACTTAGAGCCTCCAAACTGTAAGAGAATAAACTCCTATTTGTTAAAGCCATGTATATTCTTGTCAGAGGAGCACTATGTAAACAATACAGCAGCCAAATATTTTAACCACTACACCCATAGTTCCAGCATTAATAGCAAAGTTTAAAAACCACAAAACAACAATGCTAGTCAGGGCATGGAGAGACTGGAACCCTCCTGCACTGCTGATGGAGTTGTAAAATGTATTTATAACCACTGTGGAAAGCAGTATGATGCTTGCTTAAGAAGTTGGAAACAGAAATATCATATAATACAGCAATCCCATACAGTATGTATCCTAAGGAAATAAGAGCCATAACACAAACAGACATATGTACACACATGTTCATCACAGGATTATCCATAAGAACAAAAAGATGGAAACAACCTAAGTGCCCATCAACAGATGAATGGATAAATAAACCATGATACATACACACAATGGAATTCTATACAACATTAAAGAATAACAATGAATCTGAAAAACACCTCACAACATGGATGAATTTAGAGGAAATTATGCTGAGTGCAATTAGTCTATCATAAAAGGACAAATACTATGTGAGATTACTACTTTAGAAAGTTTAGAAAATGTTTACACCCGGAAAGAATAATTCTTTAAAGGTTTCCAGGGATGGAAGGGAAGCAGGGTAAATCACTAACTAGAGGGTACCAAAAACCAAAAAACCAAACTCTCTACCTTTGAGTCAATTCCAACTCATAGAAAACCCTCCTTGGGTTTCCAAGGCGGTATCTCTATAGAAGTAGATTGCCCAGTCTTCCCTCTGAGGAGTGGCTGGTGAGTTTGAACGGTCAGCCTTCTGGTTAGCGGTCAGACGCCTTAGGCACTATGCCACCATAGCTCCCAATTAGAGGGTAGACATGTATTAACTTGGGTGAAGGGAAAGGCAATGTATAATAAGGAAGAGGTCAGCACAAAGTGATCCAAAGCCGTGGAAGACATAGGCAGGAGCACAAGAGTTAAAGACAACAAATTGGAATATTATTACATAGTTAATCCTGCAACAACAATAATCTGTGAGTGGCTATATAGATAGACACTCAAGCTGAATAGGGGTGGGATGGTGAATGGAACGACCCACAAATATATATATACAGGTTGGACAGAGAATATCTCTATCTATGTGGTTTTATGTGCTGCAAATATATCCATGAATGTAGTAGAACATACAGGGGCAACGTTATGAACACTTCTTAATCATAGCCAAACACCTTGAGGAAATGAGTTGCTGGGCATGAGGACTCATGACTATAGTCTTGGGGAATGCAAAGACAATGTTTTATATCTTGCTTTGGTGAATAGTGACTGGGGTCATAAACACTTGTGAGAGGTCATCTAAGGTGCAGCTACTGGTCTCTCCTCATCTGGAGAAAAGAAGAGTGAAGAAAATTAAAGATGCAGGGAAACAATTAGTACAAAGGACTAATGGACCACATGAAACCCAGCTTCCACTACCCTGAGATCAGATGAACTAGATGGTGCCTGGCTACTACTTCTGATTGTTCTGAAAAGATCACAATAGGAAGAACCACATAGAGTGGGAGCAAAATGTGGAATAAAACTCAAAATCAGAAATGACCGGGCTTACTGGTCTGATGAAGATTGGTGGAACCCCTCTGACATCTTCAAGCTGGGAACTGAACTCAACCCCATAGTTCAACTTTCAGCCAAACTCTAGGCCCATAAGGTGAACAGTGATACCAGGAGTTTATACAGTCACTCAAATACATCAGATCAAATACATACAATCAAATACATGAGATCAAGAGGGCAGCATGTGCCCAGGAATAGAGCTAGGAAGTCAGGAGGACATAGGAAGAAAGGATGAAAGGAAGGGTGGGTGTGGGGAGGAAGTGGGAAGAATGATGTTGCATTGTCAGGATTACAGTGAATATTTTAAAAGTAGGATGTGTATGGATTATTGAATGGAAAACCCATTTGCTCTATAAACTTTCATTGGAATCAGAATAAAAAAATATTTTTTTCAAAAAAATATTCCAACATCATAAAAGTAAAATTTCATAAGAAATGGGAATTTTTTTAAAAGTTGGTTCATGTAACTAATATTCCTTATTGCTATAATGAAATATGGTTTAGCATCAATTCTTCTAAGTTTTTGTTTTCATAACTGTCAGTGTTAAGCAATTATGTTCAAGTAAATAAGTAGCTGTTGTTGTTGTTATTTGCCATCAAGTCAGACTCGACTCATAGCGACCCCTCCTTGGGTTTCTGAGGCAGTATTACTATGGAAGTAGACTGCCCAACCTTCCTTCCAAGGAGTGGCTGGTGAGTTTGAACTGCCAGCCTTCTGGTTAGCAGTTAGGAGCTACCAGAGCTCCTAAGTAGCTAAAAATGGAAAAAGTTTTGCTAAAGTGCTGTCAGGGAGCTCTGGTAGCATAGTGGCTAAGACACTTGCCTGCTAACCAGACGGCTGGCGGTTCAAACCCACCAGCCACTCCTCGGAAGGAAGGTTGGGCAATCCTACTTCCGTAGTGATACTGCCTCGGAAACCCAAGGAGGGGTCGCTATGAGTCAGGGCTGACTCGACGGCACATAACAACAACAACAACAAAGTGCTGTCAAGGAGCTCTGGTGATACTGTGATTAAATCATTTGGCTGCTAACCAAAAAGGTCAATAGTTCAAAACCACCAGCCACTCTGTAGGACAAAGATGAGGGAGTCTAATTCCATAAAGATTTACAGCCTTGGAAACCCTCTGGGGCAGTTCTAAACTACTCAATTCTAAGTCACTCAATTCTTTAAACTCCTTCTGAGGTATATGCCAAAAATTATGTAATGTTGTATAATCAATAATTTTAAAGTATATCAGCTGATAGCTAAATTATTGTTAAAAGCAAAGAATTAGAAAACACCTGACATTAAAATGATTTGTTATTCATTCATTACAGTTATTCCCTTTCTCATTTTCTGGGAACTAACCCAAAAATGCTTTACCAAAACTTGTCAAATTACTGTTAATTATGCTTGCTACTCTTCCTCTTGGATAAATTTGCTTTACTCAGTAGACTCAGAAAGAAAATCTAATTACCATTCATTTTAATACATCTTTCCAATGCAATGATTTTTTATAACATGCTTTTATTTTAGAATGTGCTTTTATCAAGATCTTAAATCTGTTATTTGATAACCACTCCATTCAATTTATAGTAAATATGCACTACATATAGAAAAAAGCAAGAAGCATCAAAAGAAGAAGAAATGAATATACAAAATCACTGTACCAAAGAGAACTGGTCATTGTTCAAACATCTCAAGAGGTAGCATATCATCAAGAATCAATGGTATTGAAGGAAGAAGTTCAAGCTGCACTGAAGGAAATGGTGAAAAATAAGGTTCCAGGAATTGGTGGAATACCAATTCAGATGTTTCAACAGATGCAATGCTTTGGAAGCACTCACTCGTCTATGTCAAGAAATTTGACTGACTTGGTCATTCAACTGGAAGAGACCCATAGTTGGGCCCATTGCAAAGAAATGTGACCCAACAAAATGTGGAAATTATCAAACAGTATCATTAATATCACACACAAGGAAAATTTTGCTTAAGATAATTCAAAAACAGACTGGATTCCAAGATGGAGGAATAGGCAGAAAGTCTGCACAGACCCTCTTCAACAAAGAAAAGGGAAACCAATTAACACAGACACAGAAGATAATTCTGGACCCCTGAGCCTTGAAGGGAAGGATATAGAAGTGGACTAAACCCCAACTAGCAGAAGAATTTGCATGAAAATACCAAAAAAGGAGACATAAAGATCTGCGGTCTGGCAGCGATCCTGAGCAATCCTGATGGCACAGACAGTTTGGAGATTCCTGAGTGGTGGTAGAACCTAAGAATTAACCTAAAAATCAGCTCTGCTAGCTAGGGACTGCACGGAGGACTGCTCTGGTGGCTGTGAAGTAGAAGGGAAAGCAGCGGTGAAGAGGAGGACAGGCTGAGCTGTGGACTTGTGCCTGTATGGAGGGCACCGCCATTTTGAATGTTTACAGCAGCTTGACCATTTAGGATATTTAAAGAGACAGCACTCTACCAGATTCCAGGGGCTTAAGAAGAGGTTCTGCTTTCCACTAACCCCAAACACACTCCAGACCTGCATGACTGAAAAGGTGCGACATTCCTCTTTTTACTATTATACCCCTCACCTGCTTGGTGAATGGAGATGCCGCCAACCCCCACTCCCACCCACCTTCTAGGCCAACAGGAACTCCATCCCAGTCTGTGTGCTCGAACGGAGCCTGGGTGCCCTGCCCTGTCCTCCGCCAATGTTTTTCTTTTTCTTTTTTTTCTTTTTCTCTTTCTTTTTTCTGGTGTTTAGTTTGCTTCTCTTTGTCTGTTTTAAAACTACTATTACTATTACTACTTTTGTCCTTTTTACTATTCTTCCCCTCCCAGGTCCTAGTTTACATCTTTTTTTCCTTTTCTCTGTTCCTGGTTCAATTTTTTTTTCATTTAAATTCTTTTTTTTTCCTTCCCTTTGTTAACCCCATTCCTTGGTTGCTTTTGTTTGTTTGTTTGTTTGTTGCATTTTTTCCCATTTTTTCTTCATTATCCTCCTTCTTTAAGTTTTTACTCTTAGTGCCCTATCCCCAGGTATTGCAGGTTTTCTTGTATTTTCTTCTTTTCTCCCTTTTTTCTTTTTTGGGTTACTATTCCTGAGTGATTACATGGTGTATTTTTTGTAAATGTGCTTTTAGTTTTTTGATGATTATTCAATTGTAAATTTTTTGTAACTGAGTGGGACACAGCAACAGTCCCCATAAGATACAAGTACACCCACACCTCCTGAAACTTCACTTACTGAGCAAGAGCAACCACTTCCTTCTCCACAAATGGGCTGATGATAAAAAAA
>NW_006921597.1:2204623-2205281 GCF_000298275.1 Orycteropus afer afer
TAGAATCTGCAAAACACCACATAACATGGATGAACTTGGAGGACATTATGCTGAGTGAAATAGGTCAATCACAAAAGGACAAATATTGTATTAGTCCATATTATAAAAGTTAAGGAAAGGTTTAGCTATAGAAGGACATTTTCTTTTTTTGGTTACCAGGGGTGGGAGGGGAGGGGAGGGAAGGCTGTTAGATAGATAGAGATAAATATTGATTTGGGTGAAGAGAAGGGCAATATACCAAATGTGAGTGATCAATATAGTGGCATTGAGGAAGAGAAAGACATAAAGAGGTACATGGGAAGTACAGACAACAAAGAGGAACCCTTTTGCACATATAGTATGGTGTTGTCAGTGAAGGCAAGCTTGGGTATATGGGTGGATAGATAGGTGGACAAGCTAAACTATTAGGTATGTCTATGAAGTGGGGAGTGTACCCAAGAACATGTATAGGGTTGGCAGACAATGATCCTATAACTTTATGTGTATGATTTGAATTCCCAGGTGTATAGTGGAGCTGACAAGGGGTAAGGTTGTAGTCACTGCTTGGTCACAACCAGCTACCAAGGGACCAAGTAGTTGAACCTGTGGGCTCGGGACCATAGTTGCAGGGGACATCAAGCTCAATTGGCATAACATACTACACAAAACATTGTTCCAC
>NW_006921597.1:2205887-2207249 GCF_000298275.1 Orycteropus afer afer
CTGCTTATGCACAGGGAGACAGCTCAGGGGGCAGGAGTGCATGGAGGGATGGATACAGGGAAGAGGTAACTACTGGGAGGAAGTAGGAGGGAAGATGTTACATTGCGGTAAATTGTGGCCAATGTCATAAGACAAAGTGTATGTGAACTGCTGTATGGAAAGTGAATTTGCTTTGTAAATTTTCACCCAAATCACAATTAAAAAAAAAAAAAAGATAATTCAAAAACAGGTGCAATACATCAACAAGTGTTCTGGTTACCTAGTGCCGCTCTAACAGAAATACCACAACTGGGATAGCCTTAACAAACAGGAATTTATATTCTTACGGTTTGGAGGCTTTAAATCCAAGCTCAAAGTGCCAGGCTCTAGGGGCTGGGCGAAGGCCCCTCAATCTTGGGGTTCAGCTCTGCCTCCTGCTCCCGTCCCACTGAAGCTAGAGGCGTTTCTTCACTCAGACAGCTGCTGGCTGCTGAGACTGACAAACCCAAGGTTGACAAGTAAAAAGGCACAGTCCCGATGTTACCAAACCACATGGCAGGCCATTCATTGAAGTCCATTGAAAGTCCCAAGGTCAGCAAAGCACAGCAGGCTGCTGAACAACAACACGGCTATATGCAGGGTTCAAGCATGCCATAAGCTAGAGACCATTCCCCAAGGCTTCTCCTTATATACAGGAAGCAGATCACATCGCTAAGGCAGCTACTCAGCTGCTCACAGTAGATTCCACCATGGAGTTGATTACCAGTCATCATGGGGAATACTACATGCAGCTGCCCAGACACTCAACCCAGGCCAGCCAAGTTGATATACCACCACAACAGGGAACTGTCAAAAATTCAATCCAGATTCAGTAAAAGACATGGAACCAAAGATATCATTGTTGATGTTAGATGGATCTTGGCTGAAAGCAAAGAATACCAGAAAGCTATTTACTTGAGTTTTATTGACTATGCAAAGGCATTCAGCTGTAGAGATCACAGCAAACATTGCAAAGAATGGGAATTTCAGAACATTTAACTGTGCTCATGAGGAACCTGTACATAGACCAAAAGGCAGTCCTATAAAGAGAACAAGAGGATACTGTGTGGTTTAAAATCGGAAAAAAAAAAAAAGTGTGTGTCAGGGTTATGTCCTTTTCCCGTACTCATTCAATCTGTATGCTTACCAAATAATCCGAAAAGCTGGAGTATATACAGAAGAATGGGGCATCAGGATTGGAGGAAGACTCATTAATATCCTGCGGTACACAGATGACACAACCTTGCTTGCTGAAAGTGAAAAAGACTTGAAGCACTTATGATGAAGATCAAAGACTGCAGCCTTCGTTATGGATTACACCTTAAAATTAAAAAAAAAAAAAAA
>NW_006921597.1:2207349-2217953 GCF_000298275.1 Orycteropus afer afer
ATTTTGCTTGAGTCCACAATTAATGTCCATAGAAACAACAGTCAAGAAATCAAACAATGAATTGCATTGGGCAGATCTACTGCAAAGATTGCTTTAAAGTGTAAAAGGCAAAGATGTCATTTTGAGGACTAAGGTGCACCTGACCCAAACCATGGTATTTTCAATCACTCATATACATGTGAAAGCTGGACAATGAATAAGAAGACTGAAGAAGAACTGATGCCTTTGAATTATGGGGTTGGCAAAAAATATTGAATATACCATGGACTACCAGAAGAATGAAAAACATCTGTCTTGAAAGAAGAACAGCCAGAATGCTCCTTAGAAGGAAGATGGCAAGAATTTGTCTCACGTACTTTGAACATGTTATCAGGAGGGACCAGTTCCTGGAGAAGGAAATCAAGCTGGGTAAAGTAGAGGGTCAGTGAAAACCAGGGAGACCCTCAACTATATGGATTGATACAGTGGCTGCAATAATGGGCTCAGACATAGCAGTGATTGTGGGGATGGCATAGGACCAGGCAGTGTTTTGTTACATCGTACATAGGGTCACTATGAGATGGAATTGAATCAACAGCACCTAACAACAGTCCAGAACATAAGCTCATTGAAAAAGACAGCTCTTATCAAATCGATCAGCCAACTCAGAAAATTTTTTAAAATGTGACTTCATTTTTGTTTAAATAAATGTATTACTATACATAAACATGACAAGCATCTTGCTTTTGATTTTTCATTCTAAGATACATAAATCAATAGGTAAACACACAAAATATAGAGAGAATATAGAGAGTTGTCAAGAATGAAATAAGCCCTTACTGCTGTTGTTATTCCTTATTGATACTCTTCTTGTTTTATTCTCACAGGTCCTGCCCTCAGGAAAGATTTCTTCTCGGGAAGAGAATAGAAGAAATGAGATAGTGTGGAATAAAAATTGTTGTCACGTTTGCTGCAGTCCACCATCCATATATCTGAGTTCCTGACATCTAACATGGACCAAAATGATGCTGTTTCTATAATGAAGCTTCTCCTTTAACAGAAATTTGTGAAAAACAAGAAAAGATGAATAGCCATACTGAGATGTCTTGAAGGCTTTGCCTTAATCAATATAGTAAATTGTCCTTTTGTTTTTCACCCTGAGTGAATGATTTAATTTCGATTTGGGATGAGTGGGAGATGCTTCCTTATAAAGAAGCAGAAAAGTAAAAGTGGAAGTGAAAAAGGAGAAACAACAGGAAACCTCAGAAGAATTCACCCAGAACCGTGAAAGTATTCCATGAACTAGGTGGGTTTTTACTTTAAAAGAAAAAGTGCACATTGGACATGATAGACTAGAGGCCAATTGATTTGTAAAGTGAACTATTATTAGCTACAGTAAATTGATAAGCCAACACCTGATATACTGGAAAAGATCTGTTCTAAACAGTTACAGGAAAATGCTACCATTAAACAAGTGGCTTCTGTACTCAGCAATTAGCACAATCAATGATCTCCTAAACATTTATTAAAATTACCATACTAACGAACATAACTAAAAGACATGGTAGATGGGCTTCTGATTTTTAATAGTCTTAAAAGAGTATTGCCCAATCAACCAAAATACTAGACTTGTCCCAGAAAGTTTTCAATTATGTGTTTCCAGCTCTCCTGAAGACTTAAGAAAGAATGCAGAGCAAAACTAATTATTGAGAAAAACATGATAGAAACTACATCACCATAAAAAGTTGAAAGAACCCCAAAATGATTATATCTATAATCAGGCAAGCTCCCTGTAAATGAGCAAGAACTTAACTCTTTTTGCACTACCCGGTATCCACAGGTCTTGCCTAAATTTATTTTTTTACAGACTCATCTTTCTAGTTTCTCCTGTCCTCTTTCCTTAATGCTGAGAAATCTATAGAATCTTGAGCTCAAACCAGTGTTTTATTGAGGAAAACACTGACCACATCTCTTTTCTTTTGTTTCTTCTTCATGAACATTGCTTACAATTTTCCTAAAATCAACTCTGATTATTAGTCTCGTTACCCGCAAAGTATTCCAAATTCAATGTAGAATACAGAACAAGATTTGGATATGGGGGAAACAGTGACTTTAATGTTCTGATATAAGCTGCTGAAATTCAAGATTAGTTCTGGCTCTAAAATGGATGAGAGGGTTGATGAGATCTGGACAAGAAGAAGGAGCAAAGTTTTTAAATCATAACCATATCATCAGAATTTAGATTGAAATTATGCTCTTTTCTTTCCTCAGGGAGATCTGGTGGCATAGTGCCTAAAACATTTGCTGCTAACCAGAAGGCTGGCAGTTCAAACCCACCAGTGACTCCTCAGAAGGAAGACTGGGCAATCTACTTCCATAATGCCTCGAAAATCCAAGGAAGGGTCGCTATGAGTTGGAAATGACTGGACAGCAATGAGTTTGGTTGTTTTTTGTTTTTTGGTTTTTTTCTTCCTTGTCTGGTTTATTAATTTCTAACTGGCATCTGAGTTGAGAGCAAAACTAGAAATAAGTTGGACAACTGTCCAAAAAATAGACAGTGAACCTAACATGACAAAAAAGAAAGGGGCTTGGGGGAAGACCTGGATGAGGGAACTCATTAGTCTTCATACAATGTTCATTCAAGACCTCTGCAGTCAGTTCTTTGTAGAAGCAGGCTGTATCCCTAACAGCCTGCCTCTAGAAGCCTAAACACTAATAAGTGGCAATTAAAAGTTTCATTGGACACTATTAAAACTTTCAAAATCAATGAGTTGGAGTAGCAGTGGCAAATGAGTGGCAATGGGATTGTTAAATAGTCACTGTTCACAAGATACATCAGCAATAGGAGTGTGCAAATTAAAAGATTTCTCCTGTGACAGCAAGTCTCTGGGAAACTCATTTAATCACATCCCTAAATAATTAGAAGCTCTATGCCTTCATTAAGAACCAAAAATAAGTGCTGCACCATGTGCAGGTAAATGACAGCAGGGATATGCAAAAGTTGTTTTCTAGTTCAGACTCAGAAAAAAATGTGTCATTTTTATTGGGTGAAGAAAAAAAATCCCTATAATAATTTTGTGATTATGGTCTCGTTAGGAGCCACCAGAGAGCTCAGGAAGTCCAGAGCTCTCGTAAAGTATCCTGTTATTTCCATCTTATCCTCAATAACAGCTTTATGGTAAAACTAACATAATGAGACTAAGTATCCTTTTTCGCTTTTACCTGGGGATTCTCGTTGACATTATACACATTAAAGTTACAAAGGAGCCTCATACCAAAAATATAAGGTGGCCAGAGATCTACACAGCTTACACTGGATAGATGTTTTTAAAAAGAAATGATGTCCAAATCTCTTAGGAGGTTTGTTTGGAAAGAAAGAGTATAGAAGGGTAAGGGGAATGTGGTAGTTCAGTTTGTATGTTACCTTGGCTGGGCCTGGTTGAGTGGCTAGGCAGCTGGATGTAGTATTCCCCATGATGAGACTGGTAATGGACTCCATGGTGGAATCTACTGTGAGCAGCTGAGTAGCTGCCTTAGAAATGTGGTCTGCTTCCTGTATGTAAGGAGAAGCCTTGGGGCATGGTCTCTAGCTTTTGGCACACTTGAATCCTGCAAGTAGCCATGTCGTTGTTCAGCAGCCTGCCATGCTCTGCCGACCTTGGGACTTTCAATGGACTTGAATTAATGGCCTGCTGTGTGGTTAGGGACTGTGCCATTTTATTTGTTGACCTTGGGCTTGTTAGCCACAGCAGCCAGTAGCTGCCTGAGTGAAGAGATGCCTCTGGCTTCAGTGGGCCAGGAGCAGGAGGCAGAGCTGAACCCCAAGGTTGAGGGGCTTTCATCCAGCCCCTAGAGCCTAGCACTTTGAACTTGGACTTAAAGCCTCCAAACTGTTAGAGAATAAACTCCTGTTTGTTTAAGCCACCCCATTTGTGATATATTCCTGTCAGAGCGGCACTAGGTAACCAGAACAGAGAATATGTTACCTTTTAGTCTTTTTTTTTTTTTCCAATGAGAGCCACTCTACTGTACTAAGGTGTTAGATCTGTTGGGTTAAGCCTCAGATACCTCTGCTAAGTGCTATATTGCCTTGACAAGAACTTAAGTTTGAGTGGACCCAAGAAGCCATTCATTTCCTTTACAAATTATGTGCTGATCTCCTGGTAGGCACAAAGCCCTGGACCAGGGGGGAGGTGGATATAGCTTTGAATCCTTTGCAAACCCTGACTTCAAGAGTTTATCCTCTGTTAGAGAAGATAAAGTAAGTTCCTTAACACTGACGATGTAAGAGGGTGGTGCTTGTAAGCACATAAAAGATTTCTGGAAGACTACCGAAGACATCATTAAAGTTGTCTAGGAAAGGTGACTGGGAGTCAAGACTGGAAAGAAGAATGTCCTTGAAAAATAATAATGACTTCCATAGCTTTTACTATAGGCTAGGAACTGCTCCAGGGCTTTATTTCTAGGTGTGTCTAGCTATCATATGCCAGAAAATTTGTGATTTCCTACTTTTTCCTCTAAAAAAAAAAAAAAAAAAAATCTTTTGTCTATAGTATTACACATATATCCAGAAGTACATAAAATGTAGCTTTAACATATGTTGTTGTTGTTGTTGTTGTTATGTGCCATCGAGTCAGACCAGACTCATAGCAACCCTTCCTTGGGTTTCCAAGGCAATATCACTATGGAAGTAGATTGCCCAACCTTCCTTCCGAGGAGTGGCTGGTGGGTTTGAACCACCAGCCTTCTGGTTAGCAGTCAAGTGCCTTAAGCACTACACCACCAGAACTTTATACTACAAAGTAAAGGTTGTGTAACCACCACTCAGGTTAAAGAATAGAACATTGTCAGCACCCCCTTAAATCGTCATGGGCCTTAATCTTAACTCCCTCCCTACACCAAAAAGGTAACCACTATCCTAATTTCTGGTTTTGAACTTCAGATAAATGAAGTCATATAGCATATATTCTTTTACATCTGTCTTTGAAATCTCAGCATCATGTCCATGAGATTCTTCCATGTTATTACATGCAGCTATAGTGCAATCATTTCATCACTGTAGGGTATTTAATTGTATAAATATTTTACAATTTATCTAGTCTCCTGTTGATGAACATTTCAGTTGTTTTCAACTTTCTGGCATTATTACAAATATTTCTGGCATTATATACAACGATGAACATTCTAGTATATGCTCTGTTGGGTAAACGTCTAGGAGTGGAATTACAGAGTAATAGAGTATGCATATATTCGGCTGCCAAATGTTTTTCCACTTTCACACCCACCAGTGATGTCTGAGAAATCCCATCACTTAACATCCTCACCAGTTTTTTATATTGTCTTGTCTTTTTCACTGTAGCCATTCTAATCCTCCTGTACCAGTATATTATTCTGGTTTTACTCAGCATAATTTGCATTTCTATCATTCTAAAGAGATCAATCTCCTATACATATGGCCATTCAGAGATTCTCTTTTTGTCTATTTAAGCCTTTGGTCCTTTATTTTTTTTTCCATCATCTACCTCCTCTTTAAGGAGCTCTGGTGGTACAATGGTTAAAGCATTCTGTTATTAACCAAAAGATCAGTGGTTTGAACCCACCAGCTACTCCATAGAAGAAAGGTGAGTCAGTCTGCTTCCATAAAGATTTACTGCCTTGCAAACCCTATGAAGCAGTTCTACTCTGTCCTATTGGGTCACTATGAGTCAGAATCAACTCAATGGAAGTGGGGTTTTTTTTTTTTTTTGTTTTTGCTTTTGTTTTTTCTTTAATCACCTCTTTAGTGTGCATTTTTTACAAATAAAGACATTCTCCTACAAAATCACAATATAACTATCACAATTAGATCCTATTTAAGATTTTCCAGTTGTCCCAATAACATATAGCAAAAATGATCCAGTCAGAATTATATGTTAAATTTAGTTTCTGGTCCTTTTGGTCTGCTTCAATCTAGAATAGCTCCTCAGGCTTTCCAAGATTTTCTTGACCTTGACACATTTGAAGATCATCAGTTGCTTATTTTATACAATGTCCTTAATTTGGGTTTGTCTGATGTTTCCTCATCATTACATTCAGGTTATGCATCTTTGGCAGGAATGTCACAGAAGTGGTGTGGTGTTTTTTCTCATTGTGTGTTCTTGTTGTTAGGTGCCCTTGAGTCATTTCTGACTCATAGCAACCCTACGCACAACAGAAAAAAACACTACCTGGTCCTGCACCATCCTTGCAATAATAGCATTTGGGCCCGTGGTTTGCAGCCACTGTGTCAATCACTCTCGTTTGCTTTGTCCCATTCTTCATGATATTCATCTAGATTGTTTGAAATGAGAAGAAAGATTATTCCTTATGAGTGGAGATAGGGGACAAAATATGAAATGATTCTTGGAGAATGTGTACTGGAGTCAATAAGGTATTGGTAAAACGGATTTAGGAGCTCTGGTAGCATAGTGGCTAAAGTACTTGACTGCAAACCAGAAGGCTGGCGGTTCAAACCCACCAGCCACTCCTCAGAAGGAAGGTTGGGCAATCCTACTTCCGTAGTGATACTGCCTCGGAAACCCAAGGAGGGGTCGCTATGAGTCAGGGCCGACTCGACGGCACGTAACAACAACAACAACAACAACATCACTTTAGAAGCTCTGATGGCATAGTGCCTAAGGCACTTGACTGCTAACCAGAAGTCTGGCAGTTCAAATCCACCAGCCATTCCTCAGAAGGAAGATTGGGCCATCTATTTCCCTAGTGATACCACCCCAGAAACCCAAGGAGGGATCGCTATGAGTCAGATCCAACTCAACAGCAGTGAGGGGAGGGGAGCATCAGTTTGGATTTCATAACTCCAGCAGGCATAACTTCAACAAATCATAAGGAGTTAAGAAAGTGAATGGTGGAGGTAATGTTGTTAGGGACTATCAACTTGGTTTCTACTGATAGTGGTCCTATGTACAACAGAAGTATAGCCCAGTCCTGTGCCATCCTCACAATCCTTGTCATGCTTGACCCCATTGTTGTAGCCACTATGTCATTCCATCTTATTGAGGGCCTTCCCAACTTTCACCAACCCTCTACTTTACTCAACATGATAACCTACTCCAGAGACTGGTCCCTTTTGACAACATGACCAAAATATGTGAGATAAACTCTGACCATGCTTGCTTCTACAGAGCATTCCAGGTGTACTTCCTTCAAGACATTTGTTCATTCTTCCAGCAGTTCATGGCACATTTCGTATTCTTCACCAACACCATAATTCAAATACACTGATTCTTCTGTGGTCTTCATCATCTAGTTCTCACATGCATATGAGGCTGCTGAAAATACTATGGCTTGAATCAAGGACACTTTAGTTTTCAAAGTGATATCTTTGTTCTTCAACACTTCAAAGGGAGATCTTTTCAGGAGATTTGCCCAATGCAATGTGCCATTTGATTTCATAACTGCTGCTTCCATGGACATTGATTATGCATCCAAGTAAAATGAAATCCTTGACAATTTCAATCTTTTCTCCGTTTATCAAGATGTTGTTTATTGGTCCAGTTGTGAAGATTTTTGTTTTCTCTATGTTAATGTTTAATCTATACTAAAGGCTGAAGTATTTGACTTCATCAGTAAGTACCTCAAGTCACCTTCACTTTCAGCAAACAAGGTTGTGTAATCTGTGTATCACAGGTTGTTAATGAGTTTTCTTCCAATCCTGATGCCTTGCTTTTCTTTAGATAGTCCAGTTTCTTGGATTATTTGCTCAGTATAGAGATTGACTAAGTATGGTGAAAGGATACAAACCTGACCCACACCTTTTCTGATTTTTAAACATGTAGTATCCCTTGTTCTGTTCAAATGACTACCTCTTGGACAGGTTCTGAAAGTGTTCTGAAATTCCTATTATTCATAATGTCACCCATAATTTGTTATGATCCACACAGTCGAACGCCTTTACATAGTCAATAAAACTTAGATATACATATTTCTAGTATTCTTTGCTTTCAGCCAAGGTCTATTGGACATCGGCAATGATATCCTTCATTCCATGTCCTCTTCTGAATCTGGCTTGAATTTCTGGCAGTTCCCTGTCAATGCACCATTGCAACCATTTTTTATTTATTTTTAGCAAAATTTTCTTGTATGTGATATTAATGATAATGTTTGATAATTTCCAAATTCTGTTGGCTTGCCTTTCTTAGAATGGGCCCATATATGGATCTCCTCCAGTTGGTTTGCCTGGTAGCTGTCTTCCAAACTTCTTGATATAAACATGTGAATGCCTCCAGCACTGCATCCATTTGTTGAAACATTTCAAAGGATATTCTGTCAATTCCTGGAGGGTTGTTTTTCACCAATTCCTTCAGTGCAGCTTGGACTTCTCCTTTCAATACCATCAATTATTGATCATATGCCACTTCCAGAAATAGTTGAATGTGGACCAGTTAGTTCTTCTTGGTACAGTGATTCTGTGAATTCCTTCCATTTTCTTTGGATGTTTCTGCATCATTCAATGTTTTGCCCATAGAATCCTTCAATTTTGCAACTCAAGGCTTGAATTTTTCTTCAGTTTTTTCAACTTAAACAATGCCAAGCATGTTCTTCCTTGTTGATTTTCCAACTCCAGGTCTTCGCACATTTCATTATAATACTTTACTCCGTCCTCTCAAGCTGCCCTTTGGAATCTTCTGTTAAGCTCATTTGCTTCATCTTTTCTTCCATTCACTTAGCTACTCTCTGTTCAAGAGCAAGTTTCAGAGTCTCTTCTGACACCCATTTTGGTATTCTTTTCATTCCCTGTCTTTTTAATGATCTTTTGTTTTCTTCATGTATAATGTCGAAGTGTCATCCCACAATTTATCTGGTCTTCAGTCACTGGTGTTCAATGTATCAAATCTATTCTTCAAATGGTCTCTAAAGTTAGGTGGGATATACTCAAGGTCATATTTTGGATTTCATGGACTTGTTTCAATTTTCTTCAGCTTCAGGTTAAACTTGCATAGGAACAATTGATGGTCCATTCCACAGTTAGCCCCTGGCCTTTTTCTGACTGATGATGATATTGAGCTTCTCTATCATCTCTTTCCACAGATGTAGTTGATTTGAATTCTGTGTATTCCATATGGTGAGGTCCATAGATATAGCCACTATTTATGTTGCTTAAAGAATGTATTTTCAATGAATAGGTCATTGTTGTTGTTGTTGTTATGTGCCGTCGAGTCGGACCCGACTCATAGCGACCCCTCCTTGGGTTTCCGAGGCAGTATCACTACGGAAGTAGACTGCCCCATCTTGAATAGGTCATTGGTCTTGCAAAATTCTATAATGCAATTTCCAATGTCATTTCTATCACCAAGGCTATATTTTCCAACTACCAATACTTTTCTTTATTTTTAACTTTTGCATTCCAATCATCACTAATTATTTGTCCATCTAGATTGCATGTTTGGTCAATTTCAGACTGAAGAAGTTGGTAAAAATCTTCAATTTCTTCATCTTTGCTTTAGTGGTTGGTACATAAATTTGAATAATAATAGTATTAACTGGTCTTCTTTGTAGGCATGTGGATATTATCCTATCACTGACAGCATTGTACTTCAGGATATATCTGGAAACATTCTTTTTTATGATGAACAGAAGTCATTCCTCTTTAATTTGTCATTACTGGCATAGTAAGTAGACCTTATGATTGTCTGACTCAAAATGGCTAATACCAGTCCATTTTAGCTCACTAATGACTAAGCTATTGATCTTTATGCATTCCATTTCATTTTTTACAACTTCCAATTTTCCTAGATTCACACTCTGCCCCCCTTGCAATTATTAATGGATATTTGCAGCTCTTTCTTTTCATTGAGTCACCACTTCAATAAATGAATGTCCCAAAAGCTTTACTCTAGTCCCATCATTAAGTCTGACTCTAGTTTGAGGAAGCAGCTCTTTCCAAGTCATATTTTGATGCCTTCCAACCATCAAAAGAGCTCACTTCCAACACTATATCAGGCAATGTTTTTTTGCTATTCATAAGGTTTTCAGTGGCAATTTTTTTAAGAAGTGGACCTGGCCATGCCCTTCTTCCCAGTCTGTCTTAGTCTAGAAGCTGCACTGAAGCTTATCCACCACCATACATGACGCTACTCATATTTGAAATAGTGGTGGCATAGGGTCAAGCATCACAGCAGCAACCAAGACACCACAGTACAACAAACTGACCAAGTAGTGGGTGGAGGTACTAGAGGGCTTGATGTTGGTAGTGGAGGCAAGAATGTTATAGGTACATGTTAGGAAGGACACCACTGACACGATGACCATGAAGACCTTTGTGAGGAGTAAACAATCAAAAAGAAAACCATATGGAAAGAGAGCATTTCAGAATGCCCAAAATGTTTTTCCTAATTAAAGACACGCAGATGGAAATAAAAGTATTCCTGTATGCAATCTCTTCCTTATCTTATCTCTAAATTGAGGTCATCTTTGTCTATGAGTATCATCTATGTGGTATTATCTTGATAGACCCTATACTACTACTAGACTTTTCATGTTATGTGTGGGATCTCTCTAAACAGACTGTTACCTTGTAAAGGGAATAGATTCTATTTTTGCAACAACCATAGACTCAAAAACATGGGTATGGTTTTTTTTTTTTT
>NW_006921597.1:2218053-2226786 GCF_000298275.1 Orycteropus afer afer
GTTTTTTTTTTTTTGTTTTTTTTTTTTATTCTTGCAGAGATAAGATGCATGCATACACACACACACGTGTGTATGTGTAGGTGAGTGGGTGTTTTACATTCATAGAATTATATAAGGAAGTCTAATTGAGTAAATGGACTCCATATTCAGGTTAATTTGAGAGAAAAGCAGAAGATCATCTGCCAGGAAAACTCCACTGCTTACCAGTTGTAACAAAAAATGTCATAAATGTATACTGACACTTAACCTGGTTGGTATTTCTATTCTGAAGCGCAGTTGGGTACATACACACACACACATTCACATACACTAGGGAAGTATATTTTCTTGTTTCCCACTGCTGGGACTGCTAGTGGGATTGCACTTGTTTTTCAAAATATGTTATTAACAGCAAGACTTCTGAACTTTGAAAAAGAAATAGAATTGCTTTTCTGGTAGTTTATAACGAGACCAAGAGAGAAAGTAAAAGTATAAGTGGAAGAGAAAAAATTAGATTGAGAAAGAAAGAGACTGTAATTCCATCTATGTCTCTACACCACCAAAACTGCCAGCCTGTTTGTTTCAGTAAAGAACAATGAGCAGTACAAGAAAGTTATATCTATTTGCTGATGACATGATCCTGCATATAGAGAATCCTAAGGAATCCGCAAAAAACTGTTAGTGCTAGTAAAGTAGTTCAGAAAGGTTGCAGAATACAATCAATTGTATTTCTATATACCAGCAATGAACAATCTGAAAGTGAAGTTAATATGATAATTTCATTACAGTAACATCAAAAAAATAAATTTAGAACTTCCAGTAAGATACAGAATAGACAGACAAACTACAAAAACCCTCTTCAATGAAGAAAAGAGAAACCAACAGACACAGATACAGAAGATAATCCTGCAGCCCTGAGCTTTGAAAGGAAGGATACAGAAGTGCATAAAATACCAAGTAGTACAAGAACCTGCATGAAAACAGTGAAAAAGGAAACAAATGGAGCTGTAAACTGTCAGCTATCTTGATGGCACCGACAGTTTGAATATTTACAAGTGGTGTTAGGACCTGAGCAGTAACTAAAAATTGGCCCTGCTCACCAAGGGCTGCATGAACAACTGCAATGGTGGCTGATGAGTAAAAAGGGAAACAGCAAAGAAGGAGACAAACTGAGCTGTGGACTTTTGGCTATCTGGAGGATGTAGCCATTTTGAATACTTATAAGCAGTATAGTCATTTTGAATATTTAAAGCAGTAGTGTTCAGATCCCAGCAACCTAACAATAGACTCCACTTGCCAAAGACAGCACATGCAAACACAATGAAGGCTGATGACTGGACAGGTGGGATATTCCCCTTGTTACTCTGATACCCCACATTCTTTTGGTGAGGGGAGGTGTAACCATTCCCCACTTCCACTCACTTTCTGGACCAGCAGGAGTTCCATCCCAGTCTGTGTGCTCTGATGGTGAGTAGGTGCCCTGCCCTGCCCCACACACACAGATTCTTTTGTTTTTGTTTTTTTTGCTTTTAAATGATTCTCTTTTTCTTCCTATTATTTTCTTTTTCCCTTCCCATGTTCTAGTTTTTTATTTTATTTCTCTTCCCTTTTCCTGATTACCATCTTTTGTCTTTCTTTTGGTTCTTCTCATCCATTGTTTTTCTTTTTGCATTATTCTCATTTTTTCCTTTATTGTTCTTTTACTATAGCTCTTTTCTCTTAGTCCTCCCTCCCCAAATATTGTGGGGTTTTTTTCATCTCTTTTTCTAATTACATTTCTTTTGTCTTTTAAAAATATTCATTTAAACATTTCTTCTCATTTATTGCCTTTCCTTTTTTTTTTTTTTTTCCTGGCAATTATTATATGTTTATGTAGTGTGTGTTTTTTGTGCCCTTGTTTGTACATTTTTTGTGCTTTTTTTTTATTGTTATTTTTGTCTAACTGAGGGAGACAATGTGTTAGGGTGGGTTCTCTAGAGAGGCAAAACCAGTAAACCTTATATATATATACATATAGAGAGAGAGAAATTTATCTTAGGAAAATGGCTCACACACTTATAGAAGCTGGCAAGTCCCAACTTCCTGGATTAAACATCAAGCTGGAGGCTTTTCCTGACTCACACAGCTTCAGGGGCTGATGAACTCAAGGTTGGCAGGCAGTATAAAAGCTGCTGACTCCAATGAATGACAAATCCAAGATCACCAGGCCAAATGGCGGATTGTTGATTCATGGACAGTTGTAGGAAGCCCAACAGAATCCTTATGCACAGAATAGTGTCTCTTTTCCCAGGATGTCCATAAATATATTGGAATCAAGCCACACCCCTAGGGAAACTCCCTTTCAACAGATTGGCTGCTCAATATATATATCTATATGATCTCATCATGGGAATAACCCACATCACAACTGCTTAAACCACTCAGAATTGTGGTCCAGCCAAGTTGACACACAACTCCAACTACCACAGACAGCAACTATGTGCATATGACACAACCATACTCACACCTCCTGCAGCCCAACTTACTGAGTGAGGGGCACCACTTCCTTCTGCATCAACTGGTCAGTGATAAATAACAGCCAATACAAGCTTGACTCACCCTTAACTGCTCTTCACAAAAAGCTAATAGAGATCTGTACACCCACTCTCAATCTCTATCACACCCACTAGGAGACAAGTGGTGAGTGCATAAATGCTCCTAACTAGTGAATAGAGAAACACAGTATCCTGGTTACTCAGATTATCAAACCAAAACAAAGAAAAAAAAAATCTTGGGTGAATAACACCAATATACAATCATCAATTAAATATAAATACAATGTCAAAATATCTTGGAGACAACAGACCATCACAACCCACATGAAGAAGCAAGATAAAGTAGTAGAAACAAGGGACCAGGATACAGATCCAGAAAACATCCCCAAGGAAGAAACAGCACGGGAACTTCCTGATAAGAAATTCAAAAGAATTATATTTAGGTATCTTCAATGGATTGAGAGACAGATCAAGGAAAACACTGACAAAATTCAGGAAAACACAGACAAAACCCTAGAACAATTTGGGAAGACAATACAAGAATAAAATGACAGAATAAATGAAAAATTTAAAAAGATACAAAATCTATAGATAGAAATCCAGAAAATTAATACTAAAACTTCAGAAATAGATAACACGTTGAACAGGCACAGGAGTAGAATCAAATCAGTGGAAGACAGAATTGGTGAGACTGATAATAAATACCTCAATACTACTTTGATAAGGGATCAGTCAGAAAAAAAGATCAAAACAAAATGAAGAAAGCCTAACATTCATGGGGGATACCATCAAAGGAATAACCTACAAGTAATTGGAAATCCAGAACAGGAAGAGACAAATAAAACCAGAGAAAATTGTCAAAGATTTGTTGGAAGAGAATTTCCCTAATATGATGAAAGATAAGAATATATCCATTCAAGAAGGTCAACGAACCCAAACAGGATAGACCCAAAAAGAAAATCACAAAGCCAAAGCATAATAAAACTCACCAAAACCAAAGATAAAGAAAGAATACTAAAAGCGGCATGGGAAAAATGAAAAGTTTCCTACAAAAGGCAATCAATAAGACTAAGCTCTGATTTCTCAGCAGAAACCATGCAGGTGAAAAGGCAATGGTATGGTATATACAAAACCCTGAATGAAAATATTTCCAACCAACAATTACATATCCAGCAAAATTGTCCCTCAAATGTGATGGTGAAATTAGGATATTTCTAGATAAGCAGAAATTAAAGGTATTTGTTAAAACCAGACCAATATTACAAGAGATGCTAAAGGGAATCCTTTGGACAGAGAACCGACAATCACAAACAACAACTGACCATTAACACCCATGATGACATGACCCAGAAACCAACCCAGTTATGGAAGTGTCCAAAGTCAGACAAGCTTGCAAGTTTGTAAACAGGGAACCAGAGACATCAATTGGCAAATGAGGACAACTTCAAAACAAAAACAGGGAAAAAATGTAGTGTAGTTACAGAATTTCTTAATGGTGAGGAACTCAAGACACTTGCAAATAGAATGGACTATTCCAAACTTGGGAAGAAAATTATAAATCACAGGGTAACCTCAAAGAAAAATAATAAGCCTCTGCATCAAAATAAAAAAAAGGGCAAGAGTAAATATTTAGCAAATGCTAAAATAATAGCAATGAGGAGATGACAACATGATTCATAACATAACGAGCTCAGCACAGAAAATTATATGGAACAAAGAAATCAGCAACACCAAGAAAAAATACATAACAAAATGACAGCAACCAATTCTAGCTTGTCTATAATTACGCTGAATGTCAATGGATTAAATGCACCACTCAAGAGATGGAGAGTTGCAGACTGGATAAGAAAGCATAATCCATCAAAGATGGATTTCTTTGAAAATCAAAGATTGGAAAAAGATGTATTAAGCAAATGGCAATAAAAAAGAGCAGGAGTGGGAATAATAATTTCTGATCAAATTGGTGTTAAGACTAAATAAGAGAGAAGGAAGGATATTATAAAATGATTAAAGGATTGATTGAACAAGAGGACATAACCATAATAAATATCTATGAACCCAATGAAAGATTCCCAAAATATATAAACCAGACTTTAACACAACTGAAAAGAGAGATAGATGACTCCGTAGTAATAATAGAAAATTTTAATACACCACTTTCAAAGATAGAACAACTGGAAAAAACTCAACAAAGATGCAGAAGAAATAAACAGTACAATCCACCAACTTGACCTAACAGACATCTACACAGCATTTCACCCAACAACAGTACAATGTACATTCTTCTCCAGTACACATGGTATAGAACCAGGATAGACTATATGTTAAGCCACAAAACAAGCCTAAAAATATTTTAAAACATTGAAATTCCACAAAGCATCTTCTCAGATCACAATGGTATCAAATTAGAAATCAATGATAGGAAGATCAATGGAGAAGAGTAAACACATGGAAACTGAATAACACCCCCCTTAAAAATGACTGGGTAATAGAAGAAATAAAAAATGAAATTGTAAAATTCCTTGAATCAAATGAGAGTGAAAACACACCATCGAAATCTTTGGGACACAGTAAAAGCAGTGATCAGAGGCCAATTTATATCAATAGATGCAAACAACAAAAAAGAAGAAAGAGTCAAATCAACATGTTAAGCCAACATCTTCAACAATTAGAAAAAGAGCACCAAAAAAACCTACAGTCACCAGAAGGAAAAAAATAATAAAAATGCAAGCAGAAATAAATGAAACAGAAAATAGAAAAACAATAGAAAAATTAAAAAGTTTAGAAGTTGGTTCTTTGAGAAGATTAACAAAATTGACAAACCATTGGCAAACCTAACAAAGGAAAAGAAGGAGAGAATACAAATAACATTAATAAGAAATGAATTGGACAACATCATAACAGAAACAACTGAAATAAAAAGGATAATATTAAGATACTATGAAAAACTCTACTCCAACAAATTTGAAAAACTAGAAGAAACAGACAGATTTCTAGAAACACATTACTTACCTAAACTGACATAGACTGAGGTGGAAAATATTAACAGATCTATAATAAAAGAAGAAAATGAACAGGTCATAAAGAAATTACCAACAACAACAAAAAGCCCTGGTCCAGACAGTCTCACTGGAGAATTCTACCAAATGTTCAGAGAAGAACTGACACCAATATTATTCAAACTATTCCAAAGCATAGGAAAGAAAGGAATCCTCCCAAATTCATTATATGAAGCAAGCATAACCTTGATACCCAAACCAGGCAAAGACATCACTAAAAAAGGAAAACTACAGACCAATATCCCTCATAAATATAGATGCAAAAATCTTCAACAAAATTCTAGTCAGTGGACTCCAACAACATATCAAAAAATAATAATAATGCGTTATGACCAAGTGAGGTTCATACCAAGTATGCAAGGATGGTTCACCATTAGAAAAACAGCCAATGTAATCCATCACATAAGTAAAATAAAGGAAAAGTACCACATGATGATACCAATAGATGCAGAAAAGGCATTGGATAAAATCCAACACCAATTCCTGATGGAAAACTCTCAGCAAAATAGGAATAGATGGGAAATTCATCAACATAATAAAGGGCATCTATGCAAAACCAACAGCCAACATCAATTTCAGTGGAGAGAGACTGAAACCATTCCCCTTGCGAACAAGAACCAGACAAGGATGCCCTCTATTACCATTTCTATTCAATATTGTATTGGAAGTCCTAGCCATGGCAATAAGGCAAGAAAGGGAAATCAAAGGCATCCAAATTGGTAAGGAAGATGTAAAACAATCTCTATTTGCTGATGTAATACTATACATAGAAAACCCAAGAGACTCAGCAAGAAAACCTACTGGAACCAATTGAGAGATTTAGCGTAGTGTCATGATACAAGATCAATATACAAAAATCAGTTGGATTCCTCTACATCAGCAGAGATTGCTGAAAAGGCAATCAATACCATTTACAATTAAAAAGAAAGAGAGAAAGCCATTGCTGTCGAGTTAGATCTGACTCATAGTGATCCCTTCATGAATTTCTGAGGTGGTATCACTAAGGAAGTAGATTGCCCAGTCTTCCTTCCAAGGAGTGGCTGTTGGATTTGAACTGCCAGCCTTATGGTTAACAATCAAATGTCTTAGGCACTACACCACCAGAGCTCCTACCACTTACAATAGCTACCAAAATAATAATAATAATAAAATACTTGGGAATAAATCTTACCAGGGACACAAAAGACCTGTGCAAAGAAACCTTTGCACACTACTTCAAGAAACCACAAGAGATCTACATAAATGGAGGAACATACTATGCTCGTGGATAGCAAAATTGAACATTATGAAAATGTCAATTCTACCCAAAGCAATCTATACATTCAATGCAATCCCAATCCAGATCCCATCAACATTCTTTAAGGATATGGAAAAACCAATCACTAACTTTATATGGAAAGGAAAGAGACATTGGATAAGCAAAGCACTATTGAAGAAGAAGAACAAAGTAGGAGATCTAACACTCCTGGATCTCAAAACCTACTATACAGCCACAGTAGTAAAAATAGCCTTGATTGGTACAATGACAGACACATAGAATGATGGAATAGAATTGAGAAACCAGAAATAGATCCATCGACATATGGTCAGCTGATCTTTGACAAAGGGCTGAAATCCATTAAATAAAGAAGACATAGGTCTAGAAGCACAGGACTTCCAGTAAGATGGAGGAATAGGCAGAGAAGCTACATAGACCCTCTTCAACAAAGAAAAACCAGTTTACAGAGATACAGAAGATAATCCTGGAGCCCTGAGCTTTGAAAGGAACTATACAGAAGTGGATGAGGCACCAACTAGTGGAAAAACCTGAACAATAACTGTGAGTATGGAGATGGTCGGAGCAGTGGGCTGTCAGCTACACTGACAGGACCACAGCCTGAATATTTATTTCCAAGAGGTGTTGGGACCCAAGAATTGACCTAAAGATCTGCTCTGGTCACCAAGAGCTGCAGGGACAACTGCGCTGGTGGCCTATGACTAGGAAGGGAAACAGCAAGGAGGGAGACAATCTAAGCTGTGGACATTCAACTGTCTGGAGGGCATAGCCATGTTGAATGTTTACCAGAGGTGGCCATTTTGGATATGAAAGTGATAGCATTCTCATTCAGATTCCAGGGAGTTAAGAATAGGCTCCATTTGCCAAAGACAGCAGAGACATACAGGAGGTTGACAACAGGAAAGGATATAGGTAGTGAGTGTTTAAATGCTGCCAACTAGCAAAAAGAGGAGCACAGCACAGTACCTTGCTTGCGTAGATAACATATAAACAAAATGAAGAAAAAAAAAATTGTGGGCAAGTCACTCCAACATACAATCACCAATTAAATATTAACACAATAACATCACAATGCCTTGGAGAGGAAAGAGCATCACAGTCCACACAGAAAGAAGCAGGATAAAGTAGGAGACACCAGGGACCAGGATACAGACCCAAAATACATTCCTGAGGAAGATGCAGCATTGTAACTCCCTGATAAGGAATTCAAAAGAACTGTATTTAGGTACCTTCAATGAAGTGAGAGACAGATCAAAGAAAACACTGACAAAATTGAGGAAACACAGACAAAACCCAGAAGAATTTTGGAAGACAGTACAAGAACAAAATGAAAAAATAAATGAAAAATTAGAAATGATACAAAATCTACAGACAGAAATCCAGAAGATTAATACTAAATTTTCAGAAATAAATAAGACATTGAATGGGCAAAGGAGTGGAATTGAATCAATGGAAGGCATAATTAGTGAGATTGAAGGCAAATACCTCAGTACTTCTTTGGAAAGAGATCAATCAGAAAAAAGATCAAAACAAAATGAAGAAAGCCTAAGGTTCATGTGGAATACCATCAAAGGGAATAACCCATATGTAATCAGAATTCTGGAACAGGAAGAGACAAATAAAACCACAGAAAAAATTGTCAAAGATTTATTGGAAGAGAATTTTCCTGGTATGATGAAAGATGAGAATATATCCATTCAAGAAGTCCAACAAACCCCAAACAGGATAGACCCCAAAAGAAATTCACCAAGACATATCATCATCAAACTCACCAAAACCAAAGACAAAGAATCCTGAAAGCAGCACAGGAAAAATGAAAAGTTACCTACAAATGGCAACCAATAAAACTAAGCTCTGATTTCTCAGCAGAAACCATGCAAGTGAG
>NW_006921597.1:2226886-2234494 GCF_000298275.1 Orycteropus afer afer
CCCAAACAGGATAGACCCCAAAAGAAATTCACCAAGACATATCATCATCAAACTCACCAAAACCAAAGACAAAGAAAGAATCCTGAGAGCAGCGTGAAAATAACTGAGAAGTTATTTACAAGGGTCCACCAATAAGATTAAGCTCAGATTTCCCAGCAGGAAACATGCAGGCGAGAAGACAATGGGATGGTATATATAAAACCCTGAAAGAGAAATATTTCCAACCAAGAATTATGTACCCAGAAAAATTGTCCCTCAAATATGATGGTGAAAGTAGGACATTTCCAGATAAGCCGAAATTAAGGGAATTAGTTAAAACTAGACCAACTTTACAAGAGATGCTAAGAAAGCCCTTAGCCCTTAGCAGAACCAACAACAGCAAACAACAACTGACCATTAACACACATGGTGACATAACCCAGAAACCAACCCAGCTATGCAAGTATCCAAAGTAAATAAGCCTACAAGATTGTAAACAGGGAACCAGAGACATCAATTGACAAATGAGGACCACTACAAACCAAAAGAGGGAAAAAATTGTGTAGTTACAGAACTTCTAAATGGTAGGAAAGTCAAGACAACTACAAGATAGAACAGACTGTTCTAAACTTGGGAAGAAAACTATAAATCACAGGGTAATTTCAAAGAAAAATGATAAACCTTCACCTCAAAATAAAAAAGAGGACCAGCACAAACATTTAGCAGATACTAAAACATTATCAACAAAGGAAGTGATAACACAATTCACAAACAATGAGCTCAGCACAAAAAAATTATGTGGAACAAAGAAATCGACACCACAAAAAAGCACATAACAAAAATGACAGCAACAAATTCATACTTGTTGATAATTACATATCTAGCAAGGGACTTATCACTAAGATTTATAGAAAACTCCGACACAACAACAGCAAAGAAATTAACAATCCAATTGAAAAATGGGTAGAAGACATGAAAAGGCACTTCACCAAGGAGGATATTCAGGTGGCCAGCTAATACATGAAGAGATGCTCACGATCATTGGGCATCAGAGAGATGCAAATCAAAACAATGAGATACCATTGTACCCCAGCACTAATGGCAAGGTTCAATGAGACAGAAAAATAACAAATGTTGGTAGGGATGTGGAGAGATTGGGACTCTCATACACTGCTGGTGGAACTGTGAAGTGATACAAACACTGTGGAAAGCAGTATGGTGATTCCTTAGAAAGCTGGAATTGGAGATACCATTTGACCCAGCAATCCCATTAGCAGGTATATATCCTAAAGAGGTGAGAGCCAGTTCAGGAGCAGATATATGCACACCCATGTTCATCGCAGCACTATTTACAATAGCAAAAAGATGGGAACAACTTACGTGCCCATCAACAGAAAAATGGATGACCAAACTACGGTACAAACACACGATGGAATGCTATGCAGCACTAAAGAATAACATAGAGTCTGCAAAACACCACATAAGATGGATGAACTTGGAGGATATTATGCTGAGTGAAATAAGTCAATCACAGAAGGACAAATATAGTATTAGTTTGTTGTTGTGGAGGGTCATGGAAAGGTTTATATATGGAGGGAAACTTTGTTTGTTGCAGGGATAGGAGGGAAGGGGAGGAAATACTGAAAAAAAAATGCATTGACCCATGTCATTTTAGTTTTGTGTATTTCACTGTACATAAATTATATATCAGTAAAATTCATTAAAAAAAAACTTGTTATCGATTCACACAAAAATGAAACAAGATCCATTCCTCATACCATACAAAAAAAATAACTCCAGATGGATCAAAGACTTTAATGGGAAACCTGAAACCGTAAAGTTCCTCAAGGAAAAAAATGGGGCAAATTTAGAGGCACTAATTTATGGCATAAATAGACTCTCAAGCATAACCCAAAATGCACAAACAGCTGAAGATAAACTAGGTGATTGGGACCTTCTAAAAATTAAATTTTTGTGTGCTTCCAAAAGAGTTTTCCAAAAGAGTAAAAAGAGAACCTACAGATTGGGAAAGAATATTTGACAATGACATACCTGACAAGGGACTTATCTCTAGAATGTATAGAAAACTTCAACACCTCAACAACAAAAAGACAATTCAATTAAAAAATGGGCAGAAGACATGAATAGACACTTCATCAAAAAGGACATTCAGGCAGCCAACAAAGACATGAAGAAATGTTCATGATCTTTAGCCATTGTTGTTGTTGTTATTTGTTAGAGAGGTGCAAATCAAAATAACAATGAGGTACCATTTTGCCCCAGCACTAATGGCAAAGTTCAACAAGACAGAACATAATAAATGCTGGCAAGGATGTGGAGAGATTGGGACATTCCTACATGTAAAAGGATAATGCCACTGTGGAAAGCAGTATGGCTATTCCTCAAAAAGCTAGAATTAGATATACCATTTGATCCAGCAATCCTATTACTAGGTAAAAATCCTAAAGAAATGAGAGCCAGGACAAGTACAGATATATGCACACCCATGTTCACTGCAGTACTATTTACAATAGCAAAGAGACAGAAACAACCAAGTGCCCATCAACAGAATGGATAGCCAAACTGTGGTACATACACACAATGGAATACTATGCAAAACTAAAGAATAATGTAGAATCAGCAAAACACCGCATAATGTAGATGAACTTGGAGTACATTATGTTGTGTGAAGTAAGTCAATAACAGAAGGACAAATATTATATTAGTTCACTATTGTAAAAAGTCAAGGAAAGGTTTATATATGGAAGGAAACTTTCTTTGTTAGTTACCAGGGATGGGAGGGGAGGGGAGGCAACACTGCTAGATAGGTAGAGACAATCATTGATTTGGGTGAAGGGAAGGGCAATGTACCAAAAGTTAGTGATCAATATGGTGTCATTGAGGAAGAGGAAGACATAGAGAGGTACGTGGGAGATACAGACAACAAAGATGAACCCTTTTGCATGTACAGTACTGTGTTGTCAGTGACGGCAAGCATTGATCTACAGGGGGATAGATGGGTGGACAGACTGAATGATCAGATATGTCTAGGCAGTGGGGAGTATGCCCATGACCATGTGTAAGGTTGGCATACAATATTTCTACATGTGCTGTAAGAATGTCTGAGTGTATAGTAGAGCTAACAAGGAACAACGTTGTGGTGGCTTCTTAGCCACAGCCAGCTATCCTGTGAGAGTGAGTAATTAGAACTGTGGGTGGGACCATGGTCACAGAGGACATCAAGCCCAATTGGCATAACATACTACACAAAAACATTGTTCTACATCCTGCTTTGGTGAGTAGCAAATGGGGTCTCAAAAGCTTGCAAGTGGCCATCTAGATGCAATGATGGGTCTCTCCTCATCCAGAGAAAAGAAGAATGAAGAAAACAAAGACACATGGAAACAATTAGTCCAAGGGACAAAATAGACTATGGGATCCTCAGCCTGTATGACCATATGACCGTGAAACCAGAAGAACTAGATGGTGCCCAGTTACTGGCAACCATTTGGAGGGGGGATTGGTGCAGGAGATCCTGGATAGAGTGGAAGAATGATGCAGAACAAAACTTAAAATCATTAAAAATAAAATTTAAAAAAGACCAGGTTTGCTGGTCTGATAAAGCCTGGTGAGACCCCTGAGACTATGTTATGTTCCCTAGTTTCTCTTCAGGTCTGGCACTGAAATCCTGTGGGTTCCAGCCGAACAATAGACAGGCATATGGGGTGACATTTACATCAGGTAGATACACTCTTTGGAGCAATCCAATCAATCGTGGGAGAACAGAAGGGCAGTGTTTGCACGGGGAGATAGCTCAGGGGGCAGGAGTTCATGGGAGGAAAGGACACAGACAAGCGGTAACTGCAGGGAGAAAGTGGGAAGAGAGCTATCACACTGTGGGGAATTTCAGTGAATGTCATGAAACAAAATGTGTATGAACTGCTGTATGGAAAAGGAATTTGCTCTGTAAACTTTCACCCAAATCACAATAAAAATTTCAAAAAAAGGGGGGGGTGGGGTGGGAGCAACTAACCCATCTATAAAAATAAATAAATAAATTTATCAAAAGAAGTACAAGACTTGAAAACTAAAAACTACAAAGTATCATTGAAGGAAAACTAAATAAACGGAAGGAAATCATGTGTGTATGTGTAACAGAATTAATATTATTAAAAAGGATACTCCCCAAATTGATCTACAGATTCAAAGCAATCCCTATCAAAATTCTAGTTACTGTTTTTTGTTTTTTTTTTAACAGAATTTGACATGCTGATCCTAAAATGCAAGGGACCCAGAATAGCCAATGACCTTGAAAAGCCACAAAGTTAGAGGACTTACACTTCCTTATTTCAAAACTTACTACAAAGCTACAGTAATCAAAACATAAACCAATGGAATATAAGTGAGAGTACAGGAATAAATCTATACATTTAAGGTCAATTGATTTTTGACAAGGTTGCCAAGATAATTCAATGGAGAAAGAATATTTTTTAAAACAAATGGTACTAGAACAAGTAGATAGTCATATGCAATGGAATAAAAGTGGACATCTACCTCACATCATATTAAAAATGAACAAAAGGCCTAAATGTAAGAGTTAAAGCTATAAAACTCTGCGATGTGAACAGTGACTTTGGATCAGGCAATAGATTCTTAAATATGATACCAAAAGAAAAACATATATAATTAAACTAAAAAGTAGATAAATTGGATTTCATTAAAATTAAAAATGTTGCTGCTTCAAAAGCACTATCAATAAAATGCAAAGATGATTCACAATATGGGTAAAAATATTTACAAATCATTTATCTGATAAGGGTGTAGTATCCAGAATATATAAAGGACTCTTACAGCTCAATAATAAAAAGACAAATAACCCAATTTAGAAATGGACAATAATCTGAATAGACATTTATCCAAAAGAAGACATACAAAAGGCCAATAAGCACATGAAAATATGCTCACATCATTAGTCATCAAAAGAAAGCAAATCACAACCACAACGAGATACCACTTTACATCCACTAGAAAGGCTATAATAAAAAAAAAAAAGATAACAAAGATTGGTGAGATGTAGAGAAATTGGAACCTTTATGCATTGCTGATGGGAAAATAAAATAGTATAGCTGCTTTGGAAAGCAGTTTGGAAATTCCTCAAAATATTAGACATAGCGTTACCATACTCACTCACTGTCATTGAGTGATGACCACCAAAGCTCCTTTGAGTTACTATAACCACTACCATCGAGTTGATTCCAACACATAGCAACCCCCATTGGGTTTCCATGGCTATAAATCTTTACAGAAGTGGATCACCACATATTCTTCCCACAGAGCAGCTGGTGGGTTTGGATCAGTGACCTTCTAGTTAGCAACCAATATGAGCAGGAAAGTCTACACCTAGGTGAATACTCAAAAGAGATAAACTGTTATGATCATACAAAAATTTGTATGAATGGTGTTAGAAGAATTAATCATAACAATAAAAAAGTGAAAACAACCCAAATATCGATAAAATTTATGAAAGGGTAAACAAAATGTGGTATTAGCCATACAATGGAATGTTATTCGCCCATACAAAGGAATGGATCAATCTCTAAAACATTACACTAACTGAAAGATGCCAAACACAATAGGCCAGATGATTTAATTTCTATGAAATGCCTCGAATAAGCAAATTCATATTGACAGAAAGTAGATTAATGGTTGCCAGAGGCTGAGGAGAGAAAAGGAATGGAGAGTGACTGCCGATGGGTAGGAGGTTTCTTTGTGAGGTGATGAAAATATTTTGGAATTTGATAGTGATGGTGGTTACATAATGTGGTGAATAGACTAAAAACCACTAAATTGTACACTTTAGAAGGGTGAATTTTATGCTATGTGAATTATATCTCAATAATTAAAAAAAAATAAAACTATTAACCACCTGTTTTGGCCCTCTTGTGCCACTCTAAGAGAAATACCACAAGTGGATGGCTTTAACAAATAGGGTTTTATTCTCTTACAGTTCAGGAGGCTAGAAGTCTGAGTTCAAAGTGCCAGCTCCAGGGGCTGGGTGAAGGCCCCTAAACCTTGGGCTTCAGCTGTGCCTCTTGCTCCCCACCCACTGAAGCTGGAGGCTTTTCTTAACTCAGACTGCTGGCTGCTGAAGCTGACAAACCCAAAGTTGACAAGTAAAATAGCAAAGTCCTGAGATTATTAAGCAACACAGCAGGCCAGTAGTTCAAGTCCAGAAACAGTCCCAAGATCAGCAGGCAACAAGGCAGGCTGTTGAATAAAGACTTGGCTACATGCCGGGTCCAAGCATGCCCAAAACTCAAGACCTTTCTCAAAGCATCTTCTTATATACTGTAAGAAGCCCATATCCCTGAGACAGCTACTTGGCTGCTCCCAATAGATTCCAGCATGGAGCTGATTACCAGTCTCATCATGGGTAATACTACATCTGCTGTCCCACCACTCAAAACCAAGCCCAGCCAGGTTGACACATAACCTTAACTACCACACTCTCCTTGGATTAAGTAAGGAGAAAATCAAGCAAACCTGTTCAATTACATTATTTAGGTATTTGATTGGATCATACTGAATTATCTGGTCAATATGGTTGAAATACTCAACTCCAAAGCCCTGCATAGCTTTAGTCAGAGGTAGAAGAGAGAAGGATCATCGTATATCTTGGCTGCCTGTTAGACTAAAACTATAATAGCCAAGGCTGTCTCTTTTTATTGCACTTGTAAATATGCACTGAGGCTCTCAAATAATGGACAGAGACAATAAACATAATGAATAGATTAATAATAAAACCAAATCATGAAAGGAAAAGAGCAAATGACTGACGTGCACTGTTGTCAGAACAAATTCACTGAAATGAGGAAAAACAGCCTGTTGGATTCAGCTGCTAAGGAATGGCAATTTATTTAGAAAGCAGCTGTCTTTCCAGAATGGATTCTCTTCTGATAGAAGTGATGAATATGTACGTATGTATGAAAAGGGAGGGAGTCTGGTTAAAGATTGCACTCAGGATAATTCAATTGATTCCTTTTAGAATTCAGCAAACTGGCAGTGAATCAGCATCATTGGCAGGGCATTAACTCTTCTGTAATCGTCGGTATTTGAAATACACCTTGCCATCCATGTTGTACTAGATAACCTTCTCAACCTTCAAAGAGAGAGGAAAGACTGTTCCCACTAGAATTTAGGATAGGCTAATTTTCATAGTGTTCCTCTCACTGATATATTTTATGAACTTAAAACAATCACTATACTCCTTTGAACGCCAGTATCTTTGTAAAAGAGAAAGCTCTTGGGTAATAAAAAACAGAGGATTATGTGTAAGATCTCTGGGGGAAAAAAAGCTCACAAAACTAAGAATAATCTTTTATCCATTCACCCCCACTCCCAAGAAGCCTCTCTTATCCTAGATTCTTTCAATTGCCTTACTGAGGGTTATGGATTGAATTGTTATGTCAATGAGATGTATTAGTGTGTTGTTGTTGTTATTTGCCATCGAGTGGGACCCGACTTATAACAACTCCTCCTTGGGTTTCCGAGGCAGTATCACTACAGAAGTAGATTGCCCCATCTTCCTTCCGAGGAGTGGCTGGTGGGTTTGAACCGCCAGCCTTCTGG
>NW_006921597.1:2234938-2301678 GCF_000298275.1 Orycteropus afer afer
TCTGGTTAGCAGGCAAGTGTCTTACCACTATGCTACCAGAGCTCCTAGAAGAGATTATTACACAAGCAAGTGAGCAAGCAGAGATGGGGCAAAAGAGATGCCAAGCCACTTGGAGATTGCCTAAGAGAAGCAGCTCAAAAGAGACAAGGACCTTCCTCCAGAGCGGACAGAGAAATGTTTTTCCTTAGAGCTAGCACCCTGAATTTGGACTTTTAGCCTCTCAAACTATGAGCAAATAAATTTCTGTTTGTTAAAGTCAGCCATCTGTGATCTTTCTGTTATAGCAGTACTATGCAACTAAGACAGTGACCCTTAGATAACAGAGCAGAACTCTCAGCTTCACCCAGTGGCAGTCTCCTTACCGTTCAGCAGCACTTCAGAATCAGTGGGCAGAACATGGACTTCTGCCCTACTTTAGGCTTTCACCCTACCTCTAGCCATATCATCTTGGGTTATGACAGCCAGGAGCTATGAAAGAGCTAAGCAGAGATACAATAAGGTTCTTATCCCAAGTCTACATCCCAGTTCTAATAACTGTTTGATGTTGGGCAAGTTACTAAGTTCTTTAAGACTTGGATTCCTCACATGTAGGAGAGAGTGAATAATAGTATCAAAGCTACAGAATTGTTGGGGGAGTAAATGAGATAATGTATGGAGTTTTGAATAGATAGAAAGATAGACAGGTAGATAAATAGTTAGATGGTAGGTAGATTGGTAGATGCTGTAGACTCTGACTCATGATGACCTTATGTACAATAGAACAAAATGCTGTCTAGTCCTGTGTCATGCTCACGATTTCCAAAATGTTTGAGTCCTCTGTTGTGACTATTGTGCCAACATACCTCACCAAGGTTCTCCTTTTTCCTCACTGACCTACTTCACCAACACAGTATCTTCCTCCAGTGATTGATCCTCCTGATAACGTGTCCAAAGCAAGCAAGTCAGACAGTGTTCACTTGTGATCCATAAGGTTTTCATTGACTAAATTTGTAAGTAGATCACCAGGCCTTTCTTCCTAGTTTGTCTTAGTCAGGAGGCTCCACTGAAACCTGTCTACCATGAGTGACCCTACTGGTATTTGAAATGTCAGTGGTATAGCCTCCAGCATCACAGCAATACACAAGCCACCACAGTCCCACAAACTGACAGATGGGTAGTGGTTTGAACACATCCATTGCCATCAAGTCTCAGTAAATATTAGCTATTGTTGTTGGTATTACTATCTCTTCCTATCAAAGTATTCCTCCTACATTATGGGAGAAAGACTGAGTTACTTAGAATACCAAGAGATAAATGTAAGCCACTAGAAAAAGAATGGCTCTCTACAAGTAATTCCTGACTGCATTCAGATGATAATGGAACCCTATTGAATTAATGAGGAGAAGCATACATCTTCTTGTAATTTACCTTCTCTGGAATCACCACAAGGCAGGTGAGTGTAGAAAATCTGTAGACTGAGTCATCTACTGATTCATCCTGTGATCTGCATAGGAGGTAGCGGCTCCAAGCAAAAAAAGGTTGAATGTATGAGAGTGCTTAGAACGATGTTTTCCACATGACTACTCTGTTCCTGTATATGATCCTGGAATTAATCAGTTTCTTAAGGGTGAATCCAGGACTCATTGATTCATTGGGTCAGCTGGATATTTTGGTGGGTGACTTTGATGCTCCTGCACTTTTGGGGTAAGGGAGAAAAATGATAATAGAAACCAAAAGAAATACTGCCATGTGACCAACTTACATGAGCATTCACCTGGCTTTCTTAGTGGAAGATGATAGTTGAGATAGAATTACTGAGCATCTTTGTTGTAAGCATTGTTCAATTTTCAATTTGTAATCTTTTTGTTTTTTTAGTTTGTCTTCTATTAAAAGGAACATGGTGTCTTTAACTGGAAGCACTTTGCTTCTGCAATAACTTCACAGAACAACTGCTATGAGAAATCATTCCATGCAAACTTAAGGGCTTCCTGGTGAGGAAAAACTGCTTCAGAAGAAAAATAGCTCATTTCCTTTTTCGGAGGAGGGTAAAATATTACTCCCTTACCATGAAAAAGATAGTCATAGAGGTTCATGCTGCTGACACAGACAGACAAGATGACTAATTGTTTTATTTTAACTTATGCTGTTTACAAGAAAAGAAGCAAAAGAACAGGAGCAAATGAGACGGAGGGAAGGCAAAGCTGGCTCTATATTTAGTCCTAATAGGGAAGCAGGGTAAATAAATCACTTGTGGCTGTAACCGAAGGAAGTTGTGGCAGATGGATAAACTTTTGATATGAAGAAAGTTTAAAATCCCTGATTTGTCCCAAGAAGATAACCCAGCAATGGAAGCAGTATAAGAACTCAAGATGAGTTAGAAAGATCTTTACCAAAGCCAAAGTGAGGACACAAAACATAATTAAATTGAGCCACGATAAAAACATTGTGAGAAAGCTCCGCAATTTTACCTAAGTATTTGACTTGAATCTTGTTCTTTTCATCTGTTGGTTATATCATTTCAAATGATTGTGTGTAATGTTAGCTATTTAAATAAGGAAGGTCTCTAAGGTGACACAAACAGTTCCTGCTAGACTACGAACCAAAATGTTGGCAGTTCAAACCCACCCAGCAGTACCACACATGAAAGGACTAGTGATCTCTTTCTGTTAAGATTACAAGCAAGAAACCCTATGGAGCAGTTTCACTCTGTAACACATGGGTGGCCATGAGTCAGACACTAAGGAATTTTGTTTTGTTATGAAGAATAATGTAATAAAAATCATGCCAATCTTTCTTTCTGTTACCTATACTCAGGGAAATCTTCTATTACGACTATGATGTACATAATTGTGAAATCATGTGTATGAAAGAAAATTTAAGAAAGCATTTGGTTCCATTACTTTCTGCCTAACTAGGCCAATCTTGAGAGATAACACTCTCTAGACAATTTTAGATATGAATATATTTGTCCCTTATTATCTTATTCCATATTTCATAGCATTCCCAGGCAGAAATCTAACCTACAGCTCCTTGCTTCAACTAACTACAATTTCCTGTTTAATCTACACAGAAGAAAGAAAAACCACCAGTGTTTGTCCCAAGGTAAGCAGTGAGAAATAAAAAAGGAAGGAGGGGAGATTTTAAGACTAGAAGACAAAATAGACCAGAACCATGCTCTCTGCAGTCCCTGGCTCCAGATATGAAAGTTCGCACAAGGGAAAGGGAAGGGGAGGGAAAGGATGGGAGCCCTTCTCTCCGGATGGCACAGAGAAGCACAACCATGTTAGTTCCTGGGTCTGTCCCATATATAGTCAGGACTACTGGAAAAAAGACTCTCCCAGGAGATTTCCCAAACTCTGCAATCATCTCATTGCAGAACAATGTGTTACTCTTTGGTAGCTGCAAAACTCCTGCATATCTCTCTTGGCATCTACCCAAAGTCTGTTCATTTATCTCTCAGGATTTCACAGTGTCCCTAATGTGGAAATCTGGCCATCAATATACTCTAAGTCATTATAGAAAAAGATTGTTCATTTATTCAACAAGTGTCTATAAAATGCCTGCAATGACTGGACTTATTACTGTTGTAGCTCTTGAGAAGGCAGGCGTAAATAAGCCACACGACCTCTCTCTACCATGTGTCCTGAGATAGCTTCTGTATATAAGAGTGAGCAAGAACCACAAAGCCTCTATTTTTATGGGGCTTAAAGTCTGTAGGAAAAACTGACAATTACATCAGCAGTGACATGAGGTGGATAAACATGAATAAAAGGGAAGAACAGTGCACTGAGAGAACACAGTAAAGGGGCCTGACTCTGGGGATAAATCAGGGAAAACTTTCCAGACTAAGGGGCACTTTAGCAAGACTACAGGGTGAGTGTCAGTTACTCTGATGGAGAAAAAGGTACAAAAACTAATAAGCTGATGGACCAGTACACAGAAAGTCCAAAAGTAAAAGAACTCCACTGAGACTGGAGAACAGAGTGTGTATGTATGTGTGTATAAACATATGTCCAGATGAGGTGCAAAGGGGGAAAAGGGAGGTGCGCCAGATACAAATCATTGCCTACCCAGTAGCCAATCTCCCACTTCTTAGTGCCTTAGGCACTATGCTACCAGAGTGTGCTGTAGAGATACAAAATCATAAAGATGAGTTTCTAAATTGGTTCTCAAGTCTGATTAGTCATAAAGGTGCTAATGACTTGGCCTCCATTAGTAAAGAGGGCACTACTAATCTGGGGTGTGAGGTGCCAATATTAATACACCAATAGATCAAGTATTGGTGAGAAGCAAGGCTCTGGGTGATACCATTTGATCTTTTTCAAAAATTTTGTCAGAATAAGAAGTACAAGGAAACTTGTTGGATGATCCTACTTATGCTAGAAAAAGTGGTGAAAGAACAAGATGAGCTCAGAGCTTCAGAGTCACAGCTCAAGCATAGCATAAAACACCTCACTGTTTCCATTTGTGCCCAGCAAGGAAGCTTTATTTCTTATAATAACAGAGTTGATAATGCTGAAAACTAAATCCAAAGTCTTATCATAAGAGTGCCTGAATTATAATACCAATTGTATTGCTAACCTCAAATAGTGTCTGAAGTTAAGCTGAAGACACTGATTGGGAAGAAATGAGATACCGAAATTTGGGATGGGGACATATAGGTAGATAATCAGGAAGCTGGGGACATTGAGACTCTAAATTCAGTTGAATCACTCCTGCCAGTACAATCAGTTCCCTTACCCTCCATTGATTAGATTACCCAGTGGTAGCCTGCTGAGCCACTGTCTGAGATATTGCCTGGGGTACATGCCTTACAAAACATTGCTGAATGCTCCCAGGAACCACATCCACTACCTATTGTTGCTTCTAGACCTATAACTAGATTTAAATCCCAGCAAGCCCCAAAAGGTGAAGTATAAATTGTGACCCAGGAAGACGTACAGTACACTCCAAAAGAATTGCTTGATTTTTCTAATACGTACAAACAGAAACCTGCAGAATATGTGTGGGAATGGCTATTCAGAGTGTGGGATAATGATTCAAGGAACATAAAGTTGGATCAGTCTGAGTTTATTGATGTGGGCCCACTAAGCACAGATTCTTTATTCACTATTTCAGTTCGAGAGGTTAGGTTATGTGGTTGGTTAGTGAAGCATGCTTGGATTGTGCAGTGGCCTTTACTAAGTCAAATGGAAGTAACAGACCTCCTTAGTATAACTTAGAAGAAGGTATCCAAAGGTAGGAAAATTGGCATGTTAGAGTGGATTTATCAAATTAGACTCATAAACCGGCACATGGAGTGCCCAGAAGACACGCATTTTACCACAAAGATGAGGAGAAAGGGAGACTCGGCATCCTTGAAGACTGCTGTGGTTTCTATTTTATGCAAACCATTTTAATAGTGGGAAATGCCCTAATGAATTAAGACACCTAAATACAATAGGCTAATTGGACCCCATGATGGTAGAGGCCAAGTAGCATCACTTAAGTGACAATGACAAGGTGGGTATGGTTATGTAATGGAAAGAAGAGTCAAAGCAGTAATCAGAATAGTCTGACTCATATGGACTTATGATATCGGCTACTTACTCATGGTATCCCAAAGAGTGAAACAGATGGAAAATCTATTAAACATTTACTTGATCTGTACAAGTGGAAGAATTCAAAGTCAAGTGAACAGCAGTCTAACTTGAATCACCAGAATACAGAATCATAGCCCCTCAATCAATTCCCACACTTGAACCAGTTTACAGACCTACAACCCCTTGAATGTAGAGGAGGCTGGGTCTGCTTGAGGAAGGACAAAAATCTAATCTTTTTACTAGCCTTCCCCAAAGGGATATATGGCCTTATACAAGAGTAACTGTTCACTGAAGAAAAGGAAATAATCAGGTTTTTTGGAGATCACTTGACACTGGCTCTGAACCGACAATTCCAGGAGAACCAAAACATCACTGTGGCCCACCAATCAGAGTGGGGCATATGTAAGTAAAGTTGTTGATGGAGTCTTAGCTTAGGTCTGTCTGATAGTGGATCTAGTAGGTCCCAGAACCCCTCCTGTAGTGATTTACTGAGTTCCAGAACACACAATTGGAATAGACATACTCAGCAACTTGCAAAACCCCCACACTGGATTCCTGACATGTGGAGAAATGGCTATTATGGTAGGAAAAGCAAAGTGCAAGCCATTAGAACTGTCCTTATCTAGGAAAATAGTAAACCAAAAGCTAAATCACATTCCTGGAGGGATTGCAGAGATTAGTGCCAACCTCAAGGACTTGAAAGATGGCAGGGGTGGTCATTCCCACCAGATCTCCATTTAACTTGCCTATTTGGCCTGTGCAAAAAACAGATGGATCTTGGAGAATGACAGTATATCACTGTAAACTTAACCAGGTGGTGACTCCAATTAGAGCTGCTGTTCCAGATGTGATTCCATTGTTTGAAAAAATTAATATATCTTTTGGTTCCCTGTATGTAATTATTGATCTGCCCAATGACTTTTTCTCCATTCTAGTTTCAAAGGATCACTAGAAGCAATTTGCCTTCAGTTGGCAAGGCCAGCAATACAACTGCATGGTCCTACCTCAGGGAATATCAACTCTCTGGCATCATTTAGTCCTCAGGAACTTGATCACCTTTCTCTTCCACAAGATGTTGCACTGGCCCATTACATTGGTGACATTATGCTGTTTGGACCTAGTGAGGAAGAAGTATCAATAACTCTAGACTTATTGGCAAGGCATTTGTGTGCTAGAGGGTGGAAAACTAGCCCAACACAAATGTAGGCACCTTCCACCTCAGTGAAATTTCTATGGGTCCAGTGGTGTGGGGCATGTCAAGATATTTCTACTAAAGTGAAGGGTAAGTTATTTCATCTGACCTCTTCTACAGCTACAAAGGAGATGCAATGCCTGGTGGGCCACTTGGATTTTTGAGGCAACATATCCCTCATTTGGGTGTGCTGTTGTTGTTATTAGGTGTCGTCAAGTTGTCTCCAACTCATAGCAACCTTATGTACAACAGAATGAAATATTGTCCGATCCTGTGCCAGCCTCATGATCTTTGCTGTACCTGAGCCCATTGTTGCAGCCACTGTGTCAATCCATCTCATTGAGGGTCTTCCCCTTTTTTGTTGACCTTCCAATTTACCAAGCATGATATCCTTCTCCAGAGAATGGTCCCTTCTGAGAGCATGACCAAAGTAGGTGAAACAAAGTCTGGCCATTCTTGCATCCAAGAAGCATTCCGGCTACACTTCTTCCAGGACAGATGTTAGTCCTTTTAGCAGTCCATGGTACACTCAGTATTCTTTGCCAACACCACAACTCAAAAGCATCAACTCTTATCTGGTCTTCCTTATTCATTATCCAGCTGTCACATGCATATGAGGCAATTGAAAATACCATGGCTTGGGTTAGGCACACCTTAGCCTTCAAGGAGATATTTTTGCTCTTCAGCACTTGAAATTGGTCTTTTGCAATAGATTTGCCCAATGCAATACATCTTCTGATGTCTTGACTGCTGCTTCCATTGGTGTTGATTATAGAACCAAATAATTTGAAGTCTTTGACAACTTCAATCTTTTCTCCATTTATCAGGATGCTGCTTACTGGTCCAGTTGTGAGGATTTTTGTTTTCTTTATATTAGGGAGTAATCCATACTGCAGACTGTATTCTTCAATCTTCATCAGTAAGTGCTTCAAGTCATCCTTGTTTTCAGCAAGCAAAATTGTGTCATCTGCATATTTCAGGTTGTTTATGAGCCTTCTTCCAAGCCTTATGCCATGTTCTTCTTCATATACTCCAGCTTCTCAGATGATTTACTTAGCATACAGATTGAATAAGTATGATGAAAAGATACAACCCTGTCGCACTCCCTTCCTGATTTTAAACCATGCAGTGTCCCCTTGCTCTGTTCAAATGACAGCCTCCTGGTCTATGTACAGGTTCCTCATGAGCACAATCAAGTGTTCTGGAATTCCCATTCTTCTTAAATCCACAATTTGTTATGATCCACACAATCAAATGCTTTGGCTTAGTCAATAAAACACAAGTAAACACCTTTCTGGTATTCTTTGCTTTCAGCCAAGATCCATCTGACATGACATCAGTTATGATATCCCTTGTTCTATGTCTTCTTTTGAATCCAGCTTGCATTTCTGGAAATTCTCTGTCAATATAGTGCTGCAACCATTTTAGAATTATCTTCAGTAAGATTTTACTTGCATGTAATATTAATGATATTGTTTGATAATTTCCACACTCTGTGGGATCACCTTTCTTTGGAATGGGTACAAATATAGATCTCTTCCAGTCAGTTGGCCAGACGGCTGTCTTCCAAATCTCTTGGCATAGCTGAATGAGTGCCTCCAGTGCAGTATCTGTTTGTTGAAACATCTCAATGGATATTCCATCAATTCCTGGAGCCTTGTTTTTCACCAATTCCTTCAGTGCAGCTTTGACTTCTTCCTTCAGTACCATCAGTTCTTGATCATATGCCACCTCCTGAAATGGATGAACATCAACCAATTCTTTTTGGTACAGTGACTCTGTGCATTCCTTCTATCTTCTTTTGATGCTTCCTGCATTGTTCAATATAATGCCCATGTTGTTGTTGTTATGTGCCATCGAGTTGGACCCGACTCATAGCGACCCCTCCTTGGATTTCCAAGGCAGAATCACTATGGAAGTAGATTGCTCAACCTTCCTTCCAAGGAGTGGCTGGTGGGTTTGAACCACCAGCCTTCTGGTTAGCAGTCAAGTGCCTTAGGCACTACACTACCAGAGAATGCTTAGAATCTTTCAATATTGCAACTTGAGGCTTAAATTTTTTCTTCAGTTCTTTTAGCTTGAAAAACACTAAGCATGTACTTCCCTTCTGGTTTTCCAACTCCAGGTCTTTGCCCATTTAATTATAATAATTGACTTTGTCTTCTCATGCTACTCTTAGAAATCTTCTGTTCAGCTCTTTTCTCTTGTCCTTTCTTCCATTTGCTTTAGATACTGTCTATTCAAGGGCAAGTTTCAGAGTCTCTTCTGACATCCATTTTGGTCTTTTCTTCCTTTTAAATGACCTTTTGCTTTCTTCATGGATGATGCTCTTGATGCCATCCCATAATTCCTCTGGTTTTAGGTCATTGGTGTTCAATGCATCAAATCTATTCTTTAGATGGCCTCTAAATTCAGGACGGATATATTCAAGGTCATATTTTGGCTCTCATGGACTTGTTTTAATTGTCTTCAAGTTGAACTTGCATATGAGCCGTTGATGGTCTGTTCCACAGTCAGCTCCTGGCTTTGTTTCGGCTGAAGATATTGAGCTTCTCCATTACCTCTTGCCACAGATTTAGCCAATCTGATTCCTGTGTACTCCATCTGGTGAGGTCCATGTGTATAGCCACAGTTTGGGTTGTTGGGAAAAAGGTGTTTGCAATGAATGAGTCATTGGTCTTGCAAAATTCTATCATGCGATCTCCAGCATTATTTCTATCATTAAGGCCATATTTTCCAACTACTGGTCATTCTTCTTTGCTTCCAACCTCTGCATTCCAATCACCAGTGATAATTAACACATCCTAATTGCATGTTTGGTCAATTTCAGACTGTAGAAGTTGGTAAAAATCTTCAATTTCCTCATCGTTGGCTTTGGTGGTTGGTGGGTAAAATTTAATGATAGGCATATTAATTAGTCTTCCTTGTAGGCATGTGGATATTATCCTATCACTGACAGCATTGTACTTCAGGATAGATCCTGAGACATTCTTTGTGATGATGAATGCCACACCATTCCTCTTCAATTTGTCATTCCCAGCATAGTAGATTCAAAATGGCCAAAACCCATCCATTTCAGTTCACTAATGCCTAGGATATCAATCTTTATGCATTCCATTTCATTTTTTACAACTTCCAACTTTCCTAGATTCATACTTCATATATTCCATGTTCCAATTATTAATGGATGTTTGCAGATGTTTTTTTCTCATCTTGAGATGTGCCACATCAGCAAATGGAGGTCCTGAAAGCTATACTCTATCCTCATTATTATGGTTGGCTCTACTCTAAAGAGGCAGCTCTTCCCCAGTCATATTTTGAGTGTCTTCCAATCTGAGGGGCTCATCTTCTGGCACTATATATAGTTTCAGGGCTATTCATAAAGTTTTCTAGTAGTATATCAGATAGTGTTTCACTGCTGTTCATAAGGTTCAATTTTTTGAACTGGCCAATTTTTTGAGAAGTGGATGGCCTCTTCCTTCTTCCAAGTCTATCTTAGCCTGGAAGCTCCACTGAAACCTGTCCACCATGGGTAACCCTGCTGGCATTTGAAACACAGCGGCATAGCCTCTAGCCTCACAGAAACATGCAAGCCACCACTGACAGACATGTTTGTCTCCTGTAGCTGTTCAAAACCACTCTGCTCACTTCCTAATCTCCCCCTAGCCACTCCAAGACCTGCCTTGCCTTCTGCACCCCAGCTCACTCACCTGGCCTGCCCCCAGGCACTCCCAAAACACCTGCCTTGCCTTCCATGCCCTGGCTCACTACTCTGTGCTGTTGTTGCTGTTGTTATCTGCCATCAAGTTGGACCCGACTCATAGCAACCCATCCTTGGGTTTCTGAGGCAGTATCACTACAGAAGTAGATTTGCCCAATCTTCCTTCCGACGAGTGGCTGGTGGGTTTGAACTGCCAGCCTTCTGGTTAGCAGTCTGTGCTACTCTTACCTATTTATCAAGTGACTCGAGAACTATTAATTTTGAGTGGGGCCCAGAACAAAAGAGGGCTCTGCAACAGATTCAGGCTGCCATGCAAACTGCCCTGCCACTTAGGCCATATGATCCACTTGATCCAATGATACTTGAAGTAGCTATGACAGATAGAGATGTTGTTTGGATACTTTGGCAGGCTCCTATTGGTGAATCACACAGCAGATCCTTAGGATTTTAGAGCAAAGCCTAAAATTACTGAAAATTACTCTGCAGAAAATTACTCTCATTTTGAGAAACAGCTTTTAGCTTGTTCCTGGGCCTTAGTGGAGACTGAACACCTAACCATGGGCCACCATTCAACCAGAGCTGCTCATCATGAACGGGGCATTGTCTGACCCACAGAGTCATAATGCTTAACATGCACAGCAGCACACCATCATTAAATTGAAATGGTATATAAGAGATTGGGCTCAAGCAGGACTTGAAGGCACAAGTAAGTTGCATGAAGAAGTGGCCCAAATGCCTATGGTATACACTCCAATCAAGTTACCTACCTTCTTCCAGTCTGCACCTATGTTCTCATGATGAGTTCCTTATGATCAGTTCACTGAGGAAAAGAAAAATGGTGTTTGGTTTATAGTTGGTCCTGTACAAGGCAAGTATCACTCAAAAGTGGACAGCAGTAACACTGCAGCCTCTTTCACAGTGCATTTGTTTTCTCACTTTCCTTGGAAGGAGAAATGAACAGATGTGCAATTGCATACTGGATCATGGGCTGTGGCCAATGGTTTGACTGGATGGTTGGGGACTTGGAAGGAACATGATTGGAAAATTGGTGACAAAGAAGTATGGGGAAGGGGTATGTAGATATGTCTCTCTGAATGGGCCAAAGAATGAAGATATTTCTGTCTCGTGTGAATATTCACCAAAGGGTGACCTCAGCAGAGAAGGATTTTAGCAATCAAGTGATGGGATGAGACATTCTATAGAATGACCTCTTCTTTCCCTAGCCACTCCTGTCATTGCCTAATGGGCTCATGAGCAAAGTGACCATAGTAGCAGGGATGGAGGTTATGCATGGGCTCAGCAATAGGGACTTCTACTGACCAAGGTTGTCTTGGCTACAGACACCACTGAGTGACCAATCTGCCAGCAGCAGAAATCAACACTAGTCTGTGATATAGAACTATTCCTCAAAGTGATCAGCCAGCAACCTGATTACGTTGGACCATTTCCATCATGAAAAGGGCAGCTTTTTCTTCTTACTGGAATAGACAGTCTGGATGCAGATTTTCCTTTCCTGCATACAATGCTTCTGCCAAAACTATCATCTGTGGACTTACAGAACGCCTTATGCATCCCACAGCATCACCTCAGATCAAGTTACTCACTTCACAGCAAATGAAGTGCATCAGTGGGCCCATGCTAATGGAATTCACCAGTCTTACCATGTTTTCCATTATCCTGAAGCAACTCTTGATAGAATGATGGAATGGCCTTCTAAAACATAATTATGGCACCAGCTAGCTGGCAATAACTTGCAGAGTTGTGACAATGTTCTCTAGAAGGCAGTATATGCTCTCAACCAGCATCCAATAAAAGGTGGTATTTGCCCAACAGCTAGAATACACAGGTCCAGGAACCAAGGAGCAGAAATGGAAGTGGTACCACTCACTGTTATCCCTAGAGATCAACTCACAAAAGTTTTGCTTCTTGTCCCTGTGGCCCTATGATCTGCAGGCCTGGAAGTCTTAATCCCAAAGGGAAGAGTGGTCCCACCTGGAGACACAATAATGATTCCATTGAACTGGAAGTTAAGAATGCCATCTGGTGATTTTGGGCTCCTCATGCCTCTGGGTCAACAGGCAAAGAAGGGAGTTGTGTTGTCTGCTGTGCTTGATCTTGATTACCAAGAGGAAATGGGATTGATATTACATAACAGAGGTAAAGAAGAGTATATCTGGAATAGAGTGATTTACTTAGGATATCTCTTAGTACTACCGTGCCCTGTGATTAAAGCATTAGATTACAGCAACCCAATTATGATGTGACTAATAATGGCCCAGAACCTTCAGGAATGAAGATTTGGGTCACCCCACCAGGCAAAGAACCACGACCAGCTGAAGTGCTTGCTGAGGGCAAAGAGAATACAGAATAGGTGGTGGAAGGAGGTAGTTCTAAATACCAGCAACAACCATGTGACCAGTTGCAGAAATAAGGAGTGTGATTGTTAGGAGTATTCGTTGTATGTGTGGATCAAATACTTTTGTTTGCCTCAGTCATAAAATATAAGATGTAAACAGGGCTAATGTGTTTTCAGTTGTATCCATGGAAGTTGTATCATGTTACCTTGACTGCTGCTTCTATGGGCCTTGATGTAGATCCAAGTAAAATGAAATCCTTGACAACTTCAATACTTTCTCCATTTATCATGATGTTGCATATTGTTCTCATGAGGATTTTTGTTTTCTTTATGTTGAGATATGATCCATACAGAAAGCTATATAGTCTTTGATCTTCATCATTAAGTGCTTCAAGTCATCTTCACTTTCAGCAAGCGAGGTTGTGTCATTTGCATTTGACAGGTTTTAATTAGTCTTCTTTCAATCCTAACGTTGCATTCTCCTTTATATAGGTAGTCCAGCCTCTTGGATTATTTGCTTATCATAGAGATTGAATAAGTATGGTGAAAGGATACAACCCTGATACATATCTTTCTGGTTTTAATATATACATATAGCGACCCCACCTTGGGTTTCCGAGGGGGTATCTCTAGGGAAGTGGATTGCCCAGTCTTCCTTCCAAGGAGTGGCTAGTGGGTTTGAACCACCAGCCTTCTGGTTAGCAGTCAGATGCCTTAGGCACTATGCCACCAGAGCTCCTATATACTATTGCCTTGTTCTATTCAAACGACTGCCTCTTTCTTCCACATGAGCACAATTAAGTGTGCTGTAATTCCCATCCTTTGCAATGTTCGCCATAACTTGTTACTATTCACATAGTCAAATGCCTTTGGACAGCCAATAAAACACAAGTAAACATCTTTCTTGTATTCTCTGCTTTCAGCCAACATCCATCTGACATCAGCAATGATATCCCTCCTTCCACATCCTCTTCTGAATCTTGCTTGCATTTCTGGCAGTTCTCTGTCTATGTATTGCTTCAATCATTTTTTAATTATCTGTGAAAAGAGTAGCCTCCACTTAAGAGGACCACAGTGAACTGGTAGTCTCTGAAGAGAATTGGACTTTAATTAAAAGCAAAAGAAGTAGTTAAGAATGGAGGGGAGTTTAATAATCCCAGAACAGATTCCATAGAAAGTTTGGGTAGGAGGGAAAACAGTGGGAAATGGCATCAAGGTTACAGAATACAGAGATGTGATGGAAGGGTAAATACCAGAAGAAGATTACATACTGGATGAGGAGAAAGGATAAATGGATATGTGTCAAATTGGGTTTAACTAATTAGAACTGTTCTAATTGAGAGTGAGGAGGTCACTATTACAAATGGTTTGTGCTTAACTGCTAACTTAAAGGTTGGTGGTCCAAACCCATTAAAGTAGCACAGAAGAAAAGGCCTGACAATCTGCTGTTGTGATATTACAGCCAAGGAAACCCTGTGGCGTAGTAGTTCTACTGTGTCATGGGTTGCCATAAGTGAGAATCATCTTGACAACCATTTACAACAACAGTTGAGAGTAATAGAAAGTTTCTTGAATCAGTTCAATATAAAAGGAGAGCAGGAGAATTTGGTAGGTTACAAAGATCCCTCATGGAACCCAAGAATATATATGCAAGAGAATATAGCTGAATGTCAGGAAGAAGTTGGAAGCAAGAACTATTACCATGACTTTGCATCTCTCTGCCCATTTATTTCATTCTTATTTCCATATACAACTAGTTTTCTCTGTTCCTTTGTCCACAGAGAAGACACATCCCAAGGTAACATGTTCTACATCCTATCAGGTATGTAACCAACTTCATAACTCTTAGACCCAATTCCAAATTTCCAGGGGAAAAAATCTGGTGAGGGAGGCAGAATTGCATGGTACAAACATGACAACTAGTGGTTAACTCCTATGGAACAGGAGTGATAGCCCCAAACTATGATCAAGAAAGTTAACTCACTTAAGAGAATTAATCCTTACAAGTTCTTTTTGGATATAGGTGGTTGATAGTGATAGTGGCTCTGGGCTCCCGGGAATTAGCTAATTCCTGAATAGGTTGTCTTGCTGAGCCATTTCAGAAATTTGATGGTTGTGGTCCAAATTGATGAAAAAGATTAAGGAAGAAACTTATTTTTTAAAGTATATAGATTCCAAGGCAATGACTTCAAGCTTATAGTGGATGTGTGACCCTGCAGTGGGTGTGGTGAAGGTCCCTCTCTGTTATCCATGAAGTGGCAGCCTTTTTCACCCCAGGATCTCACTACACTGCAGAAGTTCTCAACCTTTTGTGTACAGCAGAATCAACTGGTGACCTTGTTAAAATTCAAATTTCCAGGCCCAATCTCTAAAGATTCTGATTCAGTGGTTTGGGATAATGCCTAAGAATCTGCATTTTAAACATACATCCCAAGTGATTCTAACTCATAAAGTCCTTAGACAGCTCTTCGAGAAATTTGGCACTACAGGCTTGATAACACCTTTCAGGGCCCTAATACAACAAGCTAAAAGTCACTCCTTATAACTTTAATGAAGTTATTTTCTATACTCACATAACATCAAATTATTTCATTGGGTTAACTAAAATTTGCATTGAATACACTGGTATCATGTTTGGTTTATATTTTGCAATATTACTCCCAGCAATTGAATTTTCCTTTCTTAATCATTCTTGATAGAGGCTTCTATGTTTTTCTCAGCAAGCCCTTTTTCTTTATTGAAGAACTGACTACGGTGGCACTTATTGGTCTGACAATCACTTTCTAACACAACTGTGGAGGATAAGGAATGTTTTGGCTTTTGACCTAACTTACCTCTATTCCAGTTTTGTTTAAAGGAAGGGTATGAAAATAGCAATAAATAAAAATGTTAGGTTGCATATTGAACTCAGGAGTTCTAAGTTACCTGTTTACCTTAAAATAATAAAATTCCAGAATGCTAGAATTAGTTGAGAACTTCCAAACTCACTGCCGTCAGTCGAATCCAACTCATAGCGACCCCTCCTTGGGTTTCCAAGGCAGTATCGCTATGGAAGTAGATTGCCCAACTTTCCTTCCGAGGAGTGGCTGGTGGGTTTGAACCACCAGCCTTCTTGTTAGCAGTCAAATGCCTTAGGCACTATGCCACCAGAGCTCCTTAGAGTTCATCTTATTTAATTTCAGCATTAGTTACTGCAATAATAACATTTTAAAGTATATAGATTCCAAGGCAATGACTTTATTGAGTACCTATTATGTGAGGGCATTTTATGTGCTCCACATACATTATTTCATGTAATCATCACAATAATGCCTCAGGGAGGCACTATTCCTATTGAAGCCAAGGTTTTTCAATATGTTGGATCAGTGGAAATAGTCAACTAATACGGATAAAAACCCTTTACCTGCTTTCCAAGCTCAGCTGCACAGTTCAAGATAGACAGAATTAGACTCCAGAGCTGTTTTATATGAGAAGACATGGGTGTTTCAGTTGCCTGTCAGTTAAATAGAAGTCAATGGAACCTATTGCCAGAAAAGCTAAATGCTCATAAGTTCATAGACAGAAGCCTTGCCCAGCTCTACTCTGTGCTAGTATTGCCTCACTGTTGTATGAGGTTCATTCCAAACTCCACAGTTTATAAGAAATTTTGACCAAAAGTTCTCCAGAGGAGAGATACAAGATCTCGAGAGACATTTCTTCTGAAGAACATATAAAGGAATGGAGGAAAGCTGCTTCAAATACTTGAAGGGCTGTAAGATGAACTTAAAAAGGAAATATGGGTGGCTCTGAGAGCAAAGACACAATGAATGAAGATCACAAGGAGGTAAATTACAACACAATGTAAGGAAGCACTTTTCAACAATGAGAGATGTCCAACAGTGGAATGGACGGCTGTGTGAGGCAGTGCAAAAAGAGCATGGGTGCAGCATCCTCTGACCTCCTCCAATCTTGTAAGGGGGAAACAGAGTCACCAACTGCCCAAAGCTTACTCCTGTGAGGCCAAACATGCCGCCCCCCTCCGGCCTTTTTACCAGTTCTGACACCAACCATCCCTCCTACCGCACTCACTACTTCTCTGCTGGTGGGTTCAACAATTTGTTGCAATGGCCACACGGATCTCATAGACAATACTCACAATTATGGAGTTTATTAGGGATCTAACAGGCTACAATTCAGGTTCAGGAATACTCTCAGAATTCTTCAATCAGTACAGTCTCCCCTCTGCTATGTCCTCAGGCATGCCTCTCTGGCCCTTGGCCTCTTAGTCTGGCTTCTTTCCTGCTTGAGCAAGTGTTACAATCCTCTTTTAGCTCTGCTGATAGGTGCATGAAGCACACCTCACTCTAACAGCAAGGCTTCTGCCCAAAGGCACTCAACTTTCTTGCTCCGTGGGCCAACAAACCTGCGGCTCTGTCTCGTACCTCTTGGTTCTGCTGCTGCTGTGTCTCTGCCAATGGTCTCTGCCAGTGGTCTCTGCCAGTAATCTCTGTTGCCTTTCTGCCAAGGAGGTCCAGCACAGGGATCTGGGATCCAAGGATGCACTCCCCTCCACCTCTGGCTCTTCTCCCTTGATGACAGTGAGATCCCCCCTTCTACCTCTAGGAGGGCTCACTTTAAACCTGGCAGAGTGACAAAACTAACCAATCCAAACATTAGGGTTCCATACACCTAATTTGCATGGTCCCACTCCCACCAGGTACCAATTTACAATCCTCACAAGCTATCCAATGCCCTTGGTGAGGCACGAGCACCTTACATTTGCATAGTTCAACCCAGTCATCTGGTGGGAGTCACAAAGACCATGGCTAAAAGAGCCATACAAAGTAATTCACTGCACCACAGACAGCAAACTGTCATCACTGGCAACATCAGTGGAGAACCTGAATGCCACTTGTCCTGGAGGTTTGGAAAGAGATCCATTCATTCCTGGATATAGAATAGTGTCCTATGACCTCTCGGGTCCCTTCCAACTTTCAGGATTTCCTTTTTTTCTTCGTCTTCTTCTTCCTTTTTTTTTTTTTTAACACATAGATTTTCTCCTCCAAGTCTCCCTGAAATCCATATGAGGTAGTACTATAGTACTCATTTTACAGATGAGGAAATTGAGGCTTAGGGAGTGAAGTCACTTGTCCAATATCACATGTAATAAGTGACTGAACCACCATGTAAACCCAGGCAGTCAAGCTTCCAGGCTCATACTCTTTCTCTTGCCCCAAGCAGCTACACAGAGGGGTAGTTTAAATAGCCCTCTTCTACCTTAATGTCTTCTGGTGAATCTATGAGCATCCATCATGAAATTGTTGTATAAGTAGTGTCCAGGTCATGAGAATTCCTGAGTCTTTCTGTGTTTCTTTGGTTTTTGGATGTGATGTAACATTTCTCAGATATAGATATTATGTCATAAAGTAGATGACCTAACTATCCACATTTGTATTATTTTGTATTTTCTACTTGTGTTTGACTTGATTCCAACTCATGGCAACCCCATGCGTTGCAGACTAGAACTGTGCTCCATAGAGTTTTCATGGTTATGACCTTTTGGAAGCAGACCACCAGGCCTTTCTTCCAAGGCATCACTGGATGAGTTTGAATAGGATTTGTATATATATAAGTTCATCACCACTGAGTCAATTTTGACTCATAGTGACCCTATGTTGTTGTTGTTGTTGTTATGTGCTGTGACCCTATAGGACAGAATAAAACTGCCCCATAGGGTTTCCAAAGTTGTAAATCTTTATTGAAGCACACCACCTTATTTTTCTCCCATGGAGTGAGTGGTGGATTTTAACCACTGACCTTTCAGTTAGCAGCCCAACGCTGCTAATCACAGCACCACTAAAGCTCTCTATACATGTATACATATACTGTAATGTATAGTTCAAACTCCCCTTTTATATCTGAGGTTAAAGACAATTAACATCTTTGTAAGTGTACTTGTTGATTAAGAAATTGAGATTGAGGTGATACTGTGAATATTGGACCAGGTGTTGCACATGAGGGAATGGAAATACTATCAAGGAATGACAGTGATATTGTATTAGTGTGGTATTATATTCAGGAAAGTCGGGGATGATCACATTCTGCCCCTGAGCCATTACTCAGAGGGTTATAGAAAATGAACTCTAAGAGTTATAGACAAAGGATTAAAAAAAAAAAAAAATCAAAGGAGGGTAAAGTAACACCGTGGAATATTTGCAAATTTGGTTCCAAGTTCCCAATACAGGATTTCTAGCTTATACCCCTTACATAAGTTCTTTCTCTAATTTAGGATGGTTTGAATGGGTTGGAAACAAAGCAAACTATAAGGCTTGCTCTTTTGACTTTCCACAAACCCAAACCCTCATCCCAGATTCTTCAGGCAACAAAGAAAAGACAAGTCTCTCTCCCAATTTTTCACATGGACTTGACCTCTGCTGCCTGCCTTGGGTCTTCTCAACTGTAGACACTAGATTCTGACATTATGTTGCACAAGAGAAAGATGGCTGTCCCTAGAAGGAACCAAAAGGAGAGAAGAGGGAACACAATTCATGTATGCTGAATCTGTTCTCTTTAAAACGTTCACTTACTGGTCACTGGCCAATCCATGTCTGGGCTCCTTTTTAGGGAGAGGCTTCCTCTTGATCCCAAATCATCTTGAGAGTGAAAGGAGGTAGGGAAGGATTGAATCAGAGAGAAGTCAAGGAGGACTTTGACTTTCTTCTCCTAGAGGTTGACATTGGTGTCTTAAGTTGCTGTTTTTGTTAGTTACCACTGAGTCGACTCCAACTCCTGTGACCTTATGTATGCTGTTGTTGTTGTTATGTGCTGTCGAGTCGGGCCCGACTCATAGCTACCCCTCCTTGGGTTTCCGAGGCAGTATCACTACAGAAGTAGATTGCCCCATCTTCCTTCTGAGGAGTGGCTGGTGGGTTTGAACCTCCAGCCTTCTGGTTAGCAGTCAAGTGCCTTTAGGCACTACGCTACCAGAGCTCCTGACCTTATGTATAGCGGTACAAAATGTTGCCTGGTCCTGCATATTCTTCATGACTTTGATATGTTTGAACCCTTTGTGGAGACTATTGTATCAATCCATCTCATTGAAGGACTCCTTCTTTTTCATTGTCCCTTTACTTTATCAAACATGATGTCCTTTTCTGGCAACTGGTATTGCCTGATGACATGTCCAAAGCAACCAAGATGAAGTCTCACCATCCTCACTTCTAATGAGCATTACAGTTGTATTTATAAGAATTATTTGTTCATGGACTTCTGCCAGTCCATGGTATACTCAATATTCTTCACCAATATCACAATTAAAATTCTGCCTTATTCCATAGTGTTAATCAGCCTGTTTCCAACCTATCTCATAAGACCATTTGGTGTGTTTACCACATTTTTAAGGGCTATAAGCTGTTTGAAAAGATATGTTAATTGTGTCATAGTTTAGGACTCAACATTAGTTAGAATCTGAGAGGATAAATTAAAAGGTTACCAAGGTAATTATTTACTGAGTATAAACTACATGCCAGGAACTATGTCAACACCTACTATTAATTATATAATTTATTCACATAATAGCCATGCATTTAGAAATTATCAATAGAATAGTTAAAGATCTTTCTTCCCACCACACTTCAATTTCACACAAACATATTTCTATACATTCTGATGGCAGACTGTTAAGCAAAAACTTCTGTTGAGTACAGTTCCCAGTAGTATGAGGTGTGTTTATGTTTCACAGGTGTGTTTGATTTTACATATATTTCATGGATCTTCTTTGCCAGTACCCAATCCTGGGTAATTATTTCTGTCTGTTTTCTCTACTACCACTCCTTAGGCTGCTCAGAATTTCTGTGGGTATCCACAATGCCATGCTCTGGGCATCCACTTTGAACCCATGCAGTCCTCAGCTGAACTCTCACCGTTGTCAGGCAATCACTTTATTTATCTCTTGCTGGCTGTCTGATGCAGTGACCACAGTACCTAGCTCAACTCTTTTCCAGACTCCTTAAAATCTCAACTCTACTTCTCCAGACCCACGTTATTCTCAGCAGATGGCCATTCTACTAGAATATGGATCCCCCATTCCTTCAAATGGATGCTCTCCTGACTTCATTCCAGAGAGATTCAGTCACCATGGTAACCACTTGCAGGCTTTGGTTCATTTCCTAAGAAACCCCAACTGGCGGAGAAGGCTGAATCTGGGACCTTTTGCAGGGAAATGATGGGAGAGCTCTTGATTCTGGGTACTGAAAACTCAAATTAAGCTCTAAATTTAAATAACCAGAAAGAAACAAATACATAAGCACAAAGGAGAAGCCAAAAGGGGGTCTAGAAACAGCAATCTCTTGTCCTAGCAACTTCTTGTGGAAAGTCATAGATTCTATGAGAGGCAGAGGTCAGTTGGAATTTGAGATTCTGATGTCAGCAGTTATTATTATGCCTTGTTTCATTGCTTCAAATTGGGGGTGTAAATTTTAGAGGAATAAAACGAATCTGACATTGTTTCTCTTTCAGTTATAATTTCATAGCTGGTTTGTGGAGTTATGGGAGGGTGTGTGACACTGTAAACCTACTCAGCAAACATTTATTGTGTCCTCTTTTGTGCCAGACACTGTGCTAGGTGATAGAAAAGAATGAATACAAAATAGAAGCTATCCTAACAAGAGATACATACATACACACTAGGGGGAAATGGAAGAGCTTTGAATTAGACTTAGCTCACCTTTTCCAGTGGCACTTCTATCACAAAGCACAGGTTGTTGCAGGCTTACTGGGGAAGTCCATGAATTTGGAGAACTCTGACCAACAAAGAAAGGAGCCCCAGTGGTGCAGTAGTTAATTATTTAGCTGCAAACTGAAAGGTTGGCAGTTTGAACCTACCAGCCATTCTATGGAAACAAAGATGTGGCAGCCTATTTCTGAAAAGATTATAGCCTCGGAAACACTACAAAGCACTTCTACTCTTTCCTATAGGTTTACTATGAGTGACTCAATAGCAATGGGTTTGTGTTTTGTTTCGTTGTCCAACAAAGAAACCACTCAGCCTTTAGAGTGCATCCAAGTTACCAAAGCAGGTGATTCTGTTGTGAATCAATCCACCATGAGCCCTTCCATGAGGAGCTCATGCTTCATAGCTATCAAGCGCTTGAACTTCTTTCTTTCTTCATCACTCTTAGCCTTCCTGGCACAGCAGCTATAAAAAGAGCTCTCTCCTGACCAAAATTTGAGGAAGACAATTTCAGGTTTCATAACAAATAACTATAATAAAATGTTGTGCTGGATCCCATGTAAGAACAAACTACAGTGGGAACATGGAACCAGAAGTAATTTATTTTGCCCTGGGGAGTCGGGAGAAGGGGTGGCAAAAGCTTCATAGAAAATATTTGAGCTGTCATTTTTCCTCCTCCTTTATTCCGAGATGATATTTTAAATAGTATTCTCCTTGATGGGAAATTAAAAATAGCATATTTCATATGACAAGAGCAACATATGTTCACAGAAAATCACCGTAGCAGTTCAGATCTTAGTCCTACACTGTGTGCAGGCGGCTGATCATGTAACTTAAGAGGACACGCCAGTAATTTTGAGCACAGTAGGTTTAGAAGCCAAATAACAGAAGATAAGTGTTTGTTACAATCAAATTTTTATTTGAGAAAAAAAAAACTCTGAAAAACAACACTGAATGGGAATGGGAAAGTGAGAAAAAAGAGGGCCCAAAAGCTAAATCCTTTATATCTAGAAAGTTCATTCCTTTGTAATTTTCCCGAGCCTCCACCTAGAGTTTCCAGAGGATCTTGCTAGGTTATGGACTTAGATGTTCTTATTAAGGACTATCTGGGATCAGAGTCTTGCTCTTCCTCTACCTCAGAAGGCAGCAAACAGTTATTGATTCACTCTCCATATCCCTTAAGCTTGCATTACTTAATTTCTTCTCACTAAATTAGAATTTTAAAAAATCTATTATTAGTTTCCTTAAAGGGTTTTGGAAACATAAAGGAAATCATTACATCTTAAGAGTGTCCTGAACCTAGGGACACACATAGCACTCAAATACTAGAGATTATGTCTAATGATACTACTTTTTTAAAATGTGTTTCATTATTTTGCCATGTCTTGAAATCTCACGAAAGCAAAATGGATCTGGGTTTGGGGATTTTACTAAATTAAAGTTTGTAAAGGAGGAGTAACAGGAGATGATGATTTCCTTGGTTTTCATTATCTTTCATTCCAAATATCAGAAGAAAAAAAATCAGCATTAGTTAAGACTCACAATTTGATGACTCCACATAATAGAAGCCAAGGAAAGGTGCTTAAAAGGAATAGGGCTGATGAAAGCAGACAAAAAATTAGTAATCATGATCTCAAATTTCCCATTGGAAACACTTTCAGTGCTTCCCAAAAACCTATTTCTAGGGTTCCACCTATTAGAATCATCAAAATCGCTGAAAGTACCTTAAAGGTATTAATTATCTGACTTACTATTTTAAATAGCTATGGAGTACATCACTGGAGAATTGGAAAAAGATGGGTATCAGGAACCCCTCTTTGATGACAAAATAAAAAGTAACAAAAAAGTGGTGATTTGTCTCAAGACATATAAAAGGCAAATTGCAAATGATACCTAGACTTCAGTTTGGTTCAGCCCAAATGAAGAATAATACCACTTCATTCATTGACACCGAAATATTTGCCTTCACCTACAAACTAAGTTCTTTTCTGGCATGATTTTCTTTTCCCCCTTCATTCAGCCTCAGAGATACTAATGATTACCAACGATGGTAGTGAAAGCCAAGCTTAATCACCATAATTGACAATTAAGTTGGGTAACAACACAGAGACAGGTGATTTCACACAAGGCTAATGAAAATGGGCTATTAAAATCCACACACGTTTGGCAGCAATTATGATCTCCTAGAGCCATTTGCTTTGAAATGTGCACATTTCACAGGCGGCTGCCTGCCAATAAGACAACTCTGAGCGGGAACAAGAAAGAAGGAGGAAAAGACGGAGCTGCCAGAGATTTCCGCAGGTGCCATTACCTTACAGGGGCTTGCTGGATTGTTACCATTACATGGTTAATCCCTGAAAGCTGAGGGAAGATGCATAGTTCACAGTTATGGAGAATGATGCCCCATTCTATTGCAAACCTCAGGTGAAATTGGCAGAGGACAGGGGAATAGGTACTAGCAGATGAAGAAGGGTGGAGTGGAGGGGATCCCATGAAGTAAGTGCTGAGCTATGTGAGAGAAGGCTGGATTTCCTGTCAAAGAGTGCACTGAAGGCTTTTATTTTAATAGCTTTCACAAAATGTGAAATAGAAGTCATAATCTCTGTTTCCCAAGGATGACAGAATAGTTAATGATTCCTGTCATCCAAAAAAGATAGCTAATTTCCCTACTAACTAGCATATGCAGAGATTATGAGTTTAAAGAAGGGCTTTCAGCAGACTGGTGGCAGAAGGCAGGCAGTTTCATACCTCTCCTGGTTCCCCACTTTCTCCTTTGTACATTCCATATGCCACTCAATCTCTGCCACACTCAATCTCTAGATATCCTAGTTAGTAGGGAAGCTAGCCATATATATATATATATATATATATATATATATTTTTTTTTTTGGATGACAGGAAATAAAATGACAGAGTGGTGGTTACTTGTCTCAAGGCAGTCTTGAGAATGGCATCTATATTCAAATGTGGCAGTGTGGATAAAGGCCTCCTCCTCCCATGACTGCCATCTCTGGAGACATGATTCGACTGCACTCACCAAGAGCTTTGGTGTCTAGTTGCATCTTCCTCTCCTCTCTAGTTACTGCCTTGATACTAGAAGTCTTCAACATTCACATGGATAATCTGTCCAACACGCCAGCACCACAGGTTTTTTTGCCTAAGGCACTTGACTGCTAACCAGAAAGTTGGCAGTTCAAATCCTCGGAAGGAAGATTGGGCAATGTACTTCTGTAGAGATGCTGCCTCAGAAATCCAAGGAGGGGTCACTATGAGTCAGAGACGACTCGACGGCACACAGCAACAACAAACTGCAATTATTCCTGCAACTAATTATTGATACCACACCTTAGAACTTTTCATCATCCTAAACGGCATCTATTCTTAATTTGAATATCCCCACTTCCCTAATCAGCCCAGACACCAGGGTTCACTTGTTGGAAGAAAAGGAATAGTACGGTAGTTAAAAGCAGTAGACTGCCTAGGTTTAAATTCTACGTCTGTCACTTATTGGTGTCCTTGAGCAAGTTAGTTAATTTCTCCATGCCTTAGTTTCCTTGTCTGTAACATCAGAGTGAAAATAATAGAACCTATTCCCTAGAGTTATTGTGTCAAATAAGTTCATACCTTCTTATTACTTATTATGTGTTAATCATTTAGTTAAGTTAGCACTTCAGAGAGTACTTGACAAATGATGCTACTCAATAAATATTACCAATTATTATTGTTATAAACCTTTACTGTGACTGACTTAAACTCCTTTTAAGATTGTTTGTTTTTTTTTTTCTCTTCCAAGTGAATTTGGGAATTAGCTTGTCAAGATCCATAAAATAGACTACCAAGATTTTGATTGGGATTACATTGGGTTTTTAGATTAGTTTGGGAGAAAATTAGTATCTTTACCTTATGGGGTCTTCTTGTCCAGGAACATAGTATGCCTTTTCATTTATTCAGTTTATTGATTTCTACAAAAAAATCCTGCTGGGATTTCAAGTGAGATTGTATAGAGCATTTTTAATTAACATGTTAACAATATTGTGTCCTCTAATCCATAAACTCTGGTAGCATAGTGCCTAAGGCACTTGACTGCTAACCAGAAGGCTGGCGGTTCAAACCCACCAGCCACTCCTCGGAAGGAAGATGGGGCAATCCACTTCCGTAGTGATACTGCCTTGGAAACCCAAGGAGGGGTCGCTATGAGTTGGGTCCGACTTGACGGCACATAACAACAACAACAAATCCATAAACATGGCATGATGTTAGCTGTTTCTGAGTCAACTCCTAGTTATAGTGACCTTATGTATAACAGAAAAAAATGCTGGCAGTCCCGCACTATCTTCACACACTGGTGTGCTCAAATCCATTACTGTGGTCACTGTGTATTTTGAGGGCCTTCCAATTATGCAGCTCATCTTCCAACACTGTATCGATCAACGAACTTGTGGTCCAGAAGGTTTCCATTGGCTAATTTTCAGAAATAGATTCCTGGGCCTTTCCTCCTAGTCTTGGTCTGGACGCTCTGCTGAATTCTGTCCCCATGGGTGACTCTGCTGCTGGCACAGCTTCCAGTACCTAGCAACACCCAAGCCACTGCAGTGTGACACACTGATAGACGGGTAGTGGAAACATGGTATAGCTCTCCACTTGTTTTGACAATGTTTTGCACTTCTTATTAGCTAGATCTGGAATATATTTTGCTAAAGGCATCTCTGGTTCATGTTTCTGATGCTATTGCAAATAGAATTGTTTTATTAATTTCATTTTTCACTTATTTACTATATATTGTTTTTCATATATTGCTCTTATATCCTGCCACCCAGCTAAGTGCATATATTAGTTCTAGTGGCTTTTTCCTAGGTTCTTTAGTATTTTTTATATACACAACCACATCAACTGAAAATATACTATTACCTCTTTCTTTCCAATCTGTATGCCCTACATATTTTTCACATCTTAATGCATTTTTTTTTTTTTTTTTTTTTTTTTAGGATCTCAAGTACAGTAACAAACGTAAGTGTGAGCATCCTTGCCTTAACCTTGATTGTTGGGGAAAGCATTCAGTCTTTCACCATGAAGTGTAATGTTGGCTGTGAATTTATCATAGTTATCCTTTATCTGTTTGAGAAAGTTCTCATGCTAGTTTTCTGGGAATTTGTGTCATGAAGGGGTGCTGAATTTTGTCAAATGCATTTTCTGCAACTATTGAGATCATATGGGTTTTCTCTTTTATTCTGTTCATATATTGAACATATATTAATTTATTTTCAAATGTTAATCCAACTTGCATTCCTGGAATAAACTCTACCTGATCATGATGCATTTTTCTTTATATATTGTCATAGTCCACTTGCTTATATTTTGTTTAGAACCATCCTGGCACCTACGTTTGGGGGATAATGGTCTACAGCAGTGGTCAAAATGTGGTCCTGGACCAGGAGCATCAGTGCCATGTGAGACTTTGTTAGAAATTAAAATTCTCAGGTCCACTCCATGCCCAGTAATATGTGTTGTAACACATGTTCCAGCTGATTCCTATGCACAAAAAGTTTGATAAGCATTAGTTTTCAGTTTTCCTGTAATGTCCTTGGTTCTGGTGTCAAGGTAATGCTAGTTTCACAAAATGAGTCCAGTGGTGTTCCCTGCTCCTCTGTCTTCTGAAAGAGTTTGTGTAGCTTTGATACTGTCTCTTCCTTAAATGTCAGGTTGAATTCACCTTCTGGGCCTGGAGTTTTCTTTGTGGTAAGACTTTAAATATTAGTTAAATTAAATATTAGATCCTGGTATTAGTCATTAGTGTTTTTTCTCTTTTTCTCTTGATCAGTCTGTTGTTGTTGTTAGGTGCTGGCAAGTCGGCTCTGACTCATAGCAACCCTATGCACAACAGAATGAAACATTGCTTGGTCCTGTGCCAGCCTCATAATCCTTGCTATACCTGAGCCCATCGTTGTAGCCACTGTGTCAATCCATCTTGGTGAGGGCCTTCTCTTTTTTCACTGACCCTCCACTTTACCAAGCATGATATCCTTCTCCAGGGACTGGTCCCTTCTGACAACATGACCAAAGTACATGAGATGAAGTCTGGCCATTCTCGCTTCCAAGGAGCATTCCAGCTGTACTTCTTCCAGGACAGATTTGTTCATTCTTCTGGCAATCCATGATACTTTGAATATTCTTCCCCAACACCACAACTCAAAAGCATCTACTCTTCTTTGGAGTTCCTTATTTCACTGTCCAGCTTTCACATGCATATGAGACTACTGAAAATACTATGCCTTGGGTTAGGCACACCTTAGTCTTCAAACAGATATCCTGGCTCTTCAGCACTTGAAAGAGGTCTTTTGCAGTAGATTTGCCCAGTGCAATATGATGTCTGATTTCTTAACTGCTGCTTCCAAGAATGTTGATTGTGGATCTAAGTAAATGAAATCTTTGACAATTTCAGTCTTTTCTCCATTTATCATGATGCTGCTTATTGGTCCACTTGTGATGATTTTCGTTTTTTTTATGTTCAAATGTAATCCATACTACAGGCTGTAATCTTTAATCTTCATCAGTAAGTGCTTCAAGTCATTTTCACTTTCAGCAAGCAAGATTGTGTTGTCTGTATATGGCAGGTTGTTAACAAGTCTTTCTCCAATCCTGATACTGCTTCTTTGTGTAGTCCAGCTTCTTGGATTATTTGCTCAGCATACAGATTGAGTATGTATGGTGAAAGGATACAACCCTGATGCACTCCATCCTGATACGAAACCATGCAGTCTAGACTGATTGAATTTATTGATCATTTTCAAGAACCAGCTTTTGATTTCAATTATTTATTCCATTTTTCCTGTTTTTTCATTTCATGGATTTCTGCTCTTTATCTTTGTTATTTCCATTCTTTGTCTTAAATTAGGTTTCCTTTTTTCCCTATTTTTCTTTTGTTTTTGGAGTCAAGATAAAGAGCCTCATATAAAATGAGTTCAGAAATGTTCCCTCCTTCTCTATTTTCTGAGGAAATTTGTGTAGGATTAGTAGTTTCTTCCTTAAATATTGGGTAGAATTTACCAATAAAGCCTTCTGGGTCTGTAGTTTTCTTTTTTCTATCTCTCTCTCTCTTTTCTTTTTTTTCCCCCCATCTCCTTAAATTGGAAGCTTAGTCATTGATCTTAGAACTTTTTCCTTGTGTTTATATTTAAAGCCATAAATTTTAAAGCTATACAGTGCTGAGTATACTTTCAGCTGCATTCCATAAATTTTTATATTTTGTGGTCTCATTTTCATCCAGTTCAAGATATTATCTAGTTTCTCTTGTGATTCCTTTTTGGGCCCATAGATTATCTAGAAGTGTTTCGTTTAACTTCTAAAAATTTGAAGAATTTACAATTGTCTTTGTTATTAGTTTTTAAATTAATGCTTTTTGTAACCACGGAACACGCTCACTATGATTTCAATCCTTTCAAATGCACAGAGGTTTCTTTTATGACACAGAATCTAGTCTATATTAATGAATGTTCCATGTTCACTTTAAAAGAAAGCGTGTTGTTATTGTTGGGTAATTAGTTGTTGTTGTGTGCCAGGCCATCAAGTTGGCTCTGACTCACAGAGACCTCATGCACAATGAAAAGAAATGCTGCCCAGTCCTGCACCATCCTCACAATCCTTGCTATGCTTGAGCCCAGCACTGCAGCCACTGTGTCAATCCATCTTGGTGAAGGTCTTCCCCTTCATCACTGATCTTCTACTTTTCCAAGTATGACATCCTTCTCCAGGGACTGGTCCCATCTGACAACAAGACCAAAGATATGAGACAAAGCCTGACTATTCTCACTTCTAAGGAGCATTCTGGCTGTATTCTTCCAAGAGATTTGTTCATTCTTCTTGTAGTCCATATTATTTTCAACATTCTTCACCAAAACCATGATTCAACTGCATCAATTCTTCTTGGGTCTTCCTTTTTCATTGTCCAGCTTTCACATGCACATGAGGTGATTGGAAATACTATGCCTTGAGTCAGGCACACTTTAGCCTTCAACATGACATCTTTGCTTATTAATACTTTAAAGAGGTACCTTGCAGCAGATCTTCCCAGTGCAATATGACATCTGATTTCTTGACTGATGCTTCCACAGGTGTTGATTGTGGATCCAAGTAAAACGAAATCTTTGACAACATCAATCTTTTCTCCATTTATCACGATGTTGCTTATTGGTCCACTTATAAAGATTTTTGTTTTCTTTATGTTTGGTGTATGTAATCCATAGTGAAGGCTGTAGTCTTTGATCATCAACAGTAAGTGCTTCAAGTCATCTTCACTTTCAGCAAGCAAGGTTGTGTCATCTGCAAATCTTAGGTTGATAATGATTTCCTCTCTAATCCTGATGCCACATTCTTCTTTATACAGTCCAGCTTCTTGGATGATTTGCTTAGCATACAGATTGAATAAGTATGGTGAAAGAGTACAACCTTGATACACACCTTTTCTTAATTCAAACCCTTGTTCTGTTCAAACCACTGCCTCTTAGTCTATGTAAAGTTCCTCATGAGCACAATTAAATATTCAGGAATTCCAATTCTTCACAACATTGTCCATAATTTGTTATGATCCACACAGTCAAATGCCTTTGCATAGTCAATAAAACATCTTTCTGGTATTCTTTGCTTTCAGCCAAGATCCAACTGACACCAGCAATGATATCTCGGATTCCATATCCTCTTCTGAAACCAGCTTGAATTTCTGGCAGTTCTCTGTCTATCTACTATAATTATATTTGGCAAAATTTTACTTGCATGTGATATCAATGGCATTGTTTGATAATTTCCACATTTAGTTGAATCACCTTTCTCTGGAATGGGCACAAATATGGATCTCTTCCAGTTGGTCAGCCAGTAGCTGTCTTCCAAATCTTAGCATAGATTGCAACCATTTGTGGAAACATCTCAATGAATATTCCATCAATTCCTAGAGCCTTGTTTTTCACCGATTCCTTCAGTCCAGCTTAGACTTCTTCCTTTAACATTATCCGTTCTTGATCCTATGCTACCTCCTGAAAAGGTTGAATGTCGGCCAATTCCTTTTGGTACAGTTGACTCTGTGTATTCCTTCCATCTTTTTTTGATGCTTCCTGCTTCCTGTGTCATTCAATATTTTTCCCGGAGAATCCCTCAATACTGCAACTCAAGGTTTGAATTTTTTATTCAGTTCTTTCAGCTTGAGAAATGCTGAGTGTATTCTTCCCTTTTGGTTTTCTAACTCCATGTCTTTGCACATTTCATTATAATACTTTGTCTTCTTGAGGCACCTTTGAAATCTTCTGCTCTGCTCTTTTATTTTATCATTTCTTCCATTTGCTTCAGCTACTCTCCATTCAAAAGCAAGTTTCAGAGTCTCTTCTGACATCCTTTTTGGTCTTTTCTTTCTTTCCTGTCTTTTAAATAAACTTTTGCTTTTTTCATGTATGCTGTTCTTGATCTTGAAACTCATCTGGTTTCAGCCATTGGTGTGCAATGTGGCAAATCTATTCTTCATATGGTCACCAAATTCAGATGGTAAATATTCAAGGTTGTATTTTGGTTCTTGTGGACTTCATTTTCTTCAGCTTCAATTTAAACTTGCATATGAGTAATTGATGATCTGTTCTTCAGCCACTGGCATTCTTCTGACTGATAATATTGAGCTCCTCCATCATCTCTTTCCACAGATGTAATTGATTTGATTCCTGTGTATTCCATCCAAATTTCCTCCAATACTGCTTTATTTTGTGTTCCAGTGATTTTCTGCAGTCACCCATTTTGATTTTCTTCTCCTTTCTTTTTTGTGTCTATTTTTAAGATATTTTTCTTGTGCTTACCATAAGGAATACATTTAATATCCTAAATTTATAACAACCTAGTAAAACTGATACCCACTTAAGTTCAATAACATACAAAAAAGGCTATTCATATACTGCTCTTTCCCTCCTTTATGTTGTTGTTATCACAAAGTACATCTTTGTACATTACATACCAATGACATAAATTTATAATTTTCATGCATTTGTAATTTTAAATCATGAAGAACTTAACTAGTTACAAACCAAAAAATACCATAAAAAGGGCTTTATATTTGCCCATGAAATTACCTTTACCAAAGTTTGTTTTTTTTCTTGACAGTTTGAACTACTTACTGTCTAATGTCCTTTCATTTAAATCTATAGGCTTCCCTTTAGCAGTTCTTGCAAGGCAGGTGTAGTTTTAATGAACTCCTTCAATTTTTGCTTATCTGGGTATGTCTTAATTTCATCCTTATATATGAAGGAAAGTTTTGCCATATATAGAATTCTTGGTGGACAGCTTTTGTCTTTAAGTACTTAAAATATGTCATCCATGGTTTCTGAAGAGAACTTGGCACTTAATCTTATTGACGCACCTTTTATGTGATGTTTCATTTTTGTCTTTATGCTTTCAAGAATCTTTCTTTATATTTTGTTTTCAGGAGTTGATATAATGTATCTCAGTGTAAGTCTTTTGAATTTATCCTATTTAGAGTCTAGAGATCATTACTTCTTATCTGTGTAGATTCATGACCTTATTGAATTTGTAATGTTTTCTACCATTATTCCTTCACATATTTTTCTCCATCCCTCTCTCTGCCTCTTCTCTTTCTGGGACTCCCATTATATGTATGTTGATGTCCCACAGATCCCTTAGACTCTGTTCAGTTTCTTCATTTTTTTTTTTTTCTTTTTGTTACTGTCTTAGTCTGGATTCTCTATAGAAACAGAGTCAGTGATTCATACACACACATATGCACACATATGTGAGAAAGATTGATTTACATAAATGAATTGATTCACATGATTGTGGAAGTTGAGAAGTCCAAAATCTGTAGGCTAGGCAACAGGCTGGTGATTACTACTAGCTCTGTGCTTGTTGGGGGTTGGCAAGACCAAAATCTGTAGGTCAGGTGGCAAGTATGGATCCCAAGATCCATATGTCAAGCAATGGAAACAGTGCAGACTCAGGAGAGAAAGAGTTCTGCCAAAATACCTATTTATAAGTCTGGAGGCAGAACACAACTTCAGATAATTCACTTTTCAACTGATTGATTGATTGCATTACATTAGATTGCATTATGAAAGTGATTTCTTTATAATACATTTAATTACATTATGGAACAGCAACTAGACTAGTATTTGGCTAAACAACTGGGAACCATAGCCTAGCCAAATTGACACATAAAATTAACCATCACATTCTACCCTTCCCAAATTGGCAATCACACACATCTCCTTAAATCATACATAATCTCCAAAGACAATAACAAAGTCATACTTCTGCCTAACATGATATAACTAACATGTGTACAACCCATTTTATATATTTTATGATAAGTAACGATTTAAGAGGGGAGGAAATAAAGATATCATATATGATCTTGTTGTCAGCTGCTATCAAGTTAGCCACCATCTCATGGTGACCCCAAGCACAATGGAATGAAGTGCTTCCCAGTCCTGTGACCTTTCCATGGTCATTGTGGATTGGACCATTGTAATCCACAGGTTTTTCACTGAGTGATTTTTGGAAGAAGGTCACCAGGCCTTTCTTCCTAATCCATCTTGGTCTGCAAGCTCTGCAGAAACCTGTTCAGCATCACAGTAACATTCAAGTCTCCACTAACAGATGGGTACTGGCTGTGCATAAGTGCACTGGCTGGGACTTAAACCCAGGTTTACTGCATGGAAGGCAAGAATTCTACCATTGAACCACCACTGCTTGTACATATGGGTATGTATATGCATATGTATACACACACACACACACACACACATATTCACAATAAAATAAGGAAGAAACATTTACAACATAATCTTTGTTTCTCTAAGTGGTCACATCATCATAGCCAGTCATTAAAAGTACCTTCTTTCACAAGTCATTCCATATTCCCTTTGCCCTCAGCTAGCACATCAGCTGGTCATGGTTATTTGCCTGGTGGAGTGATCCACACCTTCATTTCTGAAGGGTCAATGCCATTAGTTGGCCTGAATGGGGTTGTTACAGTTTTCCATTGACTTAAATCACAAGTTGTGGTAGTGTTGAGCAATGCCCTAAGGGATCTCCTGTATTTCAGACATACTCTCCTTTATCTCCATGTAATAACAGTCTAATTTCCCCCTTGGCAATCAAGATCAATCATATTAGCCAGTAAAGTAACTCCCTTCTTTGCCTCTTGATTAAGAGCTATGAGGAGCTGGATGGCAGTCTAAATTACAATTCAAAGGACTTATTGTTTTATCTCCTGGTGGGAGCATTCCTTCCTTTGGAACTAAGACATTTGCCAGCTCAAATCTGCTGTTGACCCTCTCCATGAATTTTTTTCATCTATTATATTTTTCAGCTATAGAAATTCTATTTGGATTCTTTTTATAGTCTCTATCTCTTTGTTGATATTCTTACTTAGCTCATGATCATCTCCTTGATTTGCTTTAATTCTTTGTAGATCTTTCCTTTTTGTTAACATATTTAATATTGCTGTTTTATAGTTTTCCGGTCTGTCCAAAAATTGGGCTTCCACAGGGACAGTTTTTGTTACTTTGTTCTTTTAAATGGGCCATCCATTTCCATTTTAGGAGCTCTGGTAGCATACTGCCTAAGGCACTTGACTGCTAACCAGAAGGCTGGTGGTTCAAACACACCGACGACTCCTCGGAAGGAAGGTTGGACAATCTACTTCCGTAGTGATACCACCTCAGAAACCCAAGGAGGGGTCGCTATGAGTCGGGTCTGATTCAATGGCACATAACAACATTTCTATTTGTTTGTATGTCCTGTAATTTTTGTTGTTGTTGTTGAAAGTGAGACATTTGGATATGATTAATGTAGTAACTCTGGAACTCTGATCTTCCCTTTCCCTAGAGTGACTTTTTTTTTTTTTTTTTTTTAATTGTTGAAGGCTATAGCAGCCCCATGCACAGTGAACTTCCCTGGATGGGCGTGGACACCAAGGACTCTGTTCCCTAGCCCATGCCTAGCTAGTGTTTCAAGAGATTTCCTTCTATTCCAGTGGGGAAACTAACAAAAACAAACAAGCAAACAAATAAAAACAACTCTCCCAATCTTTGAAAACTGGCTCTCTGCCAGGACCCTCCAACATTTGGGCTGATTTGCAGTAAGCTTAGGGATCAACTCAAGGTGAATGTAGCAGATCCTCTTAGATATTTCTTGGCTTGTACTTTGCTGTGCGTAACTTTCTAAATTTCACCATATACTTGGTGCTTTTGAAAGCCCTAATTTCTGAAAGAGGAGCTCTGGTAGCATAGTGCCTAAGGCACTTGACTGCTAACCAGAAGGCTGGCGGTTCAAACCCACCAGCCACTCCTCGGAAGGAAGGTTGGGCAATCCTACTTCCGTAGTGATACTGCCTCGGAAACCCAAGGAGGGGTCGCTACGAGTCGGGGCTGACTCGAAGGCAAATAACAACAACAACAATTTCTGAAAGAACCTCTCACTCAGTCTTCTCTTTCAGTCCTTAGGTATAAATTATATGCTGGAATCACACTGTTTAGCCCCAGCTGGAAATGGACGGTCACAGGCTTTGGGTATTGCCGGCTGCTCCCTCCAACCCTGCATGAGCTCTGAGACAAGCCACATCAAGAGGTGTGCTCTGCTTCAGTCCTTCTGGCAGGCAGGTCCCAGATTAATCCCAACATCCACAATATCTCACTATTAAAGCCTGCTCTGCTCCCTTCTGAGCTAGAGATTAGGCTCTTTCTGGAAGTGTGGTCTGCTGCTGCCACCACTTTAAAATGCCAAGCCACCACATGGAAAAGGGGGAAGGGCACAGGCAAGCAGAAAACCAAAGCTTTTTGTTTAAAAGTTGCCTTTTTCCACTGAGGAACAGGAAGACATAGAGAGATGCATGGGAGGTACAGACAACCAAGATGAACCCTTTTTTACATACAGTACTGTGTTGTCAGTGATGGCAAACATTGATCTATGGGTGGATAGATGGGTAGACAGGCTGAACGATGAGATATGTCTATGCAGGGGGGAGTGGGCCCATGCACATATATAGGGTTGGCAGACAATGTTTCTACAAGTGTATTTGTATGTTCTGTAAGAATTTCCAGGAAAATAGTAGAGCTGATAACGGGCAAAGTTGTAGTCACTTCTTGGCCACAGCTAGCTATCTGGAGAGAACAAGTGGTTGGATCTATGGGCTCAGGACCATGGTTGCAGGGGACAACAAGCTCAATTGGCATAACATACTACAAAATAAGCCAGATTTGAGACCAGTGGAAAGAGGGTGTTTGCCTCTGGGGCAGGCTGGGTAAGTGAGCAGGGTGGAGGAGACCAGGAAATAAGCAGAGCATTATAGAACGGCTAGGGGGCACACACTTGTCTGCCAGTTTGTCCTACTATGATGGTTTGGGTATTGCTGTGAGGCTGAAGGCTATGCCACCAGCCAGTGAAAAACCTTATTAATACCAGTGAAACACTGTGTGATACAGTGCCAGAAGATGAGCCCCTCGTCTGAAGGCACTCAAAATATGACTGAAGAAGAGATGCCTCCTCAGAGTAGAGCCAACCTTAATGATGTGCAAAGAGTAAAGCTTTCAGGACCCCCATTTGCTGATGTGGCATGTCTCAAGGTGGGAAGAAACAGCTGCAAACCTCCGTTAATAATCGGAACATGATTAAAATGAAATGGAACGCATAAAGATCGATATCCTAGGCATTAGTGAGCTGAAATGGACTGGTTTTGGACATTCTGAATCAGATGATCATATGATCTACTATGCCAAGAATGACAAATTGAAGAAGAATGGTGTGGCATCATCACAAAGAACGTAAGATCTATCTTGAAGTACAATGCTGTCAGTGATAGGAATATCTATATGCCTACGAGGAAGACTAGTTAATACTACTACTATTCAAATTTACACACCAACCACCAAAGCCAAAGGTGAAAAATTGAAGATTTTTACCCACTTCAGCCATCTGAAATTGACTGAACATGCAATCAAGATGTATTAATTATCACTGGTGACTGCAATGCAAAAGTTGGAAACAAAGAAGAATCACAGTAGTTGTAAAATATGGCATTAGAAATGACACTGGACATTGCATGATAGAATTTTGCAAGACCAACGACTTGTTCATTGCAAATACTCTTTTTCAACAAAATAGTAGCTATACACGTGGACTTCGCCAGGTGGAGTACACAGAAATCAGACTGACTACATCTGTGGCAAGAGGTACTGAAGAAGCTCAATACCTTCAGCCAAAAAAGGCCAGGAGCTGACTGTGGAACAGACCATCAATCGCTCACATACAAATTCAAGTTGAAGCTGAAGACAATTAAAAGAAGTCCACGAGAGCCAAAATATGACCTTGAATATATTCCTCCCGAATTTAGAGACCATCTAAAGAATAGATTGGATGTACTGAACACCAAGGACTGAAAACCAGAGGAACTGAGGGATGACATCAAGAACATCATCCATGAAGAAGGCAAAAGGTCATTAAAGAAACAGGAAAGGAAGGAAAGAGCAAAATAGATGTCAGAGGAGACTCTGAAACTTGCCCTTGAACAGAGAGCAGCTAAAGCTGATGGACAGAAGAGATAAACAAAAGGTTTCAAAGAGCAGCTTTAGAAGACAAAGTCAATTATTATAAAGAAATGTGCAAAAATCTGGAGTTAGAAAACTAGAAGGGAAGAACATACTTGGTAATTCTCAAGCTGAAAGAACTGAAGAAAAAAATTAAGCCTCAAGTTGCAATATTGAAAGATTATATAGGCAAAATATTGAATGATGCAGGAAACATCAAAAGAAGATGGATGAAATACACAGAGTCACCATACCAAAAAGAACTGATAGATGATTATCCATTTCAGGAGGTGGCATATGATCAAGAATCAATGGTACTGAAGGAAGAAGTCGAAGCTGCACTGAAGGAATTGGCAGAAAAGGCTCCAGTAATTGACGGAATACACATTGAAATGCTTCAAGAAACAGATGCTGCACTGGAGGCACTAATTCATCTATGCCAAGACATTTGGAAGACAGCTATCTGGCCAACTGACTGGAAGAGATCCATATTTGTACCCATTACAAAGAAAGGTGATCCCAAAGAATGTGGAGATTATCTAATAATATCACTGATATCACATGCAAATAAAATCTTACTGAAGATAATTCAAAAACAGCAGTATATAGACAGAGAACTTCCAGAAATGCAAGTTGGATTCAGAAGGGGATGTAGAACATAGGGATATCATGGATTTGGGCTCAAAGCAAAGAATACTAGAAAGATGTTTACTTTTGTTTTATCGACTATGCAAAGGCATTCAATTGTGTGGATCATAACAAATTGTGGATAACATTGAGAAGAATGGGAATTCCAGAGCACTTAATTGTACTCATGAGGAACCTGTACATAGACCAGGAGGTGTTGTTCAAACAGAACATGGGGATACTGCATGGTTTAAAATCAGGAAGGGAGTGCATCAGGGTTGTATCCTTTCACCATACTTGTTCAATCTATATGCTGAGCAAATAATCTGAGAAGCTGGTCTATATGAAGAATGTGGCACCAGAATTGGGGGAAGGCTCATTAACAACCTGAGATATTGCAGAGGACACAACTTTGCTTGCTGAAAGTGAGGATGATTTGGAGCACTTACTGATGAAAATTAAAGACTGCAGTCTGCAGTATGGAACACACCTTAATATAAAGAAAACAAAAATCCTCCTAACTGGACCAATAAGCAGCATCACAATAGATGAAGAAAAGACTGAAGTCGTCAAAGACTTCATATTGCTTGGTTCAACAATCAACACCAATGGAAACAGCACTCAAGACATCAAAAGACGTATTGCACTGGGCAAATCTATGGCAAAAGACATCTTTCAAGTGCTGAAGAGTAAAGATGTCTCCTTGAAGACCACGATGCACTTTACCCAAGCCATGGTATTTTCAATTGCCTCATATGCATATGAGATCTGGACAATGAGAAGGAAGACCAAAGAAGAGTTGATGCTTTTGAGTTGTGGTGCTGGCGGAGAATGCTCAAAGTACTGTGGACTGCTAAAAGAACTAACAAATCTGTTCTGGAAGAAGTGCAGCCAGAATGCTCCTTGGAGGCGAGAATGGCCAGACTTTGTCTCACCTGCTTTGGTCATGTTGTCAGAAGGGACCATTCTCTGGAGAAGGATGTCATGCTTGGTAAAGTGGAGAGTCAACAAAGGAGGGGAAGGCCTTCAACAACATGGATTGACACAGTGGCTGCAGCAATGGCCCAGGTATAATATGGATTGTGAGGCTGGCACAGGACTGGGCAGTGTTTTGTTCTGCTGTACATAGGGTCAGTATGAGTCAGAGACAACTTGAGAGCACATAACAACAGCTACACAAAAACTCTGTTCCACATCCTACTTTGGCAAATAGTGACTGGGATCTTAAAAGCTTGCAAGCAGCAATCCAATCTAGATGCAATGATGGGTCTCTCCTCTTCCAGAGCAAAGAATGAAGACAACAAAAGACACATGGAAGCAATTAGTCCAAGCAACAGGTACATCATGCGATCCTCAGCCTATATGACTGAGACCAGAAGAACTAGATGGTACCCCACTACCACTGTCAAATATTCAGAGAGGGATCTACGTAGGAGATCCTGCATAGAGTAGAACAATGTGGAACAAAACTCAAAATCATTTAAAAAAAAAAAAAAGGACCAGTTTGCTGGTCTGATAGGACCTGGTGGAACCTGAGACTATGGCCCCTAGCTGCCCTTCAGGTCTGGAATTGAACCCACACCTGTGGCATCAAGCCAAACAAAAGACAGGCATATGAGCTGAACATTTACATTACGTAGATACACTCCTTAGAGAGAACAATCATGGGAGAATGAAGGGCTGTTTATGCACAAGAAGACAGCTCGGAGGGAAAGAGTGCATGGGAGGGAAGGACGCAGGGTAGTTCTTGGTAACTATGGGGAGGAAGTGGGAGGGGAGCTGTTGCATTGTGGGAGATTGCAGTCAACGTCATGAGACAAAGTGTATGTGAACTGCTGTATGGAAGATGAATTTGCTCTGTAAACTTTCACCCAAATCACAATGAAAATTAAAAAAAAAAAAGTGCCTTTTTCTTGATTCAGAATTTAGTTGTTGCAACCTTCTGTTTTTTACAGTTCTTACCAAGTTGATTCTATCAATTTCTAATTGTTTCTCTTACTGGACCTGTGGGGGATGGGAATGTGGAACTTCTTACACTTCTATCTTTCAGAAAGTCTCTGATATTCTTTTTCAATCAATATTACCGGGGATTGTGTTTCCTAATTTTTATGTACTTAGTAGTTTTTCATCATATCACGTTTTAATAATTTCTAATCCTACAAAACAAGTGTTTTCTTTCTCTTCCTCCTTTTTTTTTTTGTTTTTAGTACAGAGCTGTTTCTGGTGATAATTACATGATTAATGTTTGTAAATCTCTCACAGACACACAAAAACATCTGTATTCTTTTTTGAGGTGTTTCTATTTCTTAAATATTATCTATTAAATCAAATTAACTGATGGTATTACTCAATTTTCTCCAAGTCCTTGTTCTTTGTCCACTAGCTATAGCCAATTCTAAAAAGTGTCCTTTCTTGTTTCACCCTACAATTGTATTTTTATGGAATTTTCCCTGGATTTCTATTAGGTTTTTGCTTTACGTATTTAGCTGTTTCTTTAGCTTTTCTTTCATAAGCTGATTGATGTCTCATTTTCTTCATAAACTGTGCATTTTATCTTTATCTCATTTATTGTAACCTTAAATTCCATTTTATCTCATAATAATACTGTACTGCGTATCTCTTTGCCCATACCTTTAATCTCAAATTCTGTAACAATGTTTTAAGAATGGTTCCGCAGTTTTTAAAACCCTATGTGACATTCTCTTTTAATGAGATTTCAGTCCACTATTATTTAAATAGCTGATATAGTTGATTGTATTACCTTACACTTCCTTTATACTTAGTAGTATTAAAGGAGCTCTGGCAGCACAGTAGTTAAGCACTCAGCTGCTAACTGAAAGGTCAGGAGGTTGAATTCACCAGCTGGTCCGCAGGAGAAAGATGTGGCAGTCTGTTCCATAAAGATTACGGCCTTGGAAACCCTATGGGGCATTTTTACTCTGTCTTATAGGGTTGCTGATTTGGAATGGTCTCAGCAGCCAAAGGGTTTGGGTTTTAGTTAGTATGTTTTGTTTTTTCTTTCCTCTCCATTAAGTTTGCTAGTTTTATCAAACTGCTATTTATTCCCTTTTGTCTCATGTTAATTTGAGCTTTTTGTTCAATTCAATTAATGAATACATTCTCTTCCTAGCACCAATAATAAAAAACATCTTTTACTCTTACACACAAAGCATCCCTAAGATGTTCTATTCCCCACAGCTCTCCCATCCCACCAACAAATAAAGTGAGACAGAATACTTTTATTGCCACCTTCTTCACTCCTTCATCTCTGCTCCTGCCCCCCAACTCCTAGATTTTCCTGTGGGTGATGTGATCTTTGAATCCTGCATATTTGCAAATATCTTTCTTTCATCATGACAAGTAACTATCTCCGCTGCACTTCAAATTTGAGTTTAAGATTCTATTGTGCTAATGTCAGAATCTCCCTTGCAAAATGTCTCTTAAGGGTCTTCATTTAGCACTTACACTGCATATCCCCAGGCACTATGACAATCCATTTAGATTTAAATGCACATGTATGTAGTGGGTGAAGGAGGGGGAGAGAGAGATCAAAATTTGCCATGCACTTTTTTCCCCTCTTATCTTCATCATACTCTATTATGAATTCTGTTTAATTAGTTTGCTCTTTAATTTTGGTTTGGTTTAATTTAGAGCTCTTCCTCAAGTTATGTGGGTGATGTGATCTTTGAATCCTGCATATTTGCAAATATCTTTCTTTCATCATGACAAGTAACTAACTTGGCTGCATTTCAGATTTTAGGTCACATCCCTCTTAGCTGTCTGCTAATGCTATTACACTGCCCTCTAGCTTCCAGTGGTGCAGATGAGAAGTCTGATACCAGTTTCATTCTTTTCACAGTACAAATAACTTAATTTTTTCTCTTTGGTTGTTTAACTAAGATTTGTCTTTATCCCTAGATTGAAGAATTTGACTAGAATGTGCCTCAATAGTACCTTTTAAATCAATCATGGCTAGTAATAAGATTATGTTGGTATGTGCCATCAAGTCGGACCCGACTCATAGGGACCCCTCCTTGGGTTTCTGAGGTGGTATCACTATGGAAGTAGATTGCCCAACCTTCCTTCCGAGGAGTGGCTGGTGGGTTTGAACCGCCAGCCTTCTGGTTAGCAGTCAAGTGCCTTAAGCACTATGCTACCAGAGCTCCTAGTAATAAGATAGCTATTTAAATTTACACAATCAACCCATTATTTAGCCCAGGATATTTTTGTCCTATCATTAAGGAGCTCTGGTAGTGTGGTGCCTAAGGTAACTGACTGCTAACCAGAAGGCTGGCAGTTCAAACTCGTTATGAGTTTGGTCTGACTCACAGCACGTAACAACAACAACGTTACTTAGTGATGCGTTGACTTCACTTCCTATTTATCTTTCTGGAACTCATGATCGACTTATTAGGCTCCCCCCCCCCTTTTTTTTTGCCCCTTGTCATGATGCTATCTTTTAATATTTTTAATTTGAGCTTTGAGATATCCCTTCCACTTGATCTTTCAGGCCATCCTATTCTACGCAATAGTCCCATATTCTGTTCTTGTCATTAGGTGCCATCCAGTTGAGTTTTGACTCAGAGTGACCACATGTGACAGAGTAGAACTGCCCCACAGGATTTTCTAGGCTATAATCTTTATGGAAGCATATCATCAGGCCTTTCTCTCATGGACTAAATTTCATTTATTGTAATTTCTTTAGTTCAATATAACATTTTTAATTCTATGAAATATTTTGGGGTGCTGTATTTATTTTTTTTTATGATTCTAATTCCTTATTTGTAATATTTACCATTAGTATATTTTCATTGTATCTACTGTACCTACTTTAAGTTATTTTTGTCAGGGACTTTATTTCACTTGGAGCCACAATCAACACCCATGAAGTGGCAGTCAAGTCGTATTGCACTCAGCAGATCTGCTGCAAAAGACCTCTTTAAAGTGTTAAAGAGCAAAGATGTCACTTTAAAGACTAAAGTGCTCCTGACCCAAGCCATTCTATTTTCAATAGCCTTTTATGCATGTGAAGTCCAGACAATGAATTAGGAAAACCAAAGAAAAACTGATGCACTTAAATTGTGATGTTGGTGAAGAATACAGAAAATGCCATCAAATGACAGTAGAAGAAACAAATGTGTCTTGAAAAAGTATGCCACATGCTCCTAAGAAGCGAGAATGGCCAGACTTCATCTCATGTATTTTAGTCATGTTGTTAGAAGGCACCACCCCTGGAGAATGTTATCATGCTTGGTAGAGGGGCAGCAAAAAAGAAGACACTGACTGAGATGGACTGACACAGCTGGCTGCAATGACAGGCTAAAGCATAAGCACAGATTGTGAGGATGGCACAGGACCCGCCACTGTGTTTTGTTGTTGTACACAGGGTCGCTATGAATTGTAGCTGACTTGACAGCACCTAAAAACCACCCCCCTAAGTTCACCTCAGTGAGCATCCAGGCTGTTGCTTCCAATCTCTTTAGAGAGGTGGCAAGAAATAATGGATTTAAGGAAAAATAGGAGGATGAGGCAATCTACTTCCGTAGTGATACTGCCTCAGAAACTCAAGGAGGGGTCGCTATGAGTCGGTTCCAACTCGACGGCATATAACAACAACAACAGGGGACAGAGACAATTACAACAGTTCTTGAACAGTCCTCCAAAGCAACTCCAACCACCAACTATCCCCACATACCAGTTCAAAACCCTTTCCATTTTCCCCAGAGTATTTTCACGTTTGTGTGATTACTTCCTGGATTCTGTGCCTCTATTTTTAGTTTTTCCAAGGTTGATTTTGGAGGAAGGAACCCATATTAATTTGACATCTTGGCAGGAACTAGAGTGTGCTTTCTATTTTCAGTCACAATGTTTGAAACTTGGCAAGTGACAGATGCATAAAAGTCATGTTAAGAATTTTGGTCTTGACCTTAAGGGCACCGAAGAGGCACTGAAGCTTCACGATCAGGCTTTATTTCACAAAGAATACTCTGGCTGCAATCTAAAGAACAGGTTTTAGGAGCAGCTAGAGTCAATACATGGAAGAAGGAGGTTTTAATGGTTATCCTGGTGAAATATAATGGTGGCCTAGGCCAAGGTGACAGTTCAAACCCACCAGCCACTCCTCGGAAGGAAGCTGGGGCAATCTACTTCCGTAGTGATACTGCCTCGGAAACCCAAGGAGGGTTCTCTATGAGTCGAGTCCGACTCCATGGCACATAACAACAACAATGCAAAGGTGATGGTGAAGATGGAGAAAAGTGGTTAAATCCAAGAGATATTTAAAAAGTAAAATAGCTGGAGCTTGATGATAGACTGAATTTATGGAGAATGAGAGAACTATTAAAGCTAACTCTAACTCTGTGGGGCTTGCATAAATGAATGGATATACTCATTTTGTTTGGGAGAATGAGAAAGAATTAATCATTGACTCAATTTTAGACAAGTAAATTTGAGGAACTTTGAAATATACAGAATAAACGTCAAGTAGGCAGTTGAGTTCATACGCCCAGAATTTAAGGACTAGAGATACAAGGAGATGACTCACACGTTCATAAATGGATGAAGTAAGTAGCATCAGGAGAAGATTCAGAATGTGAGGAGGACAGGGGATTCTGTGAGTAAGCCTTGAGAAAATCCAACATTTAATGGTTATACCAAAAGAAGACTGTGGAGAAGGGGGAAAAAAAGAGAGATTATACAAAGGCCATAGACGATAAACTCTTGGAGATTATACTGTCATAGAAAAGTATCTTGTCACAAAAGCCAAGGCAAGAGTGTTTCAAGACGTGAGAAGTGGTTGACAGTGTTGAAGTATACTGAGAGATCAAGATGAGAATTGAAAAATGTCCTTTAGATTTACTGCCTTCGAGGTCATTGGTATTCTTAATATGAACTCCCTTGGTGAAGAGACAGTGCAGAAAGTCAAAATGGAGTAGATTAAGGAGTGGGAGGTAAAGAAATGAAAACAGTTGATTACAGACAACTGTTCTGAGCTTTGGCTTGAGAGAGTTTTTTAATGGGAGAGAACTGACCTTCTGTACAAGTCAATAAACCCCCCACAAAAAAAAAAAAAAAAACAACTCCCTGCCATGGAGTCAGATCCAACTCATAGCGACCCCTCCTAGGCTTTCCAAGGTAGTTATCACTAGAGAAGTAGATTGCCAGTCTTCCTTCCGAGGAGTGGCTGGTGGGTTTGAATTGCCAGCCTTCTGATTAGCAGTCAAGTGCCTTAGGCACTACATTACCAGGGCTCCCTTATAACTAAGTTGTTGTTGTTGTTGTTATGTGCCGTCAAGTCGGACCCAACTCATAGTGACCCCTCCTTGGTTTCCGAGGCGGTATCACTAAGGAAGTAGATTGCCCAACCTTCCTTCTGAGAAGTGGCTAGTGGGTTTGAACCACCAGCCTTCTGGTTAGCAGCCAAATTTAAAGAAGTTAAATACAGAAGTGAAGGAGTAGCTGATAGAATAACATTCCTGAAATTGCTAGAGGGTATAGAATTCAAAGAAGAGATGAAGGAATTGGACTTTTTCTTAGCTTCTACTAAGGGAAGGAAAGGCAGAGATTTGGGACATCATCAGAGTGGATCTTCAGCGTTACAGAGAAATGACTACTCATTTTCTGGCTGTTGAAGGTCCCAGATTATTAAATCACCTTTGTTTCTTAAAATGAAATCTCAGTTCAGTTCTTCCTTAGAACTATTATTATTTCCTCTCCAATTCTTGCATTTGGTTGCCTGGTTGTCTATTTTCCGTGTGGTTTTGAGTCTTCACCTCAATGTCACTGGTATTTTAATAATATAAGAAGCAGCTTCAAAGAGTAGTCAGACACCATACAAATGACATTTCTTCCTTTATTCTTGGAGTTTATATTTAAATACTTAAGCCATCTGGAGTTTATTGACACATATAGTGGAAGTCTAATACTTTTACTAAATTGCTAGTCAGTTATTCCCACACCATTTCAACAAATATTTGAGTGCCTACTAATCGATTTGTGTGATATGAAAAGTAAATGAGAAATAATCTCTTTCTCAAAAGCCTTCATATCTAGACAAGGGTTCAGTAAATACACTAATGAATTTGAGTTGAAACAAAGTAAGTGTCACAAACCCAATTATCAAGTACAGAGAGATTGTATTTTTGTGGGAATATAGGAAATACCTTTCTTGGATTCTTAAAGAGGACCAGACTTGATAGGTGACAATAGGGAGGGAGGAAAAGTAGGGGAGAGGGTGAAGATGAAGGCACCCCAGGCAGGGAGGCTAGCATGAGCAAAGGCCCAAGTGAGAAACTGAAGAATGTCTTTTGGGAAATTAGGGTGTATAATAGAGCAGTACTATGGTGGAAGGTGAATAATGCTAGAGTGGTTTTAGTAGACAGTAAAACACAGAAAAATGTTGGCCTGAAGATGGTTTGGGGATTTTAAATGGCTAACTCAAGCTACACTTCAAGAGATTTAAATAACTTGGTAGCATCTGGCTTAGAATGATAGAGCAAAAAATAAAAGAAATTGTAGGCTTACTACAAGGTAAAGTTTATTAAAACCAAGAAAATATATGAGGTTTTATATATAGAAAAATTTCAATAAAGTTTCTTACTATCATTATAGCAAGGATCTTTTAATACTGATGTTTAGAGCATTAGTTGTCCTACACAAGCTGTCAGTGAATAAAATCTTTTAATGTCCCCTTGACCCTACTTTCTCAGCCTCCTTGGAGTGGAGGGCTGGATGGCATCAAAGTGAGGCCTGTGGAAGAAATGGATCAAAACACTTGGGGTAAAGATATTAGGTAAGGTCTCTCATTCTTTCTTCTCATAGAATGACACCTTTTTGATGGGAAGAAGACAGGAAAGATTTATGGAGATGTAGCAGGGCAGTATTTCAGACTCTGAAGAGCTAAGAGAAGTAGACAGGCAAAGCAGGAGGCTGCCTCTGGGAGGCACCACATTTAGGGAGAATATGCTACATGGGTTTCCTGATGTCCTTTTATGTTGTCTTGGTCAGCTTCCCAGGAGACAAAGGTTCATGGCCCGGGGGCTCTTTATAGAGAAAAAACACATGGTAGACAGAATATAGGGTGAAAAAAATAGGCCCTCTCCCCCCAAAACACAACTGTGCCCCTGAAAAGGCCCCGTTTAGGTATGAGGTCCCTTGTCTGTCACTTTTGTCCAACGTTCAGAAGCACTCATAGGCAGCCTCACGCATTCTGCTTTCAGAAGTGAATGCACCTTTTGGGCGGACACGCAGCTTTTGCACAGTACCCATGCAAGTTTTCACTGCACTTTACTAATACCCTGCGCATCTGGACTTGGCTGCTTCTGAAGGCACAGCAACTTGCCTGTGTATTGGGCTAGGTTTCACTACCTTCTCCCTTTTCAGTGTTCAAGTTCTGCCTCTAGTTGTAGGAAAACCTTTAGACTGTAAGATTAAGGTTATTGTAATAACCTAGATGGGTGGTATGAAGGGCTGGTGGTAAGTGATAAGATACCAAAAACCAAAACCAAACCTGCTGCCAACACATCAGTTCTGACTCACCAGTGACCCCCACTGGGTTTCTGAGGTGGTAAATCTTTATGGAAGTAAATTGCTCCATCTTCCTTCCATGGAGCAGCTGATGGGTTTGAACCGCTAACCTTTTGTTTAGCAGTCAAATGCCTTAGGCATTGCATCACCAGAGCTCCTTAAATGGTAAGTAGGAAGCCGCAAAAATGGATGCAAAAAGCTTTAGGGACAAAAAAGTGAAGGAGCCATGAATTTAGGGCCTAACTGGTCTTCAAGAAAGCAGCTTTGGTAGTGTAGTGGATAAGGCATCTGGCTGCTAACCAGAAGGTCAGCCATTCAAACCCACCAGCTGCTCCACAGAAGGAAGATGGGGTGATCTACTTCTGTAAAGATTTACAGCCTTGGAAACCCAATGGGGGTCGCTATGAGTCAGAACTGACGCAATGGTAACGAAGTTTGTTTTTTTTTTTCCCAGTCTTCAGCACAAATGCTACACTGCTGAAGAGTTAAAGGTGCAGGGTGAGTCAAATAGAACAGTACAAGCCAGGTGGTAAAGGCACTGCCTTTCTTAGAATGTCACGGTCCTGGCTCCCTGAATCAAGGGCTCAGGATGGAGGCTTCTGAAGAGTCCTCTGCAGCACGCTTATGTTGAAGGCCTCAAAGCAACAGAAACCAGGCTCACTGAGACTTCACACACAGAAGCATGAAACACCACAAGCTCTTCAGTTTGCCCCATGACTCTCTCTCCAGTAGTTCCTAGCCCCTCATCAATACCAACAGATTTTCTGTGCTGACTGTGGCATTTTCATAATTCCCTTATTTCCTGAGGCTGAACTGGGTTTGATAGGTTATAAAAAAGAGATCCTCTGGTTTCTCTGAAGTCACATGACACACCTCTGGGCCAATGCATTTTCTTCTAGGCTTGATGGTAAGTGGGGAAAGCACGGCCAAGGGAGGGGATTCATTAGTCTAGATCAAGAATCCCACTTCTTAGCCTCTGCCCCTCAGAGTCCTGTCTCTCCCAAAGGCTCTCAATAGGACAAAGGTGCTTCCCTCTCCCAGAACCACCCTGTTCTCTTATTACCTTTCATTTTCTCCTTGTCTATGCAGCCATTTCCTCTGTAAAGAAAGCAGTCTGGTTGATGGGGAAGATAACTAGATTGAGGGAAAAGGGGAAGAAGCGTGAGGCAATTAAACATTTAGTGATGAGAAGTTTATTATACAACAAAGTGGGGCCCTGGCAAACTGCCAAAAGGACTTTCCAAATAAATCCTGCATTCCTGTACTATAGGTAACAAATCAAAGTAACATATCCAGGACAACAAAATTCAAATTCTGAAAACAGAGCATCTCAGAGGCCTTCCAGATCCAAATTCCTTTTTAAAATACTCTAGTATAGTAGCTCTGGACTAGTCCTATCTTATTAGTTGGTTGCTGAAGTCTGGACCTAATGCTGGGCCAACTGTTAAGGTACCATGTGTCTTGAGGAAGAAGATTGTGAATGATGGACAGAAGCCTTACTTCTTGGAAAGTAGTATCTGATAAAAATGGTCAAGGAAGATGCATATATTTCATCACCTGAATATCAACTTTATCAGAACTATAGTTCTTTAGTTTACTAATTACTGTAGAATTAGTCTAGTAATATGCCTTTCACCATATCACAAATACTTCCAATACTGTTAGCACTCACTACTATTATCAATTATGTGATATACCAAAATTCCTTTGATAATGCTTGAATTGTGCAAGAGTATGAAACATCACTGCTCTTTTACAGTGACTTAAATATCTTAAAAATCAACACTGAGTAAAAGAAATTTCAATAAGTAAGTAAAAAGAATGAATATCTGTATGATTATAGTGCTTGGGGCCAATTCAACTTCTTCTAGTGATTTTGGACTCTGTACTTCAGACAACAGTGACAAAGTCTAGTATTTAGTAGAAAATAGTTGTCTAGCAAAACTTAAAAAAAAAACCCAAAAAGCCAAATTCACTGCTGTCGAGTTGTATCTGACTCACAGCACCCCCTCCTTGGGTTTCCGAGGCAGTATCACTAGAAAAGTAGATTGCCCAATCCACCTTCCAAAGAGTGGCTGGTGGGTTTGAACTGCTAGGCTTCTGGTTAGCAGTCACATGCCTTTTGCTCCTTACCCAGCAAAACTAGGTAAGACCTAATGGTCAAAATTAATTTCACACTGTCTCTTAAAAATACATGTACAGTGTTCAGAAATAACATTAATTCACTTCTTGTTTCCTTAATTATTTAGTTAACAGAGTGAAGTTCTTACACTTAGTTCTTGGTCTACAGAAGACTCTCTAGAGAAACCATCTGAAAAACATTAAATATGTTATCAAATGGCAATTGTTCAATTAATTCCTCTTCGTATAACTTTTAATTCCTCTTCGTATAACTTTTAATTTAGCTCTTGGCTTTCAGAACTTCTTGAGTGTGTTTATCTCCTTGGATATGTATGAGTTACAAAAATTAAAAAATGCTTCTGTGCTTCTTCTTCACTTTTTAGCATTTTTACCATTCTCTTTATTGCCTGATTTAAAAGACAGCTGGATTCTCAGATCTTCCTCGGCATTCAATCTGCTGTCATATGTGGGCTAGATTCAAATATCTGAAGAAAATCTGGCTTCACACAGATATGCAATTAGAAATGGAAGGAATATTTTAAAGGCCTTTTCAAATAATTGTGAATATTCTTCTTTGACTCTATACTAAAACTTGACAAGCAGTAATTTCTTTGACTTTTTGCAATTTGGAATCAGAAATTATATCAAAGAAATTTTTATACTTTTCCACACTGAAATCCATTAGTCAATCTTGCATTTTGCACGAATATTTTACCCATGTATAATTTTGTCACATCATGCACTGGTCATTTGGAAAATACTGGTTCACTGAGTTATACAGATCTTCCAAACATTGACATACCTCAGTATATAATATATATATTTTAAAATTTACTTATCATGGCTTGGATGAATGCATGTTTCCTGTCTTACTGAAGAGTGGCAGAATGAAGAGTGTACCACAAGAGGATCTGGCCTTGGATTAAATACTGATACCATAAAATATGAAACATTTTCCCTTCTGAGCTGGGGCGGAGCACATCATTAATATGACAAAAGGATACATGTAAGTTGGGATGCCTTTTGCAGCCAAATATTTCCGAATAAGACGCTCAGTACCATACCAATTAAAACCTTTTGTGGCATATCCAATGCGTGGAAGGTGGACACTTGCTATTAAAAAAAAAAAAAAAAAGAGTAGATGATGATGCATTCATTCATTAAAATTGATTAATGGGTATAAAATACACATAGGAAGAAATAATCTATATTCCCAGAGTCAATGTGTGGTTCCCAATGGGCAAAATATGTATAATCATAGACAGTTCCACCTAAAATATCCTATTACAATGTCAAAAGATATTCTAGGGAAGGATTGTAACAGAGAAATGTTAAATAGTTCTGTTGGACACAAGGATCCATGGGCTTTGGAAATGAATCTAAGTACAATGGAAATAGAATATGATCAAATTTAGAGACATAATTAAAATGAGCAAAGATTCTTTAATAAGTCAAGCAAAGATTCTTTAATAAGTCAACTCTGAGATACACTGGGTTTGGAAATGAAATCAAATTTTTTGGTTTTTGGCAGAGAACTGTCTGCTAACGTAGGCTATGACTTTCTAAGAGGGGATGTAATAAACAGTATTTCCCAACTACGAATGACCAGGTAGGTTCCTTCATCTCCAGTTATTTGCTTTCTCATCTGTACAATCATGATACACATACCCCAGTGGATGAAGACGGTCCCCAGGCATCATGTATATGACAGTGATTTGGAAAGGAAAAAGGGATATACAAAATGTAAGATGGTGTGGCTTTTACTTCTTCCCTCTCTTACACTGGGGTTAACCTTTACCATACATACTGAATGGGGTCCTGACATTTCTCCCTTCATGAAACCACATCCTATGTCTATGCACATGACTGAAACAGAAATACATCTACTGAGCATCAGTGGAAGAGCTTACCTTTCCTTTTCTTTGCTGCTAAAAATATCTTCTTCAGGCCCTCTTCTAGGGCTGCCATCTTAACGCCAGACAGGATATTGGAGCGATCACGGTGCTGAGCCACAATCAAGGCCAACTAAGAAGAATAATCATTGAATGGTTGACATGACATTAAATAGCTACATGCCAATTGATGACCTGCCCGTCAAGGAGGAGCAAGCCGTATCCCCACAGGCATTGCCCACTGTGGGTCACTATAGGCTTTGGCTCCATCTCCTTTTGGTGCTCTGGCTGAAAAATCATGTTCTATCAAATATATGACCTCACGCCCCATCTTTATGTTTTTATCTTATTTTGCATAAGCTTCTTTCTCTTTTCAAGATACATTAAAACAAAACCGTAAAATAAACTGGGCTTCCTAAATGCTCTCAAAGGTAAAGAAGGAATTTTTCAGTCTTAGGAATAGAACTTTCAAGGTATTATACTCCAGCTCTCCAGCTGATGTTTGTGTCAGCTCCATAACCCCTGGACAAGCAGTCATTTGATCCCTCTTCAAACAATTCCCGTGAGGAAAAAATGCCAAATATCAACCCCTGTCCTAACCTAAGTGGGGCAAAGCCAGGCAGATTATCAAGGGAGCTTCTGGAACTAACATCACTACAGTTACACAGCAGACATGGTGTTCCACTCAGTGTGCAGTTTTCTTGAGTCACTAGATTCAGAGCATCTTATGCGCAGATGCTATGTCACTCTCATTTTTATACAGCATTTTGAAAATTCCTGAAAGAGTATCAAACAGAAATTGCCTTGTCGGGAGCCATGCAGACCACCAACCTGAAGAGAATGAGCCTCTCTTTCAGTCCACTTTCTAAATTTCTTCCTTTCTAAGTCAGTAGATTCAGCTCAAAATTTGCTTATGAACTCAGGCCTTGGAGAAAGCCAAGCAGGTGAGTAAATATAACTCATTACATGAATTCACATGACAGGCAAGTTGTTCTCAGGTGCCATGGAGTTGGCTCCGACTCCCAGCGACCCTGTGCACAACAGAATGAAACACCGCTCGGTGCTGCGCCGGCCTCACAGTCCTTGCTGTGCTTGAGCCCGCTGTGTAGCGACTGTGTCAGTCCGTCTCATTGAGAGTCTGCCCCTTTTTCTCTGACCCTCTACACTTTACCAAGCATGCTCTCCTTCTCCAGGAACTAGTCCCTCTGACAAGACCAAAACGGGAAATACTGAAGATGCAAAAGATAGAATTCTGACGTAGGCAGAGTAATATGGATTTTTTCTGGCTAGAAAATATGACCTTTCATAGAACTTTTCATGTACTAACTGATCAAATCCTCAGCTTTGAGTCATATCATCTTATTCAGAAAATGTATATTGAGTATTTTCTATGAGCCGGTTTTGAGCTAGATATTGAGGACAAAAAGGCAAATAAAATAGTTTCTGCCCCTAGGGGGATGCAGTCTAGGTGAGCAGAGGGAACAAGGAAGCAGAGGCCAGGGCTCCACATGCTGGAGGGATGGAAGCAGCACGGAGTGAGTGCAGCAGAGGGCGAGGCTAACCTGCTAGCGGCCAGCAGGGCAGGAGAGGTTTCCTGAGCAGGGGAGGTGAGCCAAATCTCAGTGTGAATAAGAGGTCTGCTTTTTACTTACCAAATCTTGCCCTTTGTTTCTTGACTCTTTGTCATCAATAGGAAATAAAAGGACACCTCCCAAACTCAAGTCTGAGGTAAAATAAAAAAGACAACAGAAAGAACATTAAGTTCATTGAAGACTAAAACCACTGAAAGGACTGTTTGAATCCTCATAGCTTGCCTTTTCCAAATCCAATTAACATTCAAACCCCACCCTTCCTTTCTTCACAATCTTCATAAACTTTTCTCCTTTTCTGGCCTCAGTTACCAACTTAGCCCAGCATCTTAAACATTACCAGCAAAGCACCCCTGCAGGCATCAAGGGTGAATGCAAAGACTTTGTGGAAGCTAGGGGGTGGGAGGGCACTTGAGCTTGAAATTCTTTGCAAGCTTTATGTTTGTCTTAAATCCTTCAAATATAGTATTCTATATTTCATTCACCCAAATCAAATCAAAGTAATGGTCTAGAAAAATGTGCTAATTCTGTGGCTTTGCATACCCCAGTTTGAACCTTTGGCCCTCTCACTCCACCCCTCACATCCCAATCTTTTAAATCATTCTACAACACTGGCTCTGCTAGCCATTCTTCTGTTCAAATCTCCCAAATGAGTAGCAACTACCCACTGGATAAGGTCCTACTTAGAATGACATCTCCTGAGATGGACATGTACGGTCTTCCATTAAGGGGCTGCAGTATAGTAAATTACATGGTATGGGTTGTCTAGCTATAGTCTTTGTAACTCCCACCAGATAACTGGGTTGTTGTTGTTGTTGTTATGTGTGTTGAGTCTGACCCGACTCATAGCAACCCCTCCTTGGGTTTCCAAGGCAGTATCACTACGGAAGTAGATTGCCTCATCTTCCTTCCAAGGAGTGGCTGGTGGGTTTGAACTGCCACCCTTCTGGTTAGCAGTCAAGTGCCTTAGGCACTACACTACCAGAACTCCCAGATAACTGGGTGGGACCATGCAATTTAAACTGCTGATTGTTAAAGTCATCCACCTGGGGTATATTCTATTGGAGCAGCATGAAGTAATAATCTTCTGGGAAGTTTGCTCTCTCTCAGGTGTGTAGAATTCTGATGTTGCAATTGGTTGGTTTTGCCACTCTGCCAGGCTCAAAATGAGCCCTCCTGGAAGCAGAAAAGATTTTCTCTGGCTGCTGGCTAAGAGAGACGCACTGCTGAGAGAGGGAGAGAGATGTGTGGCTGAGAGAAAGAGAGACGCGCAGCTGAGAGAGATACGCACAGCTGAGAGAGAGATGTGTGGCTATGAGAGAGAGATGTGTGGCTGAGAGAGAGAGATGCATGGCTGAGACAGAGAGATGTGTGGCTAAGAAAGAGAGACACATGGCTCAGAAAGACACCCAACTGAGAGATGGCTGAGAGAGTGGAACCACGAGGCAGGAGACAGAGCTGCAGGCTTACTTGGCCTGTAGAGGCCAGGCTGAGAGGCTGAGAGCCAGATAGGTGTGTCTAAGGGCACAGCAGAGGGGAGACTGTTCTGATCAAGCAACTATATCCTGAGCACATTCCTGAACTTGAATTGTAGCTTGTTGATTCTCTAATAAACCTCATAGTCTGTGAGTTCTGTGTGGCCACTGCAGCAAAATATAGAACTCAGCAAAGAGGTGGTAGGTACCGTGAGAGGGATGGTTGGTGTCAAGCTTAGTAAGAGGGCTGAAGGGTGGTGGCATGTCTGGCTTCTTCAGAACAAGCCTTGGGCTGCTGATGGTGATTCCATCTTCCTCTTGTGGAGTTACAGGAGGTCAGGAGATGCCACCTCCGTTCCTCTTTAGCAGGGGCCCAGGCCTCTCTTTACAATCCTACCCTCCCCCACCATTCCTCAGCCTAAACCCTTTACTCTGGCCTGCCTGGCCTGTGCACCATTCCCCAAACACATTAACTGTGTAATTGCCTGGGTCATTTCAATACAGAAATAGTACACTTGTGTGTATACCAAAAATAATGAGACACAGTGAGGGATTTCCTTGTTAGTTCTCTTCAGTTGTGCAAAAACTCAACCATCTTTCCATGTTCAGTATAACTTACCACCTCCAAGAAGCCATCCCTAGTAATTCTAACCCACAGTGACTGTAAGACCCTTCTAACCCATGATAGCAGCTTCATCTAATCTGCGATAACCTATCTCAATCCTTTTAGAGGAGCATGCACACTACCTGTTTTCTTAGTAAGCACTTACACCTTAATTTTGTGCAGTCAGGCTTTAGGCCTCACTCTCTACTCAAAGCACTCTGAGGTCATGTGACCACCATCAGTTCAAATATGACAGCTTTTTTCCCTCTTCTCTTCTTCATTTCAGTGTCTGACACGGCAGACCACTTTGCCTTCTTGACACCTTCTCCTCCCTTGCACTTCAATCTCAAGATTCTCTGATTTTTCTGACAGTTCCCTTTGCCTCTTCTCACTGTCTCAGCTCCAAAGCAAAGGGGTTTTCCATGTCGGTTCTCTGCTCTCTCGTTTCTCTAGTTTCAAACAAGGCTTCTAACCAGGACTCCAGTCTGAATCTGTAGTTCTGAACTTTCCTGGATCTCTGCTTGGCCAATTGTCCATCAATATCTAGATCTGAGTTAATTATTTCAAATCATATTAAACTCTTTTTCTAGTATTTGTTTTACTAGAAAGAGTATCCTCCCTAAGTCCTTACTCATATCCCTTTCCACCACAGAAAATTAGACTGAAGAATCTGGAAAAAACAATCTCTAAGAAATCTGCAGGGTCAAGGTCCCAGTCTCTTAAGTCTCCTAGGAAATCATCACATAATTTTACTCCTTTTGCCACTTTGTGCCTTCTGCACTTAAAAGGGGGAGTCCTTTTTCCTTTCTTTCTGCCAAGGGACAATACTGCTCAGCTTCCCAAGTCTCCCTGGCCCCAAACAGCTCCACTTCTGTCTCCAGAGAATGTCATGTCCCAGACTGGTCTGATTTCATAAGCTACCCTCCTCCTCCTCAGTACCAAAGCCAAACTCTTGTTAGCATTTTAATGGTGTGTCTGATTTCCCTTCCACCAAGTCTGACATTTTCATGAGATATTCTCTTATGCAGATGGGTGACTGAGGCAGACAATGACACGATCTTCACACCAATACTTTAACATGTATGCGGGACTGACATATCTCAAAATATTTGCAAGTTTATTATCCTCAGTGTAATCCCATGAGGTAGGTGAAATTCCATGAGGTAGGTTTAATTCATGAATCACAGATGAGAAAACACGAAGAGAGTAAGGGACTGCCTCAAGGTCCCATTCCAACTACCTAACTGATGACAGGATTCACCCCAAAACAGCTCTTCTGACTCTTTCCCTAGTACTTTTTAACCAACATGATAAGTATCGTAAGTGTCCTCTCCTCTCATACTCTATCCTCACTCTTGCCTCTGCTTTACTTCTTACCTTTCATTTTCCCCGCTAACTCATATATTTTTCTTGGCTCCGCTGACCGTGTTTCAAGAGCTGTGAATAAACCACCTCTGCCCCAGTGGCCAGAGTCATCTATAGAACAAAGAGAAAATTGTTATCTATAGGAAATAAAGTCCAGTCCACATATAAAAACCAACCAACCAACCACAAACAAAGACAAATCAAATAAGTTTGTGGTAAGAATGACTTTTCAAAGGGAAGAAAAAGTATTTGATCTAAGAACATCATGGATTAGACTTTCCAACTCTATTTAGGTTTTCTGGAGGACACACCTGGCCATTATTACAAGAAAGCACCTTAAAAATGAGTACTCTGCATAAGCAGAATCTCTGTGGTGTGTCTGTAATTTCTGAGAGACAACTAAAGAAAAGTGGAGAGGAAATGTAAGCAGAACAAAGAGAGCATGGAAGCATTGGGAATGCAACAGGGCACAATGCCACAAAGGGAAAGTTCAGTGACTTATTCAGTCTGGTACTGACACAGCTGGCTAGTACACTGTATTTATAATCCGTTCAATCATACTACAAATTATTTGTTAGCAAGTGTTACGTGTAAGGTACTGTTTCAGGCACCAAGGATATAGCAGTGAACAAAAAGATCGACTCTGATGAAGCTTACTGTCTAGTGCAAAAAGAGTCAAATAAAATAATACCTATGTAATGTCTGGTGATAGGAGCTCTGTTGGTACAGTGGTTAAAGCATTCAGCTGCTAACCAAAAGGTTGGTGGTTTGAACCCACCAGCCACTACATGGAAGAAAGATGAGGCAGGCAGTCTGCTTCTATAAAGATTCATAGCCTTGGAAACCTTATAGGGCAATTCTTCTCTGCCCTGCGGGTCACTATGAGACAGAACCAACTCAATGGCAGTAGGTCTGCATTCTTCTGGAATGTCAAGTGATGACACATGCAATAAAGTAGGACAGGAATGGACATAGACAGATGGGGATGGCATCAAGTCAGTCTGGGTTTTATGTGAGGCAATCAGAAAAGACCTCCTTGAGAAGCAGACATCTGAAGACATTTGATGTGGCTATCTGGGGAAAGAGGGTTCTACATAGAAGTAGTAAAAAGGCAAAGCTCCTAAGGTAGGAACATGCTTGAAATTTTGCTTATTTTCAAAGGAGTCTGTTTGTCTTACAGATGTTGTCTCATTTCACGCTCACAAAAACCGTGTGAAGAGGGTAAGGCAGATACTATCCCATTATACAGATAAGGATGTTGAGGCTCAAGGAAGTTACGTAAGGAAAGAGCCAAGAGTCAAATCCAAATCTCCTGATACAAAAATCCAAGCTTTTTGACCACTCTGGGACCACAATACCACACTGGCACCAGCATCCAGTTCAGCGTTCTGCCTTACCTTCACCAGCCTTGCACCATCAAGTCTGTGGTACCCTGTACACCTTTTCTCATACCTACGCAGTGAACGATGAGCGCATCCTCAGGCCCAGCATGAGGGTGGGTGACATCGCCACTAACATATTTGATGGAGGTCAGGTCTGGGTCTTGGTAATCCAGTTCAGAGCTCTCATCTTCCCCGTCCTCAGAACCCTCTGGCTCGCTCTCCGTGAAAGGCAGGCAGAAAGACTGGTAATTGTTGGACTCCCACCAGGCCATCCTTCAGCAGGCCAGAGAGAAAAGCAAATTAACCGGGCCTATCACAATTTCCCCTTGGAGTATGTTTTGTACTGCTATTCACAAACCATAAATGCCAAGTGGAAATGCAATTAGAAACTCACCCTGATTGTGGTTTTGTGCTTATATGTAAATTAACAAGCAGTCTTACTGATTAGCCTAACTGCCTCATGACTACACTTCAACAGTACAGAGCATCTACTCCACGTCCCTGTTTTTAAGAACACGACTAAAACGGGTTGTTTAAGTAAAGTACTTTCCGTCAGACAGCTACAACAAAATCTTAAAACTTTCTTGCTTCAAGAAAATGTATCTTCTCTACCTTACATACTCGGATTTTTCACGTAAGTAGACTAAAGCATTAAGGTTAAAGATCTGTCTTTTAAAAACTATCCTATTACCAACAGGAACTACAAGCTTTATAGACATTTTCTGCAATTTTAATGTTAAACTGTGGACTCATACAATAGTGAGTCTTACAACAGCTGTGCCCCTCAGCTTGATCAGTGGATGATATAGACATACTTTTTCTTATGTTCAGCTTCTTCCTTTTCCCTCTTCTTCTCCTCCATTACTCTCTTTCTCTTGGCTGCTGCCTCTTGTCTCTTCTTCCTTCTGTCCTCTAGCTCTTCTGGACTCAGGATCTGCTTCCTTTTGGTAGAGCCCTCCACCAGGCCTGGGATGAGAGCCTGTAAGAACAAAATCCATAACCAGGAAGGCCAGGGGCTGCCTATTCCTCCAGGACGTTCATTCATCTCTAAAACACACACTGTAAGGAAGCAGTACACTTAACATTTTATAAAACATTGTCCACTCGGATATAATGCTCATATTACACATCTTACAGGTGTGGTGACCAGGGCATTGTACTCTAAACTCAACCAAGCACTGGCAAGTATGGGACAGCAATATGCTACTTTGATTCATTTAATCAGAAATAGGGTACTTCAGAAAATAAATTACCATTCTTGATTGAAAGCACACACCTTGAATACAGGGTGCCGTTTTAAGTTTAACCAATTTTAATGGAAAACTTCCTACAATGTACTTCTCTCTTAAAAAGAATATTTCAACACCATTATCTTTAGTAGTTAAGGTTGTGTGTCAATTTGACTGGGCCTGGTTGAGTGGCTGGGTAGCTGGTGGTGGTTATTCCCCATGATGAGACCGGCAATCAGCTCCATGGAGAGATCTACCACAAGCAGGAGTAGCTGCTTTAGGGATGTGGTCCGCTTCCCATATATAAGCAGCAGCTTTGGAAATGGTCTCTAGCTTCTGGCACACCTGAACCCTGCATGTAGCTGCATCATTGTTCAGCAGCCTACAATGCTCTGCCAATCGTGGGACTTTCAATGGACTTGAATCAACAGCCTCCTGTGTTGTTTGGTAACATTGGGATGGTGCCATTTTGTTTGTCGACCTTGGCTTGCTAGCCTCAGCAGCCAGTAGCTGCCTGAATGAAGAGATGTCTCTGGCTTCAGTGAGCCAGAAGCAAGAGGCAGAGCTGAAGCCCAAGGTTGAGGGGCTTTCACACAGCTCCTAGAGCCTGGCAATTGGAACTCGGACTTCTAGCCTCCAAAAATTTTAAGAATAAACTCCTGTTTGTTAAAGCCATCCCATTTGTGGTATCTTCTGTTAGAGTGGCACTAGGTAACCAGAACATTATCTTACTAACAGCTAGTATTTAATGAGATTTCTGGTGGTGTAGTGCCTAAGATATCTGACTGTTAACCAGAAAGCTGGCAGTTCAAACCCACCAGCCACTCCTCAGAAGGAAGGTTGGGCAATCTACCTCCATAGTGATACCACCTTGGAAACCCAAGGAGGGGTTGCTATGAGTCGGATCCGACTCAATGGCAGTGAGTAAATGAGTGAGTGAGTGAGTATTTAATGAGCACATACTCTGTGGCAAACACTGTATACATTACATGTACCGTTTATGACTGTCTTCTTGATACCTAACAAAAAAAACAAACAAACTACTATTTCATCAGTGATGACTCATAGCAACCCTGTTAAGACAGAGTAGAACTGCCCATAGTATTTCCAAAGCTGTGATCTTTACGAAGCAAACTGCCACACATTTCCCCTGTAGAGAAGCTACTGGAATCAAATTGCTGACCTTTCTGTTAGCAGCCAAACACTTTAACCACTGTGCCGTCAGGACTCCCAGAGGTCACAATTAACAGCAGGGTATGGTATTTTGGTGTAATATTGTGATCCCATTAGAAGTGGCTTGAATGGCAGAGCTGCTTTCATTAGCATCAAGTAGTAGTAAAATAAACTCTCTTTGCTAATGCTTTTTATGCCAACTTTTCATATGGTGGGAGCTCTGGTGACATACTGCCTAAGGCATTTGACTGCTAACCAGAAGTCTGGCAGTTGAAACCCACCAGCCACTCCTTGGAAGGAAGCTTGGGCAATCTACTTCCATAGAGATACTGCCTCAGAAACCCATGGAGGGGTCACTATGAGTCAGATCCGACTTGACAGCAATGAGTTTGGTTTTTGGTTGGTTTTTCATATGGTATAGTTAATTAAACTTACATTTCAACAAACCATTTATATATATATATATATATATATATACACACACACACACACACATACATACATACATACATACATACATACATACATATAAGATGACAGTTTGGAAGAATAAATAGTTCATAAATAGTTCTTACCTTGCCTTTAGTTCGGAGTGACCGGCCCTCGGGACTAGTGTTCTCCAAAAGGGTTGCTTGAAGATTCACCAGTTGCTCAAACGATTTTCTGTCTTCCTTACTAGGCTCTTTAGAATAATCTTTACCTTCAAATAAGTACATGTGGTTTTCTAAGAACATAAAACAAAGAGAGAAATGTTAGATTCTAAAGAAAAATCGATTAAGTCTATTCAGAGCAATAACTAGGGTAAACAAGAGAACATAGCTCACATTCTAAGTGGTCTAAGAAAAGCTTGCGGTGAGGTATTTCATTTCTAAGCCCACTACAATGACTGGTCTTGGTTCTGCTTATCAAAGGAGAGAACATGGCTTAGTTCTTTTGGTCCATCCCTAAATGGTCTGTGAATCCCTCCATCCTGCTGACTCTTGAGTTACTCAGCACTCACTCATTCACAACTGCTTCTCGGCATAAATCTCACTGCCATTAAGATCAGCTAATATCAGCTAACCGAGAACACACTTTTTTATTCCTAACACAATACTCAACTCTTTATCCCCTTTTCTGTGGTATTAAGAGGGAACAAGTAGGAAATCTAAGAGAAAAATCCAAGGGATTTTCAATATTCTTTATGAATATCATGAATTATTTTTCATGATCCTAACCACAATCCTGGTATAACTAACACCATTCAAGAAAGAGGAAACTGAGGTTTTGTCAGGTATTAAGGGGCTTCCCAATTTTCACTGTTAGTGAATAGAGAAGGCAGGATTTTCTGATTCTAAGGCCTGTGTGCTCTTTTCAGTGTTTCACTCTGTCTATGAAAGGATGGACAGCTAACAGGCCAGCAAGTAATAACTACAGTAATAACAATGATAAGAGTCTAATCCTGAAAAGCACTTTATGCTATCAAGCACGTTCACATCTATTATCATACTTGATTTTTGTGACTGTGTAAAAGGGTAAAGTAGACACTAGTATCACCATTTTACAGATGGGGAAACAAAGGCTCAAAGAGGTTGGATGGATGATCCACTATGATCATGAAGCAAATTACAGAGCCATGAAGAGCCAAGACTCGCAACCACAGACAGGAAAGATAATGGTTTTAATGTGAACCATATTTAATAGCACATTTTACCAAAAGAAAAGAATGTATTTCACAACATTACTGAAATCAGCTATAAGTATGTTTTCCCTAGAGAGTATGAAAGCAAAACATTTTCATTCTCAAGAGATCAATTGCTTCACACTTGTACCCAAATCCAACCAGCTGTAATTCTAATTGGCATTTGCTAATTAAATCAGCAGGGGGCTTTCAATGAGGCGCTCTATCAACAAGTGGAAAAAAATAAAGAGATGAGAACTGTCAAATATGATCAACATATGTAGCTTCATAATGCATGCAATTCTCAACTTACAAACATGCTTTTTTAGAAAAAAAAAAATCTGCCACTCAAGATAAAGGAACTCTGTTTTTTATTTAATTTTGATTAAGGCTGCTTTAATTACTAGTCTTTCATAAATATTTATATTATATTAAATTGTGCTCTCTGTCTTCACCACTGTGCAGCCAAGAGGAATTTGGAGACCATCAACCAAGGCCTCCATCTATGTCCTGCAAGTGGAACCATACACAAAAGAGCGAACCTGCACCCATTAATCAAAGACAAAATTCCAAATTTAAATACAACTGGTAAATATTTCCTGGCACTTGGACTGCCTGAGAAATATAATTTTCTTTTTTTTTTTTTGACAGTTGGATTGACTGAGAAATATAATTATCTTTCTGGAAAACTGTGGGATTTTATTCCTTTCTAATAAACATTAGGGAAATAAGCTGAAATTAATCTAGATGGGTATAAAAATGAGTGAAAACTTCATGATTTGATGCAATCAAAATATTAAAAATAACTCAGAAAATGGAAAGCATCTGGTGGGATGGTAACAGATTAAGAAGAGCAGTGCAAGAAAAACACAGTTACCCAGTCAGAGGGGTAATTATGAAAACAGACACTCTCTCAATCTTCCACAAGCTTAAGACTTACAAACAAAAAGCAGCACAGGGTGGGGAACTGAGAGAAAATATGCATACCAAATCACAGCAGCATGTCTGTCTCTACAATTTGAGCAACCAAGCCTACCTCAACCTCCACTCCATTTCCTTCCAGAATGATATTTATTGGAAGATTCATCTCTGGGGAAACTGAGTTTTGTTTCAAGAGATTTCAAATACTGACATTTGGGAAGGCTCTCTTAATGCAAAAGCTGGCTCACCAACCAGAAATACTGGATTAAGGCCCAAGAGCCTATATGCCTACTCGTGCCAAAGCTGCCAATCAGCTTTGTGGCACCTCACCCTTATATGGACCCCAACAGCCAGAAGATACCAGACATTTAAGGGAAAGCATCAGTAAGAACAAGAGATTCCAAATCAGATTTGAAAAGTGGCAGCAGCAGCAACAATTGGAGAAAAGAGAGACGATGTGGAAAGCACAGAAACAGTGTTTTAAAAAGATATAATGAAATAATAATTTTAAAAAGATACAACAAATACTCGCCCTGGAATACTTACTTAAAAGCTATAATAAATATTGTCAGAGAAGATAATATATATATGAAATGATAAAAAGGATGAAATTAACATAACAAGAATGAAGAAAAAGAAAAAAACTTGCAGAATAATATTGGGATACTCAATTTAAAAACATTTTTAAAAAAACCTTAAAAGATAAAATACAAGAAAAGTCAGTGGTGTGCTGTAGAATGTCTACTGCCTAAATTCAAACCACTCTATATATTATGTAAAAACCATTCAGATGAACAAAGACAACTAAACTACCCCTAATCGAGGCCTACCACAAAATCAGGAGTCAGAGACTAGTACAAACTCCAATTTGCAGGTAAGTGAGAAAGTAAGAAATGAGCCCTAAGATGGAGGAATAGGCAGACAAGCCACGCAGACCCTCTTTAACAAAGAAAAGAAAAACCAAATGACAGAGATACAGAAGATAATCCTGGAATCCTGAGCTTTGAAAGGAACTACACAGAAGTGGATTATGCACCAACTAGTAGAAAAACCTGAATTAAAACAGTGAGTACAGGATGGTCGGAGCTGCAGACTGTCAGCTACTCTGACGGGAACAACAGCCTGAATATTTCCAAGTGGTGTTGGGACCTGAGAATTGACCTAAAGATCAACCCTGGTCATCAAGGGTTCAGGGGACAACTGCACCGGTGGCCTATGACTAGGAAGGGAAACAGCAGGGAGGGAGACAACATGAGCTGTGGACTTTCCGCTGTCCAGAGTGTGCAGCCATTTTGACTGTTTACATGCAGCAGCCATATTGGATATTTAAAGTGACCGAGGGCACAGCCATTTTGAATGTTTACAAGCAGTGGCCATTTTGGATATTAAAGTGACCAAAGGAGCAGCCATTTTGGATTTTAAAGTGACAGCATTCTCATTCAGATTCCAGGGACCTAAGAGAGGCTGACTTCCGCAGTGATACCCCCTCGGAAACCCAAGGAGGGGTCGCTATGAGTCGGGTCTGACTTGATGGTACATAACAACAACAAGAGAGGCTGACAACAGGAAAGGAGATAGGTGGTGAGTGTATAAGTGCTGTTAACTAGTGAATAGAGGAGTATAGCATAGTACCCTGCTTGCGTAGATTACAAAGAAAATGAAAATTGTGGGCAAGTCACTCCAACATACAATCACCAATTAAATTCAAACATATAAAGGTCACAATGCCTCAGAGATAACAGAGCATCACAGTCCACACAAAGAAGCAAGATAAAGCAGGAGAAACAAGGGACCAGGATACAGACCCAAAACACATCCCTGAGGAAGATGCAGCACTGGAACTCCCTGATAAGGAATTCAAAAGAATTCTATTTAGGCATTTTCAACGATCAAGGAAAACACTGACAAAATTGAGGAAAACACAGAGAAAACCCTGGAACAATTTAAAAGACAATACAAAAACAAAATGACAATATAAATGAACAATTAGAAATGATACAAAATCTACACACAGAAATCCAGAAGATTAATATGAAATTTTCAGAAATAGATAAGATATTGAATGGGCAAAGGAGCAGAACTGAATCAATGGAAGACAGAATTAGTGAGATCAAAGGCAAATACCTGAACACTTCTTTGAAAAGGGATAAATCAGAAAAAAGATCAAAACAAAAGAAAACTTAAGGTTCATGTAGGATACCATCAAAAGGAATAACCTATGTGTAATCAGAATTCCAGAACAGGAAGAGACAAATAAAACCACTGAGAAAATTGTTGAAGATTTGTTGGAAGAGAATTTTCCCGGAATGATGAAAATGAGAATATATCCATTCAGGAAGTCCAATGAACCCCTAATAGGACAGACCCCAAAAGAAAATCACCCAGATAAATCATCATCAAACTCACAAAAACCAAAGACAAAGAATCATGAGAGCAGCACGGGAAAAACGAAGTTACCAACAAAGGGCAACCAATAAGACTAAGCTCAGATTTCTCGGCAGAAACCATGCAGGCGAGAAGACAGTGGGATGGTATATATAAAACCCTGAAAGAGAAAAATTTCCAACCAAGAATTATGTACCCAGCAAAACTGTCCCTGAAATACGATGGTGAAATGAAGACATTTCCAGATAAGCAGAAATTAAGGGAATTTGTTAAAACCAGACCAATCTTGTAAGAGATGCTAAAGGGAGCTCTTTGGACAAAGAAGCAACAACAGCCAACAACAACTGACCATTAATACACATGACAATATAACCAGCTATGGAAGTACCCAAAGTAAATAAGCCTACAAGATTGTAAACAGGGAACCAGAGACATCAATTGACAAATAAGGACAACTAGAAACCAGAAAGAGGGAAAAAACTGTGTTGTTAGAGAACTTCTAGATGGTAGGGAAGTCAAGACAACTACAAGAGAGAATGGACTGTTCTAAACCTGGGAAGAAAACAATAAATCACAGGGTAACCTCCAAGAAAAATGATAAACCTTCACATCAAAAGAAAAAAGAGGACCAGCACAAATATTTAGCAAATACTAAAACAGTAACAATGCAAGTGATAACGTGATTCATAAACAAAATGAGCTCAGCATAGAAAATTATATAGAACAAAGAAATCAACACCACAAAAAAGCACATAACAAAAATGACAGCAACAAATTCTTATTTGCCAATAATTACATATCTGGTAAGGGATTGATCTCTAAGATTTATAGAAAACTCTGATGCCTCAAAAGCAAAGGGATTAACTGTCCAATTGAAAAATGGGCAGAAGACATGAACAGACACTTCACCAAGGAGGATATTCAGGTGGCCAACTAATGAAGAGATGCTCAAGATCACTGGCCATCAGAGAGATGCAAATCAAAACAACAACGAGATATACCATCACACCCCAGCACTGATAGCAAGGTTCAATGAGACAGAAAATGACAAATGCTGGTGGGGATGTAGAGAGATTGGGACTCTCATACAGTGCTGGTGAGACTGTGAAGTGATACAACCACTGTGGAAAGCAGTATGGCGATTCCTTAGAAAGCTGGAATTGGAGATACCATTTGACCCAGCAATTCCATTACTAGGTATATATCCTAGAGAGGTGAGAGCCAGGACAGACATATGCACACTCATGTTCATCGCAGCAGTATTTACAATAGCAAAAAGATGGAAACAACCTATGTGCCTGTCAGCAGAAGACTGGATTACCAAACTATGATACATACGCATAATGGAATGCTATGCAGCACTAAAGAATAATGTAGAGTCTGCAAAACACCACATAACATGGATGAACTTGGAGGACATTATGCTGAGTGAAATAAATCAGTTACAAAAGGACAAATATAGTATTAGTTTGTTGTTGTGGAGGGAACATAAAGCCATGAGCAACTGAAAATATCCAAAGCGAAACTTGCAGACAGAGAGTAATTAAAAAAGGGACACAAGACGAGTGAACTTTAGAGCAACTTAAAGAGGACTAATGTACAAGAAGGAGCTCTGGTAGCATAGTGGCTAAAGCACTTGACTGCTAACCAGAAGGCTGGCGGTTCAAACCCACCAGCCACTCCTCG
>NW_006921597.1:2302043-2328349 GCF_000298275.1 Orycteropus afer afer
CGGTATCACTACGGAAGTAGATTGCCCAATCTTCCTTCCAAGGAGTGGCTGGTGGGTTTGAACCGCCAGCCTTCTGGTTAGCAGTCAGGTGCCTTAGGCACTACACTACCAGAGCTCCTACAGTAGAGCAGGGTTTACTAATACAGATAAAGATTCTTGCAACCAATGGAAAATTTCAAATTAAAATCCATGAAATTGCTACTACTATACTCACGAATCAATGAATACTACTATATTCATGGAATCAATATGGCTGAAAGCTACAAGGGACTCTCAAAAAAACCAAAGTTGTTTCCGACTCACAGTGACCCCCCTGGGTTTCCGAGACTGTAAATCTTTATGGAAGCAGATTGCCCAGTCTTCCTTCTGTAGAGTGGCTGGTAGGTTTGAACCGCTGACCTTCCAGTTAGCAGTCAAGTAGTCTGGGAGAGTTTTTAGACCAGGCAAATCATAAGCAGTGTGTTCAACAGGATTTGGTAGAAAACATATGTCCCAGGGAGCAGTATCTGAGACTTGCCACAGGGACTCAGCCCACTCATGTTCTAGCCTGGGTGGCTATGCCATTAGCTCTGCTCTCATCCTCCACTTACTTCCTTCCTCTTGCTCTGTGCTTCCTTCTTCTGCTGTAGGCAAGGCATCAGAGATCCACTGGCCATCTTGTGTTTCTCCCAGGATAGACTCCAGATCTATTTCATCAATGGTGCTCCCCTCCGAGGACAGAAGCTTATCCAAACCAAATTTGAGAATCTCACTCAACTTGAACAGAGAAAAGAGAAAGAAGTCCAGTTAGTTCTCATGAAAACAAATACTTGCATAGCAGGGATTTGCTAAGTTGCTTAATGATCCCGGACGCATTCCTTCCTTGACAGATAGCCTTTTCTATCCCCATAACAGATGGTATCAACCAGGGCCTTTAATAGTTGGATGCTAGGTAAGCAGAGAGGTGACAAATGACGACCAGAACTGTTGACTCTGATAATACTTCATAACAAAAAAAAAAAAGTATGAGCCTATTTTTTTTTTAAGGATAACAGTAACTTCCTGCATTTTTTTCTAAATTTTATTTATTTTGTTGGTGGTGAGAATATACAAGCAAAATATACACCAGTTCAATAGTTACCCCACGTACACTTTAGTAACACTGATTACATTCAAGTTGTAAAACCATTCTCAGCTTCCTTTTCTGAGTTGTTTCTCCATCATTAATACAAACTTGCTGCCCCCTAATCTTTTGAGCTGTCACCAATTATATTCCTATAGACAGTTCTTAAGACAGCATAATGATCAAGCCAGATTTTTTTATTTTTTTTTACTAATTATGCTAAACTATTATTTGGTTTTAAGAAGACTTCGGGGGAATATACTTGGTTTAAGGTTTAAAGATTATCTCAGGCCAGTAGTTTCAGGGCTTCATCTACCCTCCACGGCTCTAGAAAGTTTAGATTATATTAGATTTCAAAATTCTGCATTTTCTCCTTTTTGATCAGGATTCTTCTATGGAATCTTATTTTGTTTTTTAACTTTTTAATTGTGGATAGTGAAAGTTTACAAAGCAAATCAGTTTTCCATTCAGTAACATATACACATTTTGCTTCACGGTATTGGTTGCCATCCCTTCAATGTAACACAGCACTCTTCCACTCTTCCCATTTACTCCCTGGGTTCTGCATTTCCAGTCATCCTTCTTTCCTGCCCCTTCCTGCCTTCTGAGCTTTGTTTTTGGGAAAATGCTGACCTTTTGGTCTTGCATGGTGGACTGTACCAAGGAGTATGTTCTTCCCTGGTGTGATATTCACTTTATATGCTTGTCTACTCTTTAGCTGAAAGTTGACCCCCAGGAGTGGGTTCAGTTCCAGGCCTGAAGGGTGTCTAAGGGCCACAGTCTCTGGGGTTCCTCCAGTCTCAGACCAGTAAGTCTGAACTTTTTTCTACTTTTGTTTTCTCCCTCTCTGTCCAGGACCTTCTGTGGTGATCCTAATCAGAGCGGTGAGTACTGGTAGCCAGGCATCATCTACTTCTTCTGGTTTTAGAGTAGTGACAGCTATGGTTCATGTGTTCCATTAGTCCACTGGACTAATTATTTCATCGAGTCTTAGATTTTCATCACTCTTCTTTGCTCCAGATGTTGTTGTTGTTATGTGCTGTCGAGTCAGCCCCAACTCATAGTGACCCCGAGGAAAGACAAATAATTACATCTTAGATGGCTGCTTGCAAGCTCTTAAGCAATAAGACAATTATTGCTAATAAGACATCAGTTGCTACTCACCGAAGCTGGATGTAGAGCACTGTCTCTGTGAACTATATTACGCCACTTGGCCTATATCTCCCCTGAGACTGTGGTCCTAGGTTTCCAAGCCCAGTGACTCATTTCCTCAAGGTGTTTGGTTATGGCTAACAAGTTTTCAAAACTTTGCCTTTGTATGTTCTAGTATATCCTTGGATATACTTGTAGCACATACTAATATTGTGGTAGTTAAGGATGTCAACTTGGCTAGGTGTGGTTGAATGGCTGGGCACCTGGGGATAGTTATTCCCCACGATGAGACTGGCAATCAACTCCATGGTGGAATCTGCCATGAGCAGCTGAGTAGCTGCTTTGGGTATGTGTCTGCTTCCCATATATAAGAAACAGCTTTGGGAATGCTCTCTAGCTTATGGCACGCTTGAACCCTGCATGTAGCCAAGTCGTTGTTTAGCAGCCTGCCGTGCTCTGCCAATCTTGGGACTTTCATTGGACTTGAATTAATGGCCTGTCATGTGGTTTGGTAACATGGGGACTATGCCTTTTTACTTGTCAACCTTGGGCTTGTCAGCCTCAGCAGCCAGCAGCTGAGTGAACAAAAGCCTCCAGCTTCAGTAGGCCAGGAGCAAGAAGCGGAGCTGAAGCCCAAGGTTGAAGGGCTTTCACCCAGCCCCTAGAGCTTGGCACTTTGAACTCAGACTTAAAGCCTCCAAATTATGACAATAAACTCCTGCTTGTTAAGCCCATCCCATTTGTGGTATATTCTTGTCAGAGCAGCACTAGGTATAAACAGAACAAATATATATTTGTAGAAATATCCTTTGCCAAATCTATATATACTGTTCAGCTTGTATGTCCACCTATGTATCTAACCAGAGATTATTGCAAGATTGGTATGTATAGTATTTACCTTTATTGTCTTTCATTCTCGGGCACCTACCAGTATCTTCCTTTGCTTTGGTCATTCTGTACTGACCTCCTTCTTATTGTATATTGCCTTTTCCTTCACTAAAGTTAATACACTACTGCTCTTTAGTTATCCTGCCTTCCCCTTCCACCCCAGTAACTAACAAAGAATGCTTCTTTCTGTGTGTAAACCTTTTCCTGACTTTTTATAATACTGGTCTCATACAATATTTGTCCTTTTGTGATTAACTTATTTTAATCAGGTTCATCTATTTTATGAGATGTTTCAGATTCTTCATTATTAACATTGTGTAGTGTTCCACTGTGTGTATGTACCATGCATACATACCAGTTCATTTATCCATTTTCATCCACTGTTGAGCACTTACACTGTTTTCATCTTTTTGCTACTGTGAATAATGCCATGAAGAACACAGATGTGTGTCTATTTGTTTGGGTCACAGCTCTTATTTCTCTAGGATATACACCTAGTAGTAGGATTCCTGGATCATATGGTATTCCTATTTCCAACTTTTTAAGAAAGCATATACCATTTTCCACAGTAGATGTACAATTCTACAGTCCTATTAGTTGTGTACGGGGGTTCTACTCTCTCCAAACCCTCACCAGTATTTGTTGTTCTGTTTTAACTTTGCTGTTATTGCTGGGGTGAGGTGATATCTCACCATTGCTTTGACTTGCATCTTGCTAATGGCTAATGAAGGAACTCTGGTGGTACTGTGTTTGTTAAAGCACTGAGCTTCTAACCAAAAGGGTGGGAGTTCAAACCTACCAGCTGCTCCATGGGAGAAAGATGAGGCAGTCTGCTTTCATAAAGATTTACAGCCTTTGAAATCCTATGGGGAAGTTCTACTCTGTCCCATAGGGTCACGGAGTTGGAACTGACTTGAAGGCAGTAAGTTTGGAATGACTTATGATAGCAAGCATTTCTTCATGTGTTTGTTGGCTGCCTGTATGTTTTCTTTGGTGAGTGTCCCTTGACCATTTTTTAATTTGATTGTTTGTCTTTTAGTTGTTGAGGTGTTGAAGTTTTCTATAAATTTTAAAGATAGTCCCCTGTCCAGTTTTGTTGCCAAAAATCTTACTAGTCTGTACGTTCTCTTTTTCCTATTTTGGAGAAGTCTTTTGATGTGCACACATGTTTACTTTTCAGGAGGTCCCCATCCTCTATTTTATCTTCTGTTTGTGCATTTTTTGTTATGTTTGATAGACTATTTATGCTATAAATTAGGCCTCTAAGTTTGCACCTATTTTTCCTTTGATGATCTTTCCAAGTTTTAGGTTTTACGTTTAGGTCTTTGATGCATGTTCAGTTAGTTTTTGTAAATGGTGTGATGTATGGATTGTTTCATTTTTCTGAAAATGGATATCCAGTTTTGCCAGCACCATTTACTAAAGAGATTCTCTCTTCTCCATCTAATGGATTTTAGACTTTTGTCAAAGATCAGCAGCTGTCTACAGGTGGATAGCTTTCCTTCTGGATTCTCAATTATGTTCCATTGTCCTACACGTCTATCATTGTACTACTACCAGGCTGCTCTGACTACTGTGGCTGTACAGCAAGTTTTGAGATTGGAAAATATGAAGACTTATTATTTCCTTTGCTTATCTGGGGTCCTTTCCTTTCCATATAAAGCTGGTGATTAGTTTTTCCATCTCTTTAAAGAATGATGATGGAATCTGGATTGGGATTGCATCATATCTGTAGATTGTTTTGGGTAGTACTGATATTTTCACAATCTTAAGTCTTCCTATCCATGAGCATGGTATTTTCGTCCATTTACATAGGTCTCTTTTGCTTTCTTAGCATTCTGTAGTTTCCTTTGTATAAGTCGTATGTCTGGTTAGTTTATTTCTAAGTATTCAATCTTTTAAAAAAATAATAATATTTTATTGTGTTTTTTGGTGAAGGTTTACACAGTAGTTTAGGTTCTAGTTGAACAATTTCTGCCACATTGTTCAGTGACATTGGTTATATTCTTCACAATTCATGAACAGTCTCATTATTTCTGTTCTGGTTGTTCCAATTCCATTAATCTAGCTTCCTGTCCCCTTACCTTCTCATCTTTGATCCTGCATTTTCTATAGCACCTGTCATTGACTTTATCTCACAAGCAATCCCAGCAATTACATGCGAAGTCAGAAACCCTGTTAGCTTCTCTCTCACCAACCTCTTGGAAAGAGAAGGCTATAGTGGATATTTTATCTCTATCATCCATTGATTTTTTTTCCTATAGCAATTTCGATTCCTATCACAGCATTCTATGGAAAACATCTTGTAAAGACTAATAACTCCTGTTCACAAGACCCACAGGCCCTTTCTCAATTTTAATCTTCCTGACTATCCCTCTACTGCCACACTATCCTGCTTCTCTCTCTTTCCTTATTTCTCTCCAATGGACCCTCAGCCTATTCCCTGTGGCTCTAGGAATAAACCAAAAAGCCTAGATAATTTTCCATGGCTACAGGCTTCCTATTTCCAATTTTGCAGCACTCTGAATACTAACTCTGAGATTCAGAGCTACACTGGCTTCACAGCTTGGCTCTTCATTCTCATCTTGCCCTTTTCGTACTCAGTAAATTATCTCCAGACCGCTTATTTTGTGAATAACTTAGAAATCTTACAGTATTCTGTAATAGCTTGCAAAAAACTTGGCTGACTTAAGCATGAACACACCAGATACATATTTAACCTTGGTATACATAACCAAAGTGACTGGCTTTGGCAGGTGGCATCAACAATAGAAGAAAGACAACTATTAATGTTAAGTATTAGTCCATACTGCCCCCTCTTCAGCCAATCTTGTAGTTAAGCTTGCTTCCTGCTTTTCTTGGTTATTACTCACTTGTGATTAATAAGGGACTTAACAAGGGACTGTTTTTATGAGAAGCAATATATTATAGTAATTAAGCATATGCCCTTAGAGGTTAGAAATTACTTATTTAGAGTCTTAAATCTATATGACCTTTCATATATTAGTTAAGATCTAAATAGCTTCTACCTCATTCTGTTATTACTCATATTACTCATATTCACCTATGTGATTGGGAAAAAAAGTACCTCAGACAATTGTTTGCATACTTAGTAAGCATTCAATAAATGCTCACTACATCTACACCTGCCTTTCTCTGCTTCTATTGTGTTCTCTCTACCAAATAATGAGCTTGCTTCCCTGTTCTTACTTCAGAATCCAAAATCTCACAGATTTACTAGAACAGAAGCACGTTTTGAAAAAACAAAGAAGATGCTTCCTTCTGAAATAAGTCCACTGAGTTATTACCTTTGTTTTTGGCAGCCAAAGACATAACTTATATAGTCTAAATAGGGTAGAGGTACACCAGACTTTAGCGCCAGAGCATAACTTTCTGTTAACAATGAGCTCCTCAAGAAGTCTGACAAAAACCAGGACCAAACTCACTGCCACTGAGTCAATTTCAACTCATAGTGATCCCCTTTGGGTTTCTGAGGCAGTAAATCTTTACAGCAGTAGATTGCCCAGTCTTCCTTCTGTAGAGTGTCTGGTGGGTTTGAACTGCCAACCTTCTGGTTACTGGTCAAATGCCTTAGGCATTACATCACCAGAGCTCCTAAGAAGTCTGATTGTTGTTATTGTTGTTGTTTGCCGTCGAGTCGGCCCCGACTCATAGCGACCCCTCCTTGGGTTTCCGAGGCAGTATCACTATGGAAGTAGGATTGCCCAACCTTCCTTCCGAGGAGTGCTGGTGGGTTTGAACCGCCAGCCTTCTGGTTAGCAGTCAAGTGCCTTAGGCACTATGCTACCAGAGCTCCCAGAAGTCTGATAGACCCTCTCAAACAGCCACTACTACTTGGCACATTGCCTCAAAGCTATATCTATGTGATATGCTCTCATGTGCCAGCAGCCCATGTTGCAGGGACACTCAAAACTGACACCCTGATCTTTTCATCCACTGATGGACAGAGTTCAGACATATCACTGACAACCATTTCTCCTTCAAAACCCAGAATGTGGGCATTCCAAACCTCTATTGTTACCATCTTCACCATATGCAATGATGCACTCATCTCTCTCAAGGTTCTATGGAGAGAGCTATTAGACTCTACAGCCTGCTATACCTCTCTTCAGCTTTTATCTTGTGTTTATAATTGACTCTTAGATAAAAACAAAACCAAATTCACTGCTGTCGAGTTGATCCCGACTCATAGCGAACCCTCCTTGGGTTTCTGAGGCGGTATCACTAGGGAGCAGATTGCCCAATCTTCCTTCCAAGGAATGGCTGGCTGGTGGTTCAGTGGCTGGTGGGTTCGAACCACCAGCATTCTGGTTAGCAGTCAAATGCCTGAGGCACTACACCACCAGAGCTCCTTAAACTCACTGCCGTTGAGTTGGACCCAACTCATAGCGATCCCTCCTTGGGTTTCTGAGGCCGTATCACTACAGAAGCAGATTGCCCAATCTTCCTATGTACAGCCTGCCACCATTGTGCATGAGCAGGCACAAGAGATCCCAGAGCCAGGAACAAAAGAAAAACATCAAAAGAAAACATTTTTCACCCTGAGATAAACAAAAAGCACACCAACCAACCACCAAGGAAAATTCAGAGTTACTTTTTCTAGCTCTAGCTACAAAATAAAGAAAACAAAACCTTGGACCTTTCCTGTAAGTAACTGGTCCCCTAACAAAAACAACTGGATTCCTGTGTTTTGTGATACTAATATCTAAAGACATGTACTAGCCTTTGTGAATAAAGTAATCACAGAGAAAACTGCTGATTTTAACCCTATAATCAGACCATCTGTAAACTTGGCAACTCTGCTTGTAGTATTACGTGACTCTTTTTCCCCTTTAAATGCCTGCTATATTTTTATTTGATTAACTAGTCCTTTTAAAGCCTGATCTCTCTTGCAAACTTTTACAAATGAAATTCCTTTTTGTCTCTGAGTCTTACTCTAACAATTGCTTTATGTTTACATTTTATTTATACTGCAAACCCTGTCAACTAAAACCTAAATTATCATCATCTTCCTAAAAACCTGCCCTTCCTCCTGTTTTCCTAATTTCCATTCTCATCATACAGAATGAAAACCTTACAACCATCTCTGAATTTTACAGCTCCCAAGCTAAACAGTAGGTGAGTCCAGTCATTTCTTGTTTTGCGATGTCTCTCATTCCAGCCCCTCCCACCACTAATGCCCTTGCCAGGCAGTTAATACTCATCCCATGCCTGGATCGTTCCAGGACCTTAGGAGGTGGTCTCTGCCTCTAGCCTCTTGTCCCTCCAATCAATCTGGCATTGCATTGACAATTTAATCTTCCTATAACACAACTTTATCATTCTCCTGCACAAAAACTTGTATGCCTTTGTAAAATTCTCAAACTCTTCAGCCAGGTAACTAAAGGTCTACTGAATTTATATATACAGTCTTATCACTCACTTTTGCCCCAAAGACACTCTTTTTGGCCAAAGAGACCACATATCATTTTCTTACGTGCAAAGAACTCTCTGACCGCCCTGTTTTTGCCCATGCCATTCTTTGTGTTTCAAGAGCAACACAAGTGACACTTCCTTCATGTAGTTCCCCTTGGTGAGGGGCCTAGTGTGAAGGTATATGGGGCAGACCTCTCCATGCAGAATGTGTTCAAATACATTCTGCTAGGGTTGTACACTTGTTAAGTTAAAATCTCTGCACATATGCTTTATTAGGTAGATAAGGATTACCGGTGCCTCACGCATCTGGAAATAAAGGTGTACAGATGTGGCTATCTGGAGAAGGGGCAGGTTGCATTTCAGGCCCCTTGGGATTGTACTAGCTAATCCAACTAAAAAGACATGTAAATATCTGACACCTAAATATCTGGCCCACTCCCTCCATGTGTTCACTTGCTTAAAGCTGAATAAATGACATGCTTGCCTACTTGATTGTGATTGTAATGGAACAATTAGACCTATACAAATCTGTCATAAGCATCCAAGCTACCAAACCAAAAAAACCAAACCCACTGCCATCAAGTCCATTCCAACTCACAGTGACCCCCACTGGATTTCCTAGGCTGTAAATCTTCATAGAAGTAGACTGCCTCATTTTCCTCCCATGGAGCAGCTGGTGGTTTTGAACTGACCTTCTGGTTAGCAGCCAAATGTCTTAACCATTACACCATTACAAGGGTCCCTTTTGGCTCAGAAACGTGTAGGCTTTGTTTTGTTCACTCTTCTAAACTTCTCACACATTGCTTTATAATTATTTGCATACATCTCTTTTTCATTTATCTCAAAGAAAATCCTTAAAAAATGACTGCATCCTACTTTACTCTTGGGATTCCCAACAATTCCTTCTAAAGTGGTCTGCATATAATAGGTGTCTGATAAATACTTGAATAAATAGTTGAATGCATAAGTATATTTGTTTTACATATCAGAAAACTTGAGCTGGTCCAAGATCATAGGCTAGTGGTACAATTGAGCCCAAATCTATAATGTACTGTTTACATAGTAATAGCAACCTCCAGTAGCTAACCAGCAGTAACCACTTGCCTGAGCAGGCTCCAACTATACTAGTTTCATTTATATAAGTTTCTACTCTCTCTGATACCATGATCTAACAATATACAATATCAAACTTACTATGCCACTCTGTTCAATTTCCGTATGATCTTCTATATTTTTTGGATCTGTAAAATGGTGACATAAACAGTAAAGCACGCTTTTCAATAAGGAACTGAAAGATATAACAGGGTGTATCGAATAAGCCCCTCCAACTCAGAAAGCCTGTAAGATATCTGACAAAGGACTCATCTCTACAATCTACAGAAAACTCCAACATCTCAATAACAAAGAGAAAAACAATCCAATTAAAAAATGGGCAGAAGACATGTATAGACACTTCACCAAGGAGGATATTCAAGCGGCCAACAAACATATGAAGAAATGCTCACGATCATTAGCCATTAGAGAGATGCAAATCAAAACAACAATGAGATACCATCTTGCTCCAGCACTAGTAGCAAAGTTCAACAAAACAGAAAATAACAAATGCTGGCGAGGATGCAGAGAGATTGGGACTCTCATACACTGCTGGTGGGACTGTAAAATGGTACAACCATTGAGGAAAGCAATATGGCAATTCCTTCAAAGTTGGAATTAGAAATACCATTTGACCCAGCCATTCCATTACTAGGTATATATCCTAAAGAAGTGAGAGCCATGACAAGAACAGGCATAGGCACACCCATGTTCATCACAGCACTATTTACAATAGCAAAAAGATGAAAACAACCTAGGTGTCCATCAGCTGAGGAATGGATAACCAAACTATGGTACATACACACAATGGATTACTATGCAATCCTAAAGAATAATGTAGAATCTGCAAAACACCGCATAACATGGATGAACTTGGTGGACATTATGCTGAGTGAAATAAGTCAATCACAAAAGAACAAATATTGTATTAGTCCATTATTGTAAAAGTTTTATCTATGGAAGGAAATTTTCTTTGTTGGTTACTAGGGGTGGAATGGGAGGGGAGGGAACACTGTTAGATAGGTAGAGATAAGTATTGATTTGGGTGAAGAGAAGGGCAATGTACCAAATGTGAGTGATCAATATGGTGGCACTAAGGAAGAGAAAGACATAGAGAGGTACATGGAAGGTACAGACAACAAAGATGAAGCCTTTTGCACATACAGTACTGCATTGTCAGTGAAGGCAAACATGGGTATACGGGTGGCTAGATGGGTGGACAGGCTGAACTAGTAGGTATGTCTATGAAGTGGGGAGTGTACCCAAGACCATGTATAGGGTTGGCAGACAATGGTCCTATAAGTTTATTTATATGTTCTGTAAGAATTCCCAGGTATATAATAGAGGTGACAAGGGGCAAGGTTGTAGTCACTTCTTGGTCACAGCCAGCTACCCAGAGGGACTGAGTAGTTTAACCTGTGGGCTGGGGACCATAGTTGCAGGGGACATCAAGCTCAATTGGCATAACATACTACATAAAACATTGTTCCACCTCCTACTTTGGTGAGTAGCAACTGGGAGCTTAAAAGCTTGCAAGCTGCCATCTAGACGCAACGATGGGTCTCTCCTCGTCCAGAGCAAAGAAGAATGAAGAAAATCAAAAATTCATGGAAACTATTAGTCCCAGCGACTGGTACACCATGCAATCTGCAGCCTATATGAATAAGAGACCAGAAGAACTAGATGGTGCCCAGCTACCACTGTCATCGACTTGGAAGGGGATCTATGTAGGAGATCCTGGATAGAGAGGGAGAAAAACGTGGAATAAAACTCAAAATAATTTGGAGGAAAAAAAAAGGGTTAGCTGGTCCAACAGAGCCTGGTGGAACCACTGAAACTACGGCCCCTAGCTGCCCTTCAGGTCTGGAATTGACCCCACACCTGTGGCTTCCAGCCAAACAAAAGACAGGCATATGAGCTGAACATTTACCTGAGGTAGATACACTCCTTGGAGACAACAATGATGGGAGAAAGAAGGGCTGCTTATGTACAGGGAGACAGCTCAGGGGGCAGGAGTGCATGGAGGGATGGACACAGGGAAGGAGGTAACTATTGGGAGGAAGTGGGAGGGGAGCTGTTGCATTGTGGTAAATTGTGGTCAATGTCATGAGACAAAGTGTATGTGAACTGCTATATGGAAAGTGAATTTGCTCTGTAAATTTTCACCCAAATCGCAATTAAAAAAAGAAAGAAAGCCTGTAAGAGCCCTCAGTACCTCACCTAAACTGACAAGTTAAATATCATTTAAGTGGTAAATGGTGATCTCTAGCTTCTTAGGGCAAATATCCTAAAACTTCTCATCAGCTTTTCAATCCTGAGGGTCTGGAATTTATTAAGAAAACCTTATTTTTGTGTGGAATCTGTAGTATTTTTCATCTCTTACCAGGATGCAAGGAAGATTCTAGAATCCCAGTGTTAGAAAGAACATTACAGGTCCTTCAGACATTCTTGTATCCTATGGGTCAACCAACTGCATAGCTAGCCTTCACTTCAAGTAACTTAACCCCCTCATTGTGAATATAATTCAGTTCCCATCTTTTTATACTTCAGACTATCTTTCAACAAGTACCAGGCACTGTAAACATACTGTATGGGGAAAAAAACATGGCCCCTCACTTCTATGGCACTTTCAGCATCATGGAAGAAACAGAAATTACACAAACAGTCCCATAAATAAACCTACAGTTATAAAATGTAGTGAGTGCTATAAAAGAAGAAAAAGAAGCATATGATAGAAATAATAGGGTACTAGTAGGTCAAAGAAAGCACCTTTGAAGAAGTGACATTTGTGACCTAAAAGATAACACAGAAGTTAGCCAAGTAAAGACTGGGAGAAAGAACATTCCAGGCTGAGGGTCAGCATCTGCAAAGACTCTGAAGCAAGAAAGAACCTGGCTCCTTATTGTTGTTAGTTTCTATCAAGTCAAATCTAACTCATGGTGACCCCATGTGTACACTGCTCCATAGTATTTTCAAGGCCATGATCTTCCGTAAGCAGATCACCAGGCCTGTTTCCCCAGGTACGTTTGGCTGAGTTTGAACAGCCAAACTTTCAGTTAGTAGTCAAGTGCTTAACCATTGTACGACCCAACGACTCCATACTTGGCTCCCTAGAGGATCTAAGGAAGGCCCAAGGAAGAAGATAGAAAATGACATGAGGTGAACCTGCAGATAGAGACTGGGAATGGTCCACAAAGGGTCTCATAGGTTATAAAAGGGATGGGGTTTTCTTTAAAGTGTCACAGGAAGTCACTGATGAGTCCTGAGAAGGGGAGTGAATAAGATGGTTTACCTTTTAAGATTAGCTTAGTTGTCATGTGGAAAATAGACTTGAGAAAGGCAAGAGGGAATTTGTGGAGAGACTAGTTAGGATGCTACTGCATATGGATAACATCTGTTGAACAGTTATTATGTGCCAAGCATTGTCCTAGAATAACATAAGTATTACATTAATTTAATACCAAAAACAAGTCAATGAGATTACACACACAACCAATGCAGGCATCCAGCTGAGAGATGAGCCAGAAATGTGGCAGTGGACATGGGACAAAAGAGAAGAACCAGAATATATTATAATATGGGCTTCAATTTTAACCCAAGGGCTTCTACAGAACTCTAAGCCCTCTTTCACAGGAGAACTCTTGCCAAAATCTTCCAAGCCAGCTTTCATCTCCTATCCAATGTTCCCTTCTTCAAGCAAATTAACTCTAGTTCTTTCAACTATTTTTCATATGGCATGATACTGAACAAGACTTCAATCTTGTTATCCTCTGGGTATGACATAAGTCAACACTGATTATCATCACTGACCAAAGAGTTTGGGGATGAGAAGAGGATATGGTATTAATCATTATTGATTATGCCAAGATCTTTATCTTACCTAACTCTCTTAACAGCCTTCTAATTATTGTTAGAAATGGAAACAGGGTAGAGATCTGAGAGGTTAAGATATCTGCTCAAAGCCACACAACTAGTAAGTGATGAAACTTGGATGTGAATCCAAGTTAAGTGGATCCACAGCCCATGCTCTTTATTCTGTATTCTGCTGCCTTTATGCATCATATTAATTCTTAGCTCCCACAACTTCTTGGATGCTGCAGACACTAAGGCACATTTGAGTTTGGCCAAGGAACAAATGTGTAGTGGGGAGAGTGGGTGGTTAATGCTAGTTCTTTTCATGCACATTATCATCCACAGAGAACACTGACTAGAAATCCTACCACGTCCTCAAGTGAGGAACAGTATGTTATACCTGAAGGTCAGTGCCGGCCGAAGGTCTCTGGGCTCCCAGGGTAAAATGGCCTCCTTCTATGATCATGTTGGTGAGCTGCAGTTTAGAGGCTGCTTTCCTACAAATTATTTCTTCCACAGTGTCTCGGGCAATCAGCCGAATAACTTTAACAGACCTGTGCAAGAGTCAAAGGAGAGCAGTGTGCTACAAGAGTCTGCAAAGCCTGGCAAAAGCATGCAAGGGAAATATTCCTAAAAGCAAACAAAACCAAAATGCCCTGTTTAAAGCACAATTTTAAATATTTTTTTAATTTTTAATTTGGACCAGAAATTTTTTAAAGACCGATCTGGCCTCAGATCCTCTCTGAATATTTCCAACAAGCCAGGGGAGGAATAATGAGGTGACCATGACTGGGATTCCTCACCTCTGGCAAAAGAAAACCTCTGGATATACATAAACTATCCTCAGGTACAGTGTAGTGAATTACCTGGCATGACTTTTCTAGCCATAAGTCTTTGTAAACTCTGTGTGGTGGAATTTGCTATGAGCAATTGAGGAGCTCCTGATCGTAAAAGTTATCTACCTGGGGTATTTTTGTTGGGAGTGGCACAAACCAATGTTCCAGGAAGTTCGCTCTCTCTCAGGTAGGTGCCTTAGAATTCTGATGTCATGATTGGCTAGTTTGGCCACTCTGCCAGGCTCAAAAAGAGGCCTCCTAGAGGCAGAAGTCTTTCTGACTGCTGGATGAGAAGGACATGCTGCTAAAAGAGAAGAGACACACGCTCCTGAGAGACACACGCTGCTGGGAAAGAGATGCAAGAGACAGGCATTGCTGAGAGAAACACTGAGGGACATGCACTGCTGGGAGAGAGACTGTGAAAGACTGTTGGGTGAGAGACAATGGGGTGAGAGAGACTGAGCGTTTTTCCTGAGAGAGACTGAGAGTTTTTCCTGAATTTAAATTGTAGCCTGGTGCTTCTCTAATAAACCCCATAATCTGTGAGTTCTGTGTGGCCACTGCAATGAATTATCGAACCCAGCAGAAAGGTGGTGAGTGCTGTGAGAGGAACTGTTGGTGTCAGGGTTGGTAAAAGGGCTTGTGGGAGGCATGCCTGGCCTCACAGTAATGGGCCTTGGGCTACTCATAGTGCTTCTGTCCTCCTCTTGTGGGGTTAGAGGAGGTTGGAAGATGTGGCCTCCTTACCCTTTAAGCATCAGGTCACAGGGTAATGCTTGTGTTGTTTAGCTTAGCTCTATAATTTCATAACCACATTTTACATCAGGAACAATGAGTTAAATAACTTCTAGATGCTCCTTCTAATCCCTTCACAATTTGATTTTTCAATTTTTAACAAGGAAGTCTGCACTGATAAAGTGACCCACTCAATACTAATGTGAGAGTCAACAGCAAAGTGGGGACACAACCTGGGGGAAAAGGGGTCTCTTGACTCCAATCTGGAATGGTCACTAGGATGACATTCTTCACCTTCCTCCCCAACCTACAGCCACTGAGAAGAAAGCCAAAGAAGCAGAAAAGTGCTCATGTGTAAATCTCTCACTTGTTCTGGCCAATTCGGTGAGCCCTGGCAGCTGCTTGCAAGTCATTCTGAGGATTAAAATCACTGTCAACAAAAATAACAGTATCTGCTGCAGTTAAGTTCATGCCAACTCCACCTAAAACAATGCAAAAAAAAAAGTGATCAGTAGCATACTAGGAACTAGAAAATAAAGAGGAAAGGCTACAGAGGGTCAGATTAGTAAACTGAAAGCAATCACAGCTGGCTGCATCCTTCAAAAGACACCCCCATCTCTAACTCCAGAGTCTTATAGTGACTAAAAGTGCTACCTGAGCTCATATTGATGCCTGACTTACGCAATTTTAATTACTAATTATTACAGGATGAGGGCAGCAAGAGTAAATAGCGAAAATAGATACTTAAGTTAAAAGTGGATACTTCAGTTAAAGTGCTGTGATGCCATTTTTAATTTCTTCTGTTTAAAAACCTTGATTTGATTTTGTTTAGAATAGCCAGTAGAACAGGACACAAGCTCTTTCAGAAAACAGCTCTAAATATGGGAAAGTTCTACTGTGGATATGGCTAAGAGATGAGTTCTTACTATCAATTTCAAGTTAAAACTAAGTGGCAAGATCCCTGATACAAATTAATAAGAACCCAGTGCCATCAAGGGTAACTCACAGAGACCATACAGGGCAGAGCAGAAGTGCCCCATAGGGTTTCTATGGTTGCAAATCTTCATGAAAGCAGACCTTCACATGTTTCTCCCATGGAATGGCTGGTGGGTTCAAACAGCTGACCTTTAGGTTAGCAGCCAAGTATTTGTAACCACTGCACAACCAGGGCTCCTTTTAATGAGAAGAGGAAATGACATTATACCCTTAAGCAGAGTGGGAAACTATCTCTCTGATCAGAAAACACTAGTGAGTCCTTTCTGTTCTTGTTTCCACATTAATCAAAGAGAAAGTAATAGAAACAATGGTAAGATGAAAATACTCCATGGGACAACTTTCTGGTCTTTTCTTTCTTTCAATGCTATAGGAAAAGAGCTGAGGTGGCTCCTTGGACTACAGGAATTAATTGGGAGAACTATACAGGCAAACTACAGCGTTGTCTTTGATTAATGTGGAAACAAGTACAGAATGGACCTCCTTGTCAGGGTCGTTAGAGCTCATTGCTGAAATAAACCCAAAAGGGTGTGTGCCAAGAGTCTGAATTAAGGACTAACTTGAGGACTACTGACTCTACACTCAATCTCAAGATAAGTCAGGTAGGAGCATTCTAATTAAAGCCCTCATATAAAATTAAAGTTGAAATAAGGAGATAATAAAGATTGATTACTGAGAGTAACTAAATGTACCTAATAATGGCAGTACACAACACTGTGCTTACTCTATCCAGGCACTATTCTAAGCTCTTTACATATATTAACTCCATTAATCCTCACAGCAACTCTACGAGTAGTTACTATCATTATCCTCATTTTATAGATGTTGAAATGGAAGCCAAGAGGTGAAGGTCTTATGAGGTTACACAGCTAGAAGGTAAAGAGCCAGGACTGGGTCCTACATGGTCTGGCTCCAGAGCCTGTGGTTTAATCCACTACACTACTACCTCCTGCACATTTATCTCATTGAAAAGTATATTCCATAAAAATGATCTTTTTCTTGAATTAAGGCTAAGTTCAGCTCATCTTAATTAAAGGGTGTATTTTTATAAATAAGTTCGACTCACATTTGTTTGGGGCCCATTCATAATCCATCACTGCCACCTGGTGGCAATATGACTCAATCACAGAAATATTTGAAAGTTACAAGGAAACCTGCTAAATAAATGAAATTCTGCAAAACTACAGCTAAAAAGTGACAGTAAACCCAACCACTGGTGTTTAGAAAAAGTTAGTGTCCAGGTCTGCTTCAGGGCCTGAAACATCTGCTCTGTTCGACTGATCCGGAGTCATCCAAGGAGATCAGCTGAAAAGCACACAGCTTTCTTCCTCATTTTACCCATTTCAAACATAACACTGCCCTTTGAATACGAAGATGATGAAGTCAGTGAAGCAGAAACGGACCTGTCTTCCCAGCACAGAGGATGCATTTACAGTGATCCTTCCAGCTTCTCCTAAGACTAAAATTCTGAGTTCAAAGCACATTTAAGGTCATCATGCTCCAGATCAGCATAAGAGAAAATTTTCACTTCCAAGAACCAATTTCAAATTATTTCATAGTATGTGAAAGTGCTCTGTAACTGGTAAAGCACTGCAAACCTCATATATAAAATTTATGACTTAAGTCATACAGAGACAACGTCATCAATAATCCTAGAGCTGGCAGTCTCATTATAATCACTTTTTTTCTCTCTCTCTCTCTCTCTCTGTGTGTGTGTGTGTGTGTGAGAGAGAGAGAGAGAAAGAGAGAAAGAGAGAGAGAGTGAGTGAGTGAGTGAGTGATTTGGGTGCAAATTTACAGAGCAGATTTGTTTTACTCTCAATAGTTCATATACACTTTGTTTCATGGTACCAATTATAATCCCAACAATTAACAGCTCTCCTTTCATCTCCTCCCCGTGACCCCTTCCCTGCGTCCTTTTTACCTTGCATTACTATCTCTCCAGCTTTCCCTTGTACAAACGCTGCCCTTCTGATTTCTCACAGTTGATGGTTCTACAGGGTACATCTCCCTGGGGTAAGTGTTCTGCTCATAGGCCTTTCCACTGTTTGGCTGAGAGCTAATCCACGGAAATGAGTCCAATTCCAGGCCCAAAGGATAACTTAGGGCCATAGTGTCAGGGGTTTCACCAGTTTCTATTTAAGCAGTAATTCTGGTCACTTTTGAATAATCATATTTTTTAAGACCAGATCTTTGTTAAGCATTTACACACCTCTAAAAGGTATTTACAGAAGGGCAACCAGAAGCCCAGCTATTCTCTCAGTTCCCAAATTTATAGTTGGGAAGGAAAGTTGCCTGCAGTGAAAGTGAGTAAAGCTTTCAATAAAATGTCTCAGGATAATTCCAAGATCAGTGGTCAAAACATATTAGAATTACTTTCCAACAACCTCAAGTTCAGCCTTACTTTTTGATGAGATGATAGCCCAGTTTGTATAGAAAGCAGTAATATGCTAGAAGTAGCTTGGTGAACTTGTATCAGCTACTTCAGTTTCCCTCTCTTACACTCTTTGGTAATGATTTGCCCTTACAAAGGATTAAGGATTAAGGGACTAGTGGTTGGGATTTAGAAGTACTAAATCATTTAGATTTGGCTACTTTGGTCAATGCCTACGTGGCCTACCTGCTCTGGTGCTCAGGAGAAAAACAAAAATGGGCTGCTGTCCGAAGCTCTTAATAGCCAGGTGTCTCTCTTCTCCTCTCACAGAACCATCCACACGCTCATAGCTGTAACCTTTACACAGAGGGAAAAAACAGAAATCTTAAGCCTTTTCACATACTCTTTGGGAGATAAAAAATTAAATCAGCACCAAACCAAAGAGCCAATCTTGTCCCTTTCCATATACAGGCATGCCCCTATGTTAAGCAATCCCCATAGGGAAAAGTCTAAATTTGGGGGATAAATTATTACTTTATAAAAAGACTCACCATATACTCTAGGTTTTTAAAACACATGCAGTTAATGTATTTTGCACTTACATAGTTAATATTCAGTTCAAGTATTCCAAGCAACCCTGAGTGTCCACACTGTGGCAGTTTCTACTTTTGCTAAGACCAACTGTCACTTATGCAAGCAATAAGACAAGCAACGAGGAGCAAGGGACTGAGCCTGCCCAATGGTCCAGCACCTGCCTTCCAGTGAAGCTTTAGAGCTCTCCACTGGTGACCATGACCCATGTCAGGAAGGGGAATTACATGCTCAAGCAATGTTTGTGAACCTGGATCTCAAAGTGCCAATGAGCCTTTCCTACAAGTGTCCACTGGATCTGGGATAATGCAGTACTTGAGGGTCATCAACTGAATCTGAGAGATTTACTCTGAACTAATTTTTTAGGTCAAAACCAAAAATCCAAACTCACTGCCAGCAAGTTGGATCTGACTCATAGCAACCCCTCCTTGGGTTTCAGAGATGATATCACTATGGAAGTAGATTGCCCAACCTTCTTTCCAAGGAGTGGCTGGTGGGTTTGAACCGCCAGCCTTCTGGTTGGCAGTCAAATACTTTAGGCACTACGCCACCAGAGGTCTAGTGTTAATATGTCTTCACCAATGGGCTCAAGATCAATCAATGTTACCACCTTTTCCTACCATCTCATATAAATTTTATTATATATAAAAAAGGTTCCTCAAATAATAACCTGCTGTTGTTGTTGTTATGTGCCGTCAAGTTGGACCCAACTCATAGCGACTCCTCCCTGGGTTTCCAAGGTGGTATCACTATGGAAGTAGACTGCCCAACCTTCCTTCCGAGGAGTGGCTGGTGGGTTTGAACCGCCAACCTTCTGGTTAGCAGTCAAGTGCCTTAGGCATGCTACCAGAGCTCCCAGATAATAACCTACATTCCCTGTTGTCTATAAATAAAAAATTGCCCTCACCTTTCCCCTGGTAGGAATGAGAGATCTCTACAAATTTCAGCATTTATATTTTCTACTGATTCTGAACAAGAGCTCAAATGTTGAGCTGAATTTTGCAAGACACTGGAAGCTCTGGTCACTGACACTTTGTTCGTCAAGCATTACAGAAACACTCAAGGATCCCTCTGCAACATTTGCTCCAATGGCTACTAATTTAAATCACTTTACCAATGGGAACATGAATGTTTATTTCTGTCCAAATGTCTCTACCCAGCTGCCTATCTTTGCCTTAGACACCTCTTTCTCCTTACTTTTGACCTTCTATTGGTTGTGAATAATATTCCTTCACTGTTCTCCTCCATAACGTTCCCACACGCCAAATCACTGTTTATGAATCTTTGGGGACTGTAAAATCCAAAAAAGCCTTGGACAATGTAGTGGCTAAAGGGTGTCACCTCTGTAATCCATGTAGTCCTGGAGAATATCCAACATCTGGGTCATTTGGGAGAAAAGTAAAACTCTATGGCCCCTGGCAAGAAAAAGAAAAGGAAAAACTGCCAACTCTAGTAGGATTTAAGGAGGGATTCCCTCAGGCACAACTTACCATGGAATGTAAGATTACAAATAAATGAAATACTAAGCAGAAATATAAAAGTCATCATCATTTACAAAGACATCCTCAGACATTCTAAATGCTTTTCACAAGGACATACTACCACCTTGTCATAATCCTTCAGAGCAGTAGCTATCAAACTAGAACAGTGACAATCACAGGAGCATATGTCAGTGTGTCAGGGGGTATAAGAAGCCCTAGGATAACCAAGGATCCCCTTTTGGAAATGTCAATTTACTCAATGGAAAGAAATAGAAACGTTAATTGTAACAGTAAAATATATGTACAAATGTGACAGTAAAATGCAAAGTTCAAATGCATAAAAAAAAACAAACACTGGAGACCCTGAAGAGTTGGTGGTCAACCGTCTAGAGATATTTCCTACTTAAAAACAAACAAACTCACCACCATCGAGTTGATTGGACTCACAGCGGACCCTCCTTGAATGTCCGAGGCGGTATCTCTATGGAAATAGATTGCCCAATCTTCCTTCCGAGGAGTTGCTAGTGGGTTTGAACTGCCAGCCTTCTGGTTAGCAGTCAAATGCCTTAGGCACTATGCTACCCAAGGTATAAAATCACTATCCTCTCATCTAGAGATATGTCAGTTAAAAGGTCTGAGAAGAATCCCTTTAGAGAAGCAAGGAGCAGGTGACATCTCATATCCTATTTGAGACATGAGAAACTAATGCATAGGGAGGGGGCAGAATGATGAATTAAGGCAGGAACAAAGTCAAACTGAAAGCTCCACATTATCAGTCATTATTTTAAGTCAGTATAAACAAAGCAGCACAAGCTGTCAGAACAACATTCTCACCAGGAACACTAACTTCAATGGTGAACTCCTTCAGTGTCTATCCCAAGTAAGGAAGCAAACCCAATGAACTTGAAGGTGAGAACTTCCATTCTAATCACACTTTTGTCATTTGATATGTGATCTTGGACAAGTCATATGACCTCTCTAGGCTTGTTTTATCACCTGTGAAATGAAAGGCTAGATAGAGATATTTATGGATCCTATAACTCTAACATACTTACAGTAGATATATCAGAGCCAATAAAATATAGTCAAGACCTATAATTGTTTAACTTGCACATTCTTAAGGTTAGTAGGTTTTGCTAAATCTGATGTTTTAGGTTAGTCTATTCTGTACCTGGGGCAACTGTCACACTGGGGAAAATCTGAAATCCTGGGAAGCTGGGCTTTTTCTCCACTCCTGTCCCTCTGGGGACTAGGAGCTGAACCCCAGGTCACTGAACACCAATGGAACCCTCAGAGGCTCCAACTTGTGTCTCTGGAAAAGTTCATCCTGAGTTCAAACCAAACACTACAGGTTAATAAAAATGAACATTTACCAATCCTACTTCCGTAGTGATACTGCCTCGGAAACCCAAGGAGGGGTCGCTATGAGTCGGGGCCGACTCGACGGCACATAACAACAACAACAACAATTATGTGCCAATTCTATGCACAGTACCTGTTCTGGTTACCTAGTGCCACTCTGACAAGAAATATACCACAAATGGGATGGCCTTAACAAACAGGAGTTTATTCTTACTAGTGACTATCCCCAAGGATACTCAAGCTTACTAGATAGCTAGTGACTATCCCCAAGGCTGCTTCTTATATACAGGAAGCAGATCACATACCCAAAGGCAGCTATTCAGCTGCTTGTGGTAGATCCCACCACGTAGTTGATTGACAGTTTCATCATGGGGTAACTACCACCAGCTGCCCAGCCATTCAACCAGGCCTAGCCAAGTTGACACACAAACATAACCACCATAGTACCGAAAGGTAATTATGAAAGAAATGCTTGATGTGTCTCTGTCCTGTGGAGCTAAACAATATAGCTAAAGTGGTAAGGTTAATGTATACCAATTAACCTTACAGCAGATCAAGGTAGTGCACTGCCAAGTGCTGAATTCAGATCATAGGTGCTGGCGGAATTCAGTAAAGCAAAGGATGACTGTGAAGGTGCTGGAGTGAGGTGCGAATGCAAACACAGAAGAGGGAAACCTGAATCGGGATCTTGAAAAAAGGAAAATTGAACTAGTCTCAAGAAATCAGTGAGTCTCTCATTACTAAAATCTTAAGAGTCACTATCTCAGAACAGGTAATATGAACCAAGCACCTACCTGGAATACAGAAATGCCAGCAGCTTATCCAGCAGGTACAGTTTCCCACTGGCCTCAATCAGGTGGTCTCCAATTTCAAAAGGCTCTGGCTCCACACCTAGAAAATAAAGAACCCATTCCCAATAATGTGTCCCTAGTCAAGGCAGAGTCCTTGAGCAGAAAAACTAATGCCCAACCTATAGCAAGAGTCAAGCTCTTTCTAACTGAGGAGTTCCACTCTCACTTCTCTTTGAGGCTTCTTATAACTATGATGCATGATGATCTTAGTGGTGCTTAACGCCAATCACAAAGCCTGGCGTACCCAAGATGTCTAATACACACCCACCCAATAACCAAGCCCACTCTTCAGGAAATTAAGACACAGGGAGATGCTAAAGATCAAACCTGTTGCCATCAAGTTAATTCCAACTCACAGTGTCCCTACAGGACAGAGTAGAAATGCCCTATAGGGTTTCCAAGGTTATACTCTTTACAGAAGCAGACTGCCACATCTTTCTCCCATGAAGCAGCTGGTGGGTTTGAACCCACAACCTTTCGGTTAGCAGGCAAGTGCTTAAGCACAGCATCACCAGGTTTTCTTGCTAAAGGTTAAGGGGACTCAAACTTGAGGCTCTCATTCTAGAAAAAAAATCAAGAAAGAGACTCAAATGTATAAACCAGTGACTCCCCAGGCGAGGAATGGCAAAGTAACCAGGAGGGCATCTTTTAAAATCTACATGTACCTCCTTTCCCCAGAAAAATTTCTGATACACACTTAATTAAGATTCTGTGAAATTTAAAACAGTTCTTAGTGGCTCTTGGAAACAATTCCCTTTAAATGACTATATCAGACCCTCCCCATTGAACTACTCTAGAGGTACCTGATCCAATCCTACAAGAACCTCGAGGGCTCTAGAGGTCTCTAGAGGTCCTAGAACCACCCAAGGGCCAACAGTCAGAGGGAATCAAAAAAATAAATAAAATGAATGAAAATTAAAACTATACATCAACATTTGTAGGATGCAACTACAGTCTTGCTTGGAGGAAAATTTACATCAGTCTACAAAATGAAAAGGAAACAGCAGAGGCAAACAAGACAGAGCAGACAGTAAAGTAGCAAGAGAAAGTGTTGTCCCAGAACCCAAGGTAAAGGAGTGATCAACTGTATCAAAGGTTCTGACAGGTTAATCGAAATGTGAACTGAGAAATAACCATTGGCTGAGCAACATGGAAGTCAACGGCAAACTTGGAATAATGCTGATGAAAGGCTACCTGACTGGAGTGGATTCAAGACATTGGGAGACCTATCATGAAATAAAAGATCAGATAAACACAAATCATGAGATAACTCACAAAACAACTGACCCTGACACTTCAAATGATCAATGTCATTAAAAAAAAAGAAAAGCAAAACAAAAATCTGAAGAGCTTTTCTAGATTACAGGAGACTAAAGAGACATGCCAAGTGAAATGCAGGATCTATCATTGGAATTCAGATTAAAAAAAAAAAAAAACCACAGCCATAAGTGACACTGGGGAACAAATGAAAACAATGTGGGAACAAATGAAATCAATGTGAATAGGAACAATATATTAGATAATATCAATATAAAAAATTGACCCAAGGAAGGGAGGAAATGAAGTAGATGCAGCATATATAGGCAAGTCTTGAGGAATTTTGCTATGATGTTGGCCCCAGAGAATATTGATGAAAACGACGTGGGAAAAGAGGGCACTGCCTCACCATCAAACAAGTAAGGGTGATCCACACACTTTCGAAGCTGGGACAAGATGTTCTGAAGTTTAACTTTCTTTGCCATTTCATTTTCAAACGCATCTGAAATTTTCAAAAGAGAGATGGAAAATCAAACAAAAAACCCTAAGTTTCCATAAATAATCTTAAACCAAAACCTGTTGCCATCAAGTCAATTCCAACTCATGGTGATCCCATTTGTTACAAAGTAGAACTGAGACCTGTAAAGTTTTCTTGGCTGTAATCTTTACAGAAACACATTGCCAGGCCTTTCCTTTGCAGCACCACTGGAAGTGTTTGAAGGTTAAACAGCCAAGCACAAATCGTTTGAGCCACTATTCATTTCAATAATGTATCTTTCAAATCTATACTAACTTCCCAAATTTCATGGAATTACTTTGAGAATTAACAATATATTCATATGAAATTTTCTTAAACTTCAGTTTGTTTTAAAATGGAAGTCTAAACTACAAATTGAACTCAGGAGTACTTTGCTACTCTTCAGCAAAATTCTAAATGTCCTTCTTTAACATTTAAATGTCCTGGAGCCAAGAGACAGAAAATGCAAACTGAAAATTGTGGAGCTGTTTCCATTCCTACCTCCCCCTTCCTAACCTTACTTCCTCTCACCTCCCCTCAGTTAATTAATCGGTAAATCTGATCCAAAACAACAGCTGTGCAATCTATTACATCTAGCAGGGTAGAGAATGATAGACAGAACTGGGACATCTAGGAATGTCTGCTTAAGTATAAGGCAATAAGAAAAACTGGATTGTTGTTGTTGTTATGTGCTGTCGAGTCGGCCCCGACTCATAGCGACCCCTCCTTGGGTTTCCGAGGCAGTATCACTACGGAAGTAGATTGCCCCATCTTCCTTCCGAGGAGTGGCTGGTGGGTTTGAACCGCCAGCCTTCTGGTTAGCAGTCAAGTACCTTAGGCAGCACTATGCTACCAAAGCTCCTGAAAAACTGGATAGGAAAGAAAAAAATTCCATAACTGCAACAACCAAGAAAGTCTGAGTTGCGTTCAGGATACTCTGCCACTGCAGCTGATCTAAAAATTATTCAGACTATAAAATTTCATTCCATGTACTTGCTATACAAATCAAGTGTGATTATAAAACGTTTCCAGTATGAAAATCACACCACCTTGCTAAGTTTGAATATGGACAATACCCTCTGATTACCCAGGTCTTTCATCAAAATGGCCTTGTAGTATTTTCTCTGCAATGCTGACATGCCATGGTATATCACTACTTCAGTCTTCTTGGGAAGCTCTGTAGCTACTTCAGCTTTCACTCGCCTCAGCAGAAATGGCTGTAAAAGTGTGTGCAGTTCACTTGCTGGGAGGAAAAAAACATACAGTGGGAGACAAAAATAGTACTAAGACATTGAACTACTAGAGAACATACGGCCAATTTGCTTCTCAACTTCACACCACTTCTGGGTCCAAGGCCAGCACAGTAACTTTTCATAGTATTTCTTCCTTCATAGAGTTCTTTTTCCCAATTCCTTCTGAAATCATTAGTCCCTCTTAACCTAAAACTAGGAACACTCAGAGAGTTTAAATCTTACTAATAATCATATTTGCATGGAGTTGTTCTGTTTCCAGTGTATTTTGCATATAAACTCACTGATCAGCATAATAGCTTAGCAAAGTAAAGCAAGTTAATGATATTCTCCCCATTTTTATAGCTGAGTTAACTGAAGTTCAGAGAAATTAAGCATCTTATTCAAAGTCACAGAGCTAGACAACTGTTACTAGCATTCAAACTTGGTTCTTTTGACTCCAAATCCCTTGTTTCTTCTCTAGATGTCTTAAATTTCAAAGACTAACCTAAACTAGGAGCTCTGGTAGCATAGTGGCTAAAGCACTTGACTGCTAAC
>NW_006921597.1:2328854-2333910 GCF_000298275.1 Orycteropus afer afer
AATGGGAGAATAATGTGGAACAAAACTCAAAAATCATTAAAAAAAAAAAAGGGGGGGGGGGACCAAGTTTGCTGGTCTGATAGAGCCTGACGGAACCACTGAGACTATGGCCCCTAGCTGCCCTTCAGGTCTGTAATTGAACCCACTCCCATGGCTTCCAGCCAAACAAAAGACAGGCATATGAGGTGAACATTTATATTAGGTAGATACACTGCTTGGAGAGAACAATCATGGGAGAATAGAAGGGCTGTGTATGCATAGGGAGACAGCTCAGGGGGCAGGAGTGCATGGGAGGGAAGGACACAGGGAAGAGGTAACTATGGGGAGGAAGTGGGATGGGAGCTGTTGCATTGTGGGAAATTGCAGTCAACATCATGAGACAAAGTGTATGTGAGCTGCTGTATGGAAAATGAATTTGCTCTGTAAACTTTTACCCAAATCACCATAAAAATTAAAAAAAAGTAGTAGGCTCAAATGTTTAAGTCAGTGATCCTCCAGGTGGGGAATGGTTGTTACAGTAACCAGGAGGGCTTCTCTCAAAATCTACATGTACCTCTTTTCCCCTCAAAAAGTTCTGATTTGTAATTAAGATTCTGTGAAATTTTAAAACAGTTCATAGTGCTACTTGGCAAAGATTCCCTTAAAATGACTGCAGCAGACTCTCCCCATTGAACCATCCTAGAGATGGTTTTGAACAATTATACTGGGATAATATCACAAGGATAAGACAGAAGGAAGACTACAACTGTCAGCTGTACAAATGAGGAAGGCGTCCCTCCTTCACTTCCACATTCCATCCACCCCACACTTTTGGTTTCGGTGCAGTTTTAAAAGAAACACCAATGTTACAGAACCCTAACAAGCAGTTTGGAACTGTAATACCTACGTACTTTTCTACCTCAGGAAATGGCATGGAAAGTTAACAAAGTCCTGATAGAAATCACAAGATGAGAAAAAAACAAGAAAAGTACAAATCAGCACCTGGTATTTCTTCTAAAAATGACTGAACCAGTACTATTGTCGAATCATGTAACAAACCATTAAGAGAGTCATGTACAGTAGGCAACTGGAAACACTAGGATTCTAACATCATTTTTTATTTCTGTGGCTCTTTATCACCCTGGTCGTTGATTTTTTTACTTTTCTATCTACAATCATTATGCGCTAGGGAAGCTTCTAGGCATAGGCCTCTTGGGTATTTTGTAGGGAAGAAACTTGCCTGATTCGGATTCTTTCTCAATATCCTGGTAACGTTGAACAAAATCTTCCACCTCTTCCTTGGAAAAAATATCAGGCTCCACAAAACTGAGGAGGGAGTAGAGTTCTTGAAGGCTATTCTGGATGGGAGTTCCAGTCAACAGGAGACGGAACACTACTGAGAACTCAAATAAACAAACAAATAAAGTAAAAAAATCCGTAACATTGGAAAGCAAGACTCACATACCTATCACAACCTTGACTCATACTGAGAGGCATGGAACCACCAAGGGAGCATGAAATCAAGTTGTATACTAGATGTTTGATGTAGAAAATGATACAGCTTCAGTTCCAATATAAACTCATTGCTATCGAGTCAGATCTGACTCATAGCAACCCCTCCCTGGGTTTCCAAGGCAGTATCACTAGGGAAGTAGATTGCCCAATCGTCCTTCTGAGGAGTGGATGGTGGGGTTGAACCACCAGCCTTCTGGTTAGCAGTTAAGTGCCTTAGGCAGTAGGCCACCAGAGCTCCCCAGCTTCAATATAAGAAGAGGATAATAATTCTATGAAGAAGAATCTGTTATCAAGAGTACAGAAATGATGTAAGCAAAATCACTTTATGAATTCTGAAGTACTACATGAGTATTCAATACCATTGTCATTATTCAAGGAGCTCTTGTGACATAGTGCTTAAGGCATTTGATTGCTAACCAGAAGACTGGTGGTTCAAAGCCAACAGCCACTCCTTGGAAAGAAGATTGGGCAATCTACTTCTGTAGTGATACTGCTTCAGAAACCCAAAGAGGGGTTGGATCTGACTCGATGCCAATGCATCTGTTTTTTGGTTACTGTTATTCAACTACATGGTGATTCAGCTATGTAGGGGTATCTACTGATCCATCAGACACACACTGCATGTGCCAAGTTTCAGAAGTCCAAAGCTATAGGACCAGACCTCAACCCTACAAGCAAGATCTATATTAAAAGAATGTCCTTTTGTAAAATTTCACAGCACACCAGATGCATGACATTAATGACATCTGGATGTTTCCAGACATAGGGACATATACAGCTTAAAATGGAAAACAATTTTTAAAAATTTAGAGTTTAATACAGCAAAATGGAAAAGCCATATCCTATGTACATGTTATTTTAAATATCAAAATACAAAATATTTTAAATACACACACATGTACCATACATACATAAACATGTTATGAGTTGCATTCAAGTTGATCCTGACTCATGGTGACCCCACGTGTGCACAGCAGAACTATTCCATAGGGGTTTCAAGGCTGTGACCTTTTGGAAGCACATTACCAGGCCTGTCTTCCAAGGCACCTCTGGGTAGGTCCAAACAACCAACCATTCAGTTGAGTCCTTAACTATGTGTACCACCTAAGAATGCCTACATACACACGTAATTAATATATTTTGATATTTAAAACGGTACATAGTTTCATTTTTTAAAATACAGTAATATATAGTTAGGAGCTCTGGTAGCGTAGTACCTAAGGCACTTGACTACTAACCAGAAGGCTGGCGGTTCAAACCCACCAGCCACTCCTCGGAAGGAAGGTTGGGCAATCTACTTCCATAGTGATACCGCCTCAGAAACCCAAGGAGGGGTCGCTGAGTTGGGTCTGACTCAACAGCACATATCAACAATAACAATATATAGTTATGTGTTTGGATGTATATATATACAGCAAAGGATATGGCAGGACAAAGTGTTAACATATTTTATTGGGTACAATCTTATTCATTTGATTACCAGATTTTAGTAAACTTTATTTCCTGTATAAAAGACAAAAGGACAACGAGAACTAAATCATATTAAATAAATACTACTTCTGTCACCCACAAAATTTTCACTTAGTTTTACAGAAATCTGACCAAGAAAAAAGTTTCAATCTGTTTAATTGACTCCTGAATTGACTCTACATGGGCCTAAACTAGTATTTTATTTAAACAGCGTGATATAAAAACTGAGACTCTTCTTGTGAGTTTACCTCTGACAGTGTTTTATGCAGCAGGGAGCTTTGATTTTTCAACCTGTGTGCTTCATCCACAACAAGAACACTCCAAGGGAAGCTATGAAAGAAAATCAAAGCTTTCAGCTTTATGCTAACACACACACACACACATATCTCACAACCTAGTCTTCCTACAAAACTCAGGCTTAATATTAATCTTCTCCAATAACAGTTAATTATAAGTATATCCAAATCTCCTATCTAAGAGTTTAGTATGTACATATGACAATATCTGCATAAGGTAGTAAATTTAAGGGAAAATTTTTTTTTGCCAAAATAGGAAAGACCTACACATTAAATACGGACAAGAAGGGACCAGAAGAAAAAAGGAAAAAGAAATATTTATCACCACCTACCTAACGTACCAGGGCAAGGAAGCAGCGGCAGAGATTCAGGTAAGGCCAGGGACCCAGGCCACGCCCCTCCCAAGCGGTGAGAAAGCAGAATAAAAACGGGGGGGGGGGAGCCCCTGCAGGAAGGGGGCGGGGGGCCAGGACAGAGTGAGGAAGTAGCAGCAGGGATCCAGGTAAGGCAAGGGATCCAGACCCTGCCCCCAAGTGGCAGGAATCCATGTAAGGGGAGGGTGGGGTAGGAGGGTGGAGAGGTTTTGAACAACTAAGGGAGACAAACTTGTCTGTCAGTTTGTCCTACTGTGGTGGCGTGTTGCTGTGAGGCTTGCAGCTGTGCCACTGGTGTCTCACACCCAGCAGGGCTGCACATGGTGCACAGGTTTCAACAGCTTACAGACTGAGTCAGACTAGGAAGAAGGAGGAGGCCAGCCACTTCTCAGAGAATTGGCCAAGGAAAACCTTATGAATAGCAGAGGTCTGATACATTACTGTGCAACTTTATGAATAGCCTGGAAACTCTGTTCGATACAGTGCAGGAGGATAAGCCACTTAGGTTGGAAGGCTTTCAAAATAGAAAAAATAGAGAAAAGAGCTACATCATCAGAGTAGAACCAGCCTGATATAGATTAAGGTAAAGCTCTCAAGATCTCCATTTACTGATGAAGCATGACTCAAATTGAAGAGAAACAGCTGCAGACATCCATTAATAATTGGAACATGCAATGCACGAAGTATGAATCTAAGAAAATTGGAAGCTGTCAAAAATGATATGGAATGTATAAAGATTGATATTGTAGGCATTAGTGAGCTGAAATGGGCTGGTTTTAGCCATTCTGAATCAGGCAACCATGTGTTCTACTATACCAGGAATGACAATTTGAAGCAGATGTTTCAAGATCTGTCCTGAAGTACAATGCTGTCAGTGATAGGATAATATCCATGTGCCTACAAGGAAGACCAGTTAATACGACTATTATTCAAATTTACACACCAACTACCAAAGCCAAAGATGAGGAAATTTAAGAATTTTATCAGCTTCTGCAGTTTCAAATTGACCGAACATGTAATCAGAATGTGTTAATTATCACTGGGGACTGGAATGCAAAGGCTGAAAACAAAGAAGAATCACGGTAGTTGGAAAATTTGGCCTTGGTGACAGAAATGATGCTGGAAATTGCATAACAAAATTTTGCAACACCAGTGACTTACTCACTACAGATACCTTCTTTCAACAACACAAATGGTGGCTATACACATGGACTTCTTCACCAGATGGAATACACAGCAATCAGACTGACTACATCTGTGGCAAGAGGCAGTGGAAAAGCTCAATATCTTCAGCCAAAACCAGGCCAGGAGCTGATTGTGGAACAGACCATCAAGTGCTCATATGCAAGTTCAATTTGAAGTTAAAGACAATTAAAACAACTCCATAAGAGCCAAAATATGATCTTGAATATATCTCTCCTG
>NW_006921597.1:2334255-2335740 GCF_000298275.1 Orycteropus afer afer
AAAAAATTTAAGCCTCAAGTTGCAGTACTGAGAGATTCTATGGGCAAAATATTGAATTATGCAGGAAACATCAAAAGAAGATGGAAGGAATACAAAGAGTCACTATTCCAAAAAGAATTGGTTGATCTTCATCCATTTCAGGAGGTGCCATATGATCAAGAACCAATGGTACTGAAGGAAGAAGTCGAAGTTGCACTGAAGGAATTGGCTAAGAACAAGGCTCCAGGAATTGACGGATTACCCATTGAGATGTTTCAACAAATGGATGCCCTACTGAAAGGCACTCACTTGGTTATGCCAAGAGATTTCGAAAACAGCTACCTGGCCGATTGACTGGAAGAGATTCATATTTGTACCTATTCCAAAGAAAGGTGATCCCACAGAATGTGGAAATTATCAAACAATATCATTAATATCGCAAACAAGTAAGATGTTACTGAAGATAATTCAAAAACGGTTGCAGCAGTATATTGACAGAGAACTTCCAGAGGTGTAAGCTGGATTTAGAAGAGGCATGGAAAAGGTATATCATAACTGCTGTCAGATGGATCTTGGCTCAAGGAAAAGAATTCCAGAAAGATGTTTACTTGTGTTTTGTTGACTATGCAAAGGCACTTGATTGTGTAGATCATAACAAACTGTCGATAACATTGAGAAGAATGGAATTCCAGAATACTTGATTGCACTCATGAGGAACCTGTATTGACCAGGAGGCTGTTGTTCGAACAGAACAAGGGGACACTGCATGGTTTAAAATCAAGAAGGGAGTGTATCAGGGTTTTATCCTTTCACCATACTTATTTAATCTGTACGCCAAGCGAATAATCTGAGAAGCTGTACTATATGAAAAAGAACATGGCATCAAGATTGGAAGAAGAATCATTAACAACCTGCTATACACTGACGACACAACTTTACTTGCTGAAAGTGAGGATGACTTGAGGCACTTACTGACAAAGATTGAAGAATACACTCTGCAGTGTTGATTACATCTCAATATAAAGAAAACAAAAACCCTCACAACTGGACCTATAAGCAGCATCTGATAAATGGAGAAAAGACTGAAGTTGGCAGAGACTTCACATTGCTTGTTTCTACAACTGACTCCAATGCAAGAAGCAGTCAGGACATTACACAATGTACCGCACTGGGCAAGTTGGCTGTAAGGGACCTCTTTCAAGTGCTGAAGAGCAAGGATGTCTCCTTGAGGACTAAGGTGCACCTGACACAAGCCATGATATTTTCAATCGCCTCATATGCATGTGAGAGCTGGACAATGAATAAAGAAGACTGAAGAAGAATTAATGCTTTTGAGTTGCGGTGCAGGCGAAGAATGCTGAAAGTACCATGGACTGCTGAAAGAACTAACAGATCTTTCCTGGAGCAGCCAAAATGCTCCTTGGAAGTGAGAATGGCCAGACTTCATCTCACCTACTTTGGTCATGTTGTCAGAAGGGACCATTCCCTGGAGAAGGATGTCATGCT
>NW_006921597.1:2336205-2353539 GCF_000298275.1 Orycteropus afer afer
GGGTTTGAACCGCCAGCCATCTGGTTAGCAGGCAAGTGTCTTAGCCACTATGCTACCAGAGCTCCTTTTGGAATGGGGCAAGTGGTTAATAGGATCAAATGTTGCATTTATATCCACTATATTTGCTATTATGGAAGTCACTGTCGGAGTACGTTCTGTAAGTAGGAGGCTATACAATTTTTCAGAGTGTTCAGTCATAAAAACATTATATAGGGGTTTGTTTTTTTTCAATTGTGATTTAGGTGAAAGTTTACAGAGAAAATTTTTTTCCATTCAATAGTTCATACATATTTTGTTTCATGACACTAATTGTAATCTCCACAATATAACAGCTCTCTTTCCCCTTCCTTCCTTTGGTTACCTTTTCCCTGTGTCCTTTCCTACATATTCCTGCCCTCTAAGCTACCTCCCTGTGCAAATGCTGCCTTTCTGATGTCCCATGGTTGATAGTTCTAAGGAATGCACCTCTCTAGTGTAATTGCTCATCTTGAAGGACTGTCTGTTGCTTGGCTGGAAGCTACAGAAGTGAATTCAATTCCAGGCCTGAAGAGTGACTAACGCCCATAGTGTTGTGGGTTTTACCAGTCTCAAGCACCAGTAAACCTGGTCTTTCCTTACAATTTGGCGTTTTGTTCCACCTTGTTCTCCCACGCTATCCAGGATCCCCTATTTTGACCCTTTCCAAGTAGTTCACATTGGTAGCCGGGCACCATCTAGTTCTGCTCTCAGGGTCATGTAAGCTGAGGTTCCCATGGTCCACTGGTCCCTTGGACTAATTGCTTCCAGGCATCTTTGATTTTCTTCACTCTTCTTTGCTCCAGATGGGGAGAGACCAATTGTTGCATCTTAAATGGCTGCTCACAAACTTTTAAGACCTCAGTTGCTACTCAGCAAAGCAGAATGTAGAACAATGTTTTTGCATACTATGTTATGCCAATTAGCTTCATGTCCCCTGCAACCATGGTCCTGAGCCCACAGATTCAGTGACTCACTTCTCAAGGTGTTTGGCCGTGGCTACAAAGTTATCTTAACTTTGCCCCCATTAGCTCTATCATATGCATGGGCATTCTTATAGCATATACAAATATGTATGTAGAAATACTGTCTGCCAAACTTATATATGGTCATGTATATACTCCCTTTTACCTACATATACCTGATTATTTTGCCTGTCTACCTATGTATCCATCTGTAGATTAATGTTTGTTATTACATACTGTGTATGCAAAAGTATTTCCCTTCAGTTGTCTATACCATTTGTGAACCTCTCCGTGTCTTCCTTTTTCTTAGTGTTACATGCTGATGACTTGCTTTGGTAAACCATCTTTCCCTTCACCTAAATGAATACTTGTCTCTTACCTATCTAGCAATGCATTATATCCTTTGACTATTGGGAAGCTGTTCCTAAGAAACAATTCAAAATATAAAAAACGTGTATACACAAATATGTTCCAAGATGCATTATTTAAAACAGCAAAAAAGAAACAATTCAAAATATAAAAAACATGTATAAACAAATATGTTCCAAGTTGTATTATTTAAAACGGCAAAAAACTGAAAATAATCTAAATGCCTAATAATAGGTGATGAACTCACTTTATAGCATTTTAAATGATAATTATGATGATTATGTTATAATGAAAAAAAAAGTATCTAATAACTGAAAAATATATAGAAGTTTTATACATATATATATATATATATATATATATATATATAACAAATGTGAAAGCTAAGGAAAGGTAACGAAGTAGAAGTTATAAAATTTTTAATTTTTTATTTTGCTTTATACAATAAAACCTGCAAAAGCTGGAACATGTATAAGGCAAAAACCTGTCAGAGAAGGTTCCACTAAAACAAGTGATAGAAAATCAGTAGGTTTTTGCTGTGACGCTACAGAGAAGATCCACAGGACAGGTGCAGAAACAGAGGCACCAGGTAGTGTTCACCTACAGAGTGGTACACGCAGTGGGACAGCTGGGGTCCACAGAGAGCAGGAGTTGGGATCATTCCTGCTGGGCAGCATGATCAGAGAACCACTTAAAAGATTACAAGGAATGAAAACAATGGCTATGAGATAAGGTGTGAAAATATGCGAAAGTGGTCACCAAATAGTGCCAGCCAAGGATTAGTTTTAAGTTTATCTAGGTTTAAGCAAACATCCAATAAATGCTTGTTCAATGAAATGCTACAGGGAGTTAGATTCTGGCCAGTGAAAGGAATTAGGTGGGACCACGCATCAAAAGTTGTCTAGCTCTAAAGAAGAATCCCTGGAGAGGAAGAGGTGGAGGGCATCTAGCACTTAATGGAGAGTCAGATAAAGTCCTTCTAACCCTCTCGATTTAAAGATTCTGTAAGTCTACTGTGGTGGTTAAGTTTGTGTGTCAACTTGGCCGGCCTGGTTGAGTGGCTGGGCAGCTGAATGTAGTTATTCTCCATGATGAGACTGGTAATCAGCTCCATGGTAGAATCTACTGTGAGCAGCTGAGTAGCTGCCTTAGGGAATGTGGTCTGCTTCCTGTATATAAGAAGCCTTGGTCTCTAGTTTATGGTACACTTCATGTAGCCATGTCATCATTTAGCAGCCTGCCATGCTCTGCCGACCTTGGGACTTTCAATGGACTTGAATCAATGACCTGCCGTGTTGTATGGTAACATCAGGACTGTGCCATTTTATTTGTCAACTTTGGGCTTGTTAGCCTCAGCAGCCAGTAGCTACCTGAGTGACGAGATGCCTCTAGCTTCAGCAGGCTGGGAGCAAGAGGCAAAGCTAAAGCCCAAGGTCGAGGGGGTTTTTTACATAGCCCCTAGAGCCTGTACTTTGAACTTGGACTTACAGCCTTTAAATTAAGAGAATAAACTCCTGTTTGTTAAGGCCATCCCATTTTGTGGTATATTCCTGTCAGAGTGGCACTAGGTAACCAGAACATCTACCATCTAGCAAAAACAATAGTTCATATTGTTAACGTGCACAGTCTTAACTCTTTAGGGCAGAGATTATATTATACTTCCCTGCTCTTCACAGAGTATCTGATGTAGTTAACACAACAACATAAGCTTGTCAAATAAATTGAAAGAACACATCTATCTTTTTGGGATTCATATTATTGGTCCACACTGTGAATGTCTTTTTGTTACTCAGGTTCTTAAATCACCAGGAACACATTCACAACAGATTACCTGACATAAAAAGAATGTATGTCTGCTGAATAATGTGAAATTCCAGGGCACCCAAATACTTTGAGAAACTCTCTTAAAAAGAGGCTCTCTAGGCAGTGAGTTTCTGTTTATGGTGAGGAAAATTTGGCAGTGATTATGGGTGATGGCTACACAGTATCGTGTAATTTAGATCATTAAACTGTATACCTGAAAAATGCTTAATTGACAAATGTTGCTCTCTATTTTTATAACAATAAATAATAAAAAGAGAACTCCACAGCAAAGAGTGCTGGGTTTGAATGTCTGCTTTGCCATTTACTAGCAATGCAGCCTGGATGGGTTACGTAATTTTTCACTTTCCTCATCTGTAAAATGGGTAAGAATACCTGCCTAACAGGTTTCCATGATGACTAAATGGAATAATTTGTATAAAGTGCCCAACACCATTTATGTCCCAATTTTCTTGGATTTTGAGCCTTCACATATGTTTCCTCGCATTATGGTTATCTGTACACTTCGCACCCCATCATGGTAGTTTATGTTTCCTTAGGACAGCTCTGTTATTTGTTGTTGTTGTTGTTGTTAGGTGCCACCACTTATCTGTCACTTCGTCATACTGTGGTGGTTTGTGCACTGCTATGAGGCTGGAAGCTATACCACCAGGATTTCAAATAACAGCAGGGTCACCCATGGTGGACAGGTTTCAGCAAAGCTTCCAGACTAAGACAGATTAGGAAGAAGGATGGGCAGTCCACTTCTGAAAAACTTTGCCACTGAAAACCTTATGAATAGTAGTGAAACACTGTCTGATGTATTAATGGAAAACTTTATAAAGAGCTCTGTGATTTACTTTCCTGAAACTGCCCCTCGTTCCTGGAATAGTACCTTTCCAAATGAGGAACTTTCAATGATAAATTAATAATAAAAAGAAAAAGAGAAGGAAAGCATGTCTTCTTCTTAAGGAAAGTAAAATAATAGTACTTATCAGAGCCTATTTAAACACTGGCTTAATCCACTTTAAACATGGGATGGAAGTCATGAAATCTATGTCTAAGCCTTCAGTATTTCAAAATAAGATGATAACAGAAATCTACTCACAAGAACCTGGATGAGAAATAACATTTAAAACATTGATGAAACACTTTAAAAATAAAAGTTTCTAAATATTAAGATGCAGAACCCACACCTAACTATGCCACATGCCATAGACAATGAGAATGAGTGATGTCAACACATCTTTCCCTACTTAGCTAAAATCTAGTTTGCATTTAACTTACATTATAAGCATTATCTTGACATGACCATAAACTGTAACTATAAACTACCTGTATTCAGGTAGTACCAAGAGTTAAATCCAAGTTTCCTATACTTCATGAACTAAGGCCTGAAATCTAACTAACTAGAAGCATACTTAAAAGAATCAATATCTATTAGCCACCCAAACCACTAGGTACACATTATCTCATTTAATTCTCACAAGAACCATCCGCCATAAGAAATTTAAGTACCCTGTTTTACAGATGAAGAAGCTGAAGTTTGTAGAAGTTAAGTAACTAACCCAAGGACACAGAACTAACGAGTAGAAGGCTAGACAATAGAACTCTAGCCATGCAACCTACCTGTGAAAAGGAGTCACGGAAGACACACATACCAGGAAAGAGGTGAAGGATTAAAATGTGAAAGAAAGACATGACTCACAATGCACTCAAAATCGTTTCTAAAGTAGTGCAATCTACTCACGATTTTAGAAATGATGCATCTTTCAAGCATACCTGAAAAATCAAAGTAAACACATTATAAAGGTTGGTGTTAATATAACTTTGACATTAATAGCTGCTATCAAAATCCTAATACTGTTTCTTGTTAACTCTCCTAAATTACAGAGCCTATCTAAGTTTTATTCATTCACTAAGTTAAAAAAATTCTGAGTATAATTCCTAAGGACCACTATTATATAAACCAATAGAAAGGAAGTATGAGTAAGTGAAGATCTTGTTTATGATGATTCAGTCAGCCTTAGTTTGAAGGAGAGGGCTTAAAATGAGACTGGAACCACCTAAGTGTCCTCCATGTCCCAGTCTAGAAAACCCTGTCCCCTGCCTATTGCCTGCCTACCTCATTACTTCTATTCATAGACCAAGATGCAACTCAAGAGCCACCTCCCTGGGAAACCTTCCTCCCTAACCCAACAGGAAAGAGGTGGAAAGATATCTAACGAATTTAAAGCACAATAGTTCTTAACGTTTTTGGTCACAGCACCTCTTAGAGTATCTGATGAAAACAGATTCTCTTCTCAGAAAAAATGTATACATTCAATTAAATATACAGACAGTCCTTAGATTATGAGAGATCTGTACCTAAGTGTGTCTTTAAGTCTAAGTCTTTAAGTCAAATTTGTAGGTAAGTCGAAAAAGGTACATATGGTTCTTATTTTGCTTTACTTTAACAAGAAAAAGCTCAAAGCATTTTCAATGATGTAAAAGCTGCAAGTGCAGCAAGCAAAGGTGCCTGTGATGAAGAATTCATTGTGTAAGGGTTTGGTTCAATCATTTCAAAGTGAAGACAAATTTATGTAACATTAAAGGGCAAGTATAAGCTCCCAGACATTAGTAACCCAGGGACTACCTATAATTTCAGAGGGTTTTCAACAGCTTTTAAAGCGGTAGTCCTTGCTATAGTCTGGCTACCACCACTGTCAACCACTCAGAGCGGAATCAGTGCAGGAGATCCTGGACCGAGTGGGAGAACAATGTGGAACAAAACTCAAAATCATTAAATAAAAACAGGTTTGATGGTCTGACAGAGAGCCTGGTAAGACCCCTGAGACTATGGCCCCTAGTTACCCTTCAGGTCTAGAACTGAACTCACTGTGGCTTCCAGCCAAACAAAAGACAGGCACATATGCTGAACATTTGCATTAGGTAGATATACTCCTTGGACAGATCAATCAAGGGAGAACAGAAGGGCTGTATATGCACCGGGAGACAGCTCAGGAGCAAGAGTGCATGGAGGAAAGGACACAGGGAAGAGGTAACTACAGGGAGGAAGTGGGAAGAGAGCTGTTACACTGTGGGAAATTGCAGTCAATGTCATGAAACAAAATGTGTCTGAACTGCTCCATGGGAAAACGAATTTGCTCCGTAAAATTTCACCCAAATCACAATAAAAATTAGAGAAAAAAAAGTCCTTGCTATAGAAAAATAAATGGGTACCTCATAGGTAGTTAGCAGCACATGGAAATATGACTCTTGCTTCAGGTCTTGCTGCAGGTGAGCTCTCTCTTCCTTGTCACCTGTATATGTCACACAGGGAAGACCTGGAGCAAATCTGAATCAAGAAGAGACACAGATGGACACAAACACTAGAGCATGGAAAAAACAGTCTGCATATCTGGAAAATGAGATTTTATGGAATGATTGCAGACATGCAGACCTCATAATGCCCCTCAACCAGAAAGCCTTGAGAATCTGGTAATAAAAACTTCAGAGCCTTCCCCTGGCAGTAAATGCTTAAAGCTCTTGGGTGTTAGTTGCTGTGGAGTCGGCTCCAACTCATGGTGATCTTACGTATCTAACGCAACAAAAATGTCATCTTATCCAGTACTATGTTCATGATTGTTGGTATGTCTGAGTCCACTGTTGCGGCTATTATGTCAGTCCATCTCACTGAGGACTTCTCTCATTTTCACTGATCATCTACTTCACCAACCATGATGTCTTTTTCTAGCGATAGGTCTGTCCTAATGACATGTCCAAAGTAAGCAAACTGAAGTCTCACCATCCTCGCTTAGGTACCCTCTGGTTCTACTTCTCTAGGCTAACTCGGTCATTCCTCTGGCAGTGCGTGTCTATTCAACAGCCTTCATCAACAACAGATTTGAGTCAGGAGCATCTTAACCATCATAACCAGCTGCCATGAGCTGATTCCAACTCACAGCAACCCCACGTGTTTCAGAGTAGAACTGCACTCCATAGGGTTTTCAATGGGAGCTCTGGTGACGCAGGGCCTAAGACACCTGACTGCTAACCAGAAGGCTGGCAGTTCAAACCCACCAGCCACTCCTCAGAAGGAAGATACCACCTTGGAAACCCACGGAGGGGTCGCTATGAGTCAGATTAGACTCTACAGCAGAGTTTGGTTTCATTGTTATTTTGAGTTTATGATCTTTCAGAAGTAGATCACCAGGCCTTTCTTCTAAGATGCCTCTAGGTAGACTCAAACCACCAACCTTTAGGTTAGTAGCTAAGTGCTTAACCATTCCATTTCTGCCACCCATTTGTTGTTGTTACGTGCCATCAAGTCAGACCTGACTCATAGAGATCCCTCCTTTCCAAGGTGGTATCACTACAGAAGTAGACTGCCCAACCTTCCTTCCAAGGAGTGGCTGGTGGGTTTGAACCGCCAGCCTTCTGGTTAGCAGTGAAGTGCCTTAGGCACGATGCTACCAGAGCTCATCATATCAAGATAAACAAACAAATCCATTGCCATCAAGTCAATTCTGACTCATAGCAATTCTACAGGACAGAGTAGAATGGCCCCATAGGGTTTCCAAGGCTATAATCTTTATGGAAGCAGACTGCCACATCCTTCTTCCATAGAGCCATTGGTAGGTTTGAACCTCCAACCTTTCGCTTAGCAGCCAAATGCTTAACCATTGTGCCATCATTAATCTTCATAGTGTCTTCTAAATGACATAACCTGACTAGTAAGGTTAACATTACCTCAATTAATGGTTCAACCTCAAGGTAAGTGTGAATATCAGAAGAACATTTAAAAGAGTCTTGTGCTTGCTCTTAAAAAGAAAAATAGTTTTGTTGAATACGTCCTATGCCAGTATGAAAAAGATGGCTTCTCCTTTAGTTCAGCAAAGTTTACTAAAAAAATGAGTAATGAAGTTCCAACTGACAAATAATAATACCTATTGAACCCTCCCTACCTTCACTGATTCAGTTCAGAGTTTTGTGGAAGAAATAAACTCACTACTTATGACAATATGTTGTTTAATCACGTTTTACACATCATTCAGGGAAAAAAAAAACTTTCAAAGTAACAAGATAGCATAAAATATCAAAACATTACCCCCCAACAGAGCATTAATTAACATAAAAAATAAAGTTTCAACTACACATACTCTGTACCTCTCCATCTCTTCTTTCCAGTTGTTCAAAACAGATAAGGGACAAAGAATAAGAAATGGTCCTTCATCATTTAATCTTCCAGCCAAGTAAATGAATAGTGCAATAGTCTAGAACACAGAAAAAGATAGCATTGTTTAAAATCACATTTCCATATGAGAATCAAGCACAAAGTCCCCACAACCCTCAAGGGAACAGAGATTCTTATATAAGAATTGGTTTGCAAAGAAATAATGCACAATTTTCCATATATTAGCAGAGTAATTCATTCCTACAATGAAACCATATAAGCCTGAAACATACAATTACTATTATTACTTCAGTAGGAGCTCTGGTAGCATAGTGCCTAAGCCACTTGACTGCTAACCAGATAGCTGGTGGTTCAAACCCACCAGCCACTCCTCAGAAGGAAGGCTGGGCAATCTACTTCCGTAGTGATACTGGCTCGGAAATGCAAGGAGGGGTCTCTATGAGTCGGATCAGACTTGATGGCAAATAACAACAACAATTACTACAGTAGTTAAGAAGCAATGATGCTCAACAGTTATGCAACATTTAATACAAAAAGGAAAAACTCAGGAAAGACAATAGAGATAGATAAAAACAATGTAAAGAATGTACAAGATTAGGAATATGCTGAAAACATAAAACAAGTGTGCCAAGACACAACTGTCAAGATGACCGACCAAATGATGACACTAGAGCTCTCTTCTAAGTGAGGATGTTTTCCTTCCACTCTTCTTTCCTAATTTTGTCCTTACTTCCACAAGTATTTATAGAGTATCTTTTTCTTTTTTTTTTTGGCTAGGTACTGTTCTAAGCTCTGGGGAACAAAACAGAAGGCACTCTTAGCCCTCCTGGAACATATATTCTAGTTTGGAAAACAGCAATAATTAATGCCTCATAAGCTTAAGCAGGTTGTTGTTGTTGTTATGTGCCGTCGAGTCGGCCCCGACTCATAGCGACCCTCCTTGGGTTTCTGAGGCAGTATCACTACGGAAGTAGGATTACCCAACCTTCCTTCCAAGGAGTGGCTAAATGAAAATCGTTGTAAAGCCGAATGGTCAAAAGATATGCCAATAGACTTTAGTATCAAAAGGATACTGTGGTATTCAGAGAAAACAGCACTCGCTTGTGAAACAAATAATTATGAGAACCTACCTCCCAAACACTGGGCTGTTTCTAAGAAAACCTTTCCAAAAAATATAACCTCTATCCCTACAAATCTATGTGCCCAAAGATGTGCACTTCAAGGTTCATTTAAATAACATAAAGGGCTCAGACACAGGGAGACAGCTCAGGGGGTAGAAGTGCATGGACAGATGGACACGGGGAGGAGGTAGCTGTCGGGAGAAAGTGGGAGGGGAGATGTTGCATCATGCTAAATTGTGGTCAGTGTCATGAGACAGTGTATGTAAACTGCTATATGGAAAGTGTATTTGCTCTGTAAATTTTCACCCAAATCACAATCAATCAATCAATCAATCACACAAAGAGAGGAGAAGGGTTTGCCTTTCCTCCTCTAAACCAAAAATCAAACTCACTGCTGTCTAGTCAGTTCCAACTCACAGTAACCCCTCGTTGGGTTTCCGAGGCAGCATCTCTACAGAAGTAGAGTAACCAGTCTTCCTTCCAAGGAGTGGCTGGATGGTATGAACTGCAAGCCTTCTGGTTAGCAGTCAAATGCCTTGGGCACCATGCCACCAGAGCTCCCTCCTCCTCATTTAAATAAATTATGATAAATTCTCTTGATGGGATATTATCAGTCAGTGGAAAATAATTATTGTGAAGAATATAATAAAATGGAAAATAGCAATGACAATGTTAGATTGATAAAATATAAACTATATGTGTACTACAGTTTCCAGCATTTAAAATATATGTATTATTATGGTTAGAGGGCTGTGATTATGTGGTTGCAGTAATTTTTTTAATGTACATGGAATTTTTTTTTAAACTATGTATGACTTCCCAGCCCAGATTGGGTCCTTCAATAAGTACTTAGTAGATTAAAATAATTCTGATTAGCTTTTGCTGAGAATACTTTTAGAGAAAATTTATCTTTTCTCACTAAAAAACAGCTATATCTATAAAATGAATTTGAATTCACCAGAGGATTCTACCAAAAATTTAAGGAAGAAATAATAACAATTCTACAAAAACTCTTCTAAGAAAACTAAAGAGAAGGGAATACTTCTCAACTCATTCTTCTTTTCTTTTTTTAAAAAATAACTTTTTATTGTGATTCAGGTGGACATTTACACAGCAAGTTGGTTTACCCCTGAACATTTCATACACATTTTGTTTTGTGTATGACTGCAATCTCTACAATTTAATAGCACCTTTCTCAACTCATTCCATCAGGCCAGCTTTATCTTGGTAACAAAAGTAGATAAAGATAATGTAAGAAAACAACAGATCCATACCCTTCATGAACACAGATGCAAAACTTCTAAACAAAATTTTATCAGAATAAATTTTGAGGTGTTACATTTTTAGGAGGCTAGGAGTAGAGCAATATAAATACCTTGGGAAAAGGCAAAGGGCAAGTGCAGTTTGCTGGCTCTGGATGTAGTGTGTAGGGCAAATTCCGCATAACAAGCAAAGATGGCAGGCAGGGCCCTGTACCTGGTCCAAGAGCCTGTGAACCTGGCTCCCAGATGTCCTGGAAACCAATCTTTGTTCTAGTTCCATAGCTCTCGGTTCAGGAATGTACTAGGACCAAGTTTACCAGAGAAAACTGAGGGTGATAAATGAAAAGATGGTAGCTCAGAGTGATACTTGGAGATGATACAGCATACTGAATAACCCTGAGATTGAAGAAGTATGCATTGTTAAAATAAAGTGGCCTCTAACAGGTGTAGTGCCTAAGGCACTTGACTACTAACCAGAAGGCTGGTGGTTCAAACCCACCAGCCACTCCTCAGAAGGAAGGTCGGGTGATCTACTTACATAGAGGTACTGCCTCGGAAACCCAAGGAGGGGTTGCTGTGAGTTGGATCTAACTCGACAGCAGTGAGTTTGGTTTGGTTTTGGTTTAATAAATACTGAAACTAGCCAACTCATAAGCCTGCTCCAGCCTGTTGTTTATGTACATATGGATGACCTGGAGAAGCAGTCTAAAGATAAGGCTCTCATTCATTCTGCATGTTCACTAGGGAAGCCTTTTGGGAATCGGCAAACTTAAATTAAATCTCCATGCTTTCTGATCATGTTGCCTCTCTACTTACTGACTGCTCTGCCCTATTTTAGTATCCCATAGATAAGTAAACCTGTGTGATTAACCCAAGGGGTATCTGTATCTGGACTTTCCATCAATACAAGCCTAACACTGTTGTTGTTATGTTCCGTCGAGTCGGACCGACTCATAGCGACCCCTCCCTTAGGTTTCCAAGGCAGTATCACTACAGAAGTAGATTGCCTCATTTTCCTTCGGAGGAGTGACTGGTGGGTTTGAACTGCCAGCCTTCTGGTTAGCAGTCAAGTGCCTTAGGCACTACACTACCAGAGCCCCTCTGCCAGCCTTAGCCTAACATTAATATCTGTCAAAACATATCACTATCAAGACACCATCTGCTTATTGACATCTGATTCTCAGGTCTTTAGACTTTAGTCCATCTCCTTTTAAGACTATGTGATGATCAAGGCACTGTGAAAACTACAGGGTACTTCCTCTGTACTTCCTAGCATGGCACAGAAATGGGCAGTAGCCCCATCAATCACCGGGGAAGGAAGACTAATATTAAAAGTAACTCATTTAACTAGATAATTGCTAAGGAAATCAGAGTTAATTTGATCCTTAGGTAGGTACATCTGTTTTACAGAGAAAAACCAAATGTTTCGTCCCTGGGTGGTACAAACAGTTAAGTGCTCAACTATCAGCCAATGGTTGGTGGTGTGAACCTACCCAGAGGCATCTAGGAAGACAGGCCTGGTGATCTGCTTCCAAGAGGTCACAGTCTTGAAAACACTAGCAAGCGGTTCTACCCTGCACACACGGAGTCGCCATGAGTCAGAAGGGACCTGACAGCAACTAACAACCATAACAACAGGCCCATAAATTACAATTCGAACACAGGCATGTCTTCGATGGTCAAGAACTCTTAACAAAGGTTCAGGCATTTCTCATCTGAGTATAAAAATATATACTAGTAACTAAAGCAAAAGATGCTAGTGATTTGTAAGGCTTTATTTCAGGGGAGGTAAACAGTGGTCACTCCACAGTAACATACCTGGCAGGTCTTACCCAGGCCCATCTCATCTCCCAGGATACAGCCATTCTGACAATGGAAGCGCTGGGCTAGCCAGTTGACTCCTTCCAGTTGATAAGAGCGTAAATGAATCCCTAGAAATAAAAAATACAGAAAATTCAAAGAGCAGATACTTGAGCACATACATAGGCTATATTCTATGACCTTAAACGAAGAACATGGCCTAAATTCTCAGACCCCCAATCCATGGAAGTACTGGCCATACCTTTTGCTAGGAAATTACAGAGATATTATCATCTGCTGACTTCCAAACTATTTTCTGAGACAGTTTAGTCACCATTTACAATGCCATGGTCATTAGGACTCCCACCAGATGACTAGGAGGGACTATGCAAATGTGAGGTGTTTATGGCCCACCAAGGGGACTGGACAGCTTGCTAATAAGGCAAATAAGGTATATGGAACCCTCATGTGGGAACTGGTCAGTTTCGCCATCACACTAGGCTTAAAATGAGTCATCCCAGAGGCAGAAAGGGGGAATTTCACCACTATCAAAAAGGAACAGCCAGGGGCAGAGCATGTCAAGATCCTTCTTCCTCCTTGTGAAGTTCAAGGAGGTCAGATGCCACCTTGCAAAAAGGGTATGGGAGAGATGTCATCTGACCTCTAATTTCACAAGGGTAAGAGAGAATCACCATCAGCATCAACAGCCCAAGGCTGATTCCTGTGTGGCAGAGGTCAGACATGCCACCACTTTCAAACCTTTTAACCAATTCTGACACCAACTGTCCTTCCCATGGTCCTAATTCTCTGCTGGGTTTAATAATTCATTGCACTAGTCACACAGAACTCACAGAAAATACTCACAATTATGGGGTTTATTAGGGAAGTAACAGGTTACAATTCAGGTTTAGGAATGCCCAGGATACGATTCTTTCAATCAGGACAGCATCACCTCAGCCATGGCCACAGGCACACCTCTCTTTGGTCCTGGGCCCTTCAGCCTGGCCTCTGCCCTGCTCAGGCAAGTGTTACAACGCTCTTTTAGCTCTGCCAATAAGTGCCAGAGAAGCAAGCCTCTTCTCCAAAGGCATTTTGCTTTCTCGCTCTGTGGGCTGAGAAGCCAACTGCTCAGTCTCATGCCAATCTCTTGGTTCTGGTGCTTCTGTTGCCACCATTTCTCTGCCACTGCTTCTTGCTGTCTCACTGCAAGGATCTTGGATCCCAGGAAGTGCTCCACTTCTGGCTGTTCTTTCTTGAAAGCAGTGAGATCCCCCTTTCACCTCTGAGATGGCTCATTTCAAAACCAATGAGATAGCAAAACTGACCAATCCCTCCATTAGGGCTCCACACACCTTATTTGCATGGTCCTGCCCACACAAGAGTGCCATGTACCTTATTTACATTATTACTAAGCTATCCAATCCCCTTAGTAGGCCACAAGCACCTCACATTTGCATAGTCCTAGCCAGTCATCTAGCAGGAGTCACAAAGACCATGGCTAGAAGAGCTATATTAAGTACTTCACTGTACCACACACCCCACACCACTTTTGCACCATTACACAAAAACCCCTAAAACAGCCCAACATTGTTACCAGATCGACTAAGATAAGAAATCAGCCTGGGATTTGATCTCTTTACTGCCTGAGTCTCATGTCAGCATTCATTCTAGGAAACAGGTATTTCTAATGCAACATAACAATAAACATGGGTTACATGTCTGTCTGCTTGCTTAACAGCAACCATTTAGATTTGTCATTGGTAAACCAAAAAAGGAAAACCAAACTCACTGTCCTCAAGTTGATTCCAACTCACAGCAACCCCTCCTTGGGTTTCCAAGGCAGTATCTCTATGGAAGTAGATTGCCCAACCTTCCTTCCCAGGAACGGCTGGTGGGTTTGAACCACCAGCCTTCTGTTTAGCAGTCAAATGCCTTAGGCATTACACCACCAGAGCTCCTTATGCACTGCTAGTCACCCTTAATACAATGACTTCCACACTCTATTGGACTGCCTCTTATTGAAGCACAATTTAATCTACTGTCTCAATATTCCCCTTCCTACCAGTGGCTCTGGTAGCATAGTGGCTAAGGCATTTGACTGCTAAACAAAAGGCTGGCAGGACAGCAGAAGATATCTGAAATCCACATGGCACATCTGCAGAGATCTCTTCCATTTGGGGGGGGAGGGGGATAAATAAATAAATAAAAATTTCTGAAATAATCCTATCTTTAGATAGGGGAAGGATCCAAACATATATTATAAAAGAACTATTCACAAAAACATAATTTTAAGGTTTGAACTCATAGCCTTTAAAAAAAAACTATACAATCTATAATTAGAACATTAGAAAAACTAACAATAGTTACTTATTAAATACCAAGTAGAGTAGTAAACATTTTACATGAATTATCTCCTTTAATCCTTATAAGAGTCCCTGTGTGGTATAAACAGTTAATACGCTTGGCTGCTATAAGAAAGTTTGAAGGTTAGAGACCACCCAGAGATGCCTTGAAAGACAGACCTATCCATCTACCTAAAAAAAATTAGCCACTGAAAACCCCATGGAGCACAGTTTTACTCTGACACACATGAGGTCATCTGAGTCAGAATTGACTCAACAGCAAATGGAAAAGAAAAAAACCCTTGTAACATCTTATGTAACAGGTATTATATCCATTTTATATATATAAAAAAAATTCTTCAATAATCAGATAATCAAAGAATATTAAAATGTGCAATTTGGAGACTTCCACTTCTAGGAAGATGGAAAAGATGTACTTTTCCCTATTCTTCCTGCTAAGTAACAAACATAAGACTCTGAAGGTGCAGCAAAGAAGGCAAACCATCTCAGGACCTCAGGATCTGAAGAATGACAGGGTGGTGAGTCCCATGCATGTTCTTTTACTTCATATACCCAGACTTAAATGTAAAGAAAACTGGCAATCCAGAAACACCAATGGGCATAAACAAACAAACGAAAGAAGCTCCCAATAAAAGCTGTCTCCTGCTAGCCGAAGTACAAGGAAAGAGGTAGTCTACCGAGACAGAAAACTTTTAGTAGTATTTTGCTCTATTTCACCCAAATGGCATAGAAGAAACTGTGGCCCCACCCACACCCACAACCACAAAGGCACCCCAATAGCCCCATTGGGATGGTGTCAGAGAAAGCCAAGTAGAGAGGTGAGATTTTCATCCCACCTCCAACCACCACCACCTTACCAGTAATGAGGCCCTCTCATCTACTCTCCACTCTTTGTATTCACAAGGGGAGCCTGGATTTCCACTCCCACTCACTAATAACAGTGTCTTCCACTCCTCCCCCTGGGGTGGTGTCAGAGGGGGCCTAGTAGTGGAGGAGCAGGATTTCTATCATCCCATGGCAGTAATGAGACAATCTCCTACCAAGAAGGGAGCTAGAACTGCCATTCTCACCCAACATAACAAGAAGCACCCTCTCTATCCCTAGCTATCGACAGAAGCTGAGAGAAAAGCTAGACTCCTATCCAGTAACCCCTCATTCTACTGCCAGAGCAATGTCAAAGTTAATATAAAATGTCTAAATGAGATCCAGAGTCCCACACAGCATAAAAATGTCAGTTTCCATCAAATATCAATCAACATACCAAGAACCAGGAACATTTCAAACTGAAGAAAAAGAAAAAAAATCTACAGAATGTCAATATCGAGATGACACAGATATTAGAACTAACTGACAAAGATTATAAAGCAGCAATAATAAACCTTTCAGCAAGTAATTAAAACACACAGGAAAAAAAAAAAATACATACATATACATATATATATATATATACACACACACACAAAAAAAAAAAAAAAAAACCTTAGTAAAGAAATAGAACATTTAGAGAAGAACCAAATGGAAATTTTTTAAGTGAAAAAATCAATAACCAAAATAAAAAGTTCACAGATGGTTTCAACAATGAACAGAGGGAACACAGGAAAAAACTCAGTAAGCTGGAAGATAGAATAGGAGAAATTATTCACTCTGAACACAGAGAAAATAGACTGGAAACAAATGAACAGAGCCTCAGAGAACTGTGGGACTATAGCAGCTAACTGTCACATCATAAGAGCTCTAGAAAGAGTGTGGGGCTACAAATGTACTTGATAATAATGGCTGAAAACTTGCCAGATTTGGCAAAAGACATAAACCTGTAGGTTGAAGAAGCTCAGTGCGATACAAACAAGATAAACCAAAGAAGTTCACACCAAGATACATCATAAATAAAAATTAAAGGTTTTTTAAAGGAAAGTATCTTGAAAGCAGCAAAGAAAAATGATACTTCACCTATAGGAAAAATATAATTTGAATGCTAGTGACTTATTCAACAAAAACCTTGGAAGCTAGATGGAAATGACACAACATTTTGAAATATTTAAACAAAAGAACTGTCAACCCATTATTCTATACCCCACAAAAATATCCTTCAGGAATGAAGGAGAAATTGAGACTTCCTCTGACAAATGAAAACTAAGAATCTGTCACCAGCAAACCTACCATAAATGAACGGCTAAAGAAAGTTCTTGGAAAATAAAGGAAAAGATAAACGACAAAACTTTGAAACAACAGGAAAGAAAAGAAAAAAAAAAACAGCAAGCAAAAATATAGGTAAATACAAACTCAATCACAGAAGGACAAATACAGTATTAGTTTGTTGTTGTGGAGGGTCAAGGAAAGGTTTATATATGGAGGGAAACTTTCTTTGTTGGTTGCCAGGGGTGGGAAGGGAGAGGAGGGAACACTGCAAAAACAAACAAACAAACAAACAAACCATTCATTGACTCATGTCACTTAGTTCTGTGT
>NW_006921597.1:2355644-2362523 GCF_000298275.1 Orycteropus afer afer
ACAGCTCAGGGGGCAGGAGAGTATGGAGGGATGGACACTGAGAAGAGGTAACTATGGGGAGGAAGTGGGAGGGGAGCTGTTGCACTGTGGTAAACTGTGGTCAATGACATGAGACAAAGTATATGTGAACTGCTGTATAGAAAGTGAATTTGCTCTGTAAATCATCACCCAAATCACAATAAATAAATAAAAAAAAGATTGGAGGTAGGCTCATTAACAACTTGTGATACACTGACAACACAACTTTGCTTGCTCAAAGTGAGGATAACTTGAATCACTTACTGATGAAGACTGAAGAACACAGTCTGCAGTATGGATTACGTCTCAATATAAAGAAAACCAAAAACCTCAGAACTGGAGCTAGAAGCAGCATCCTGATAAATGGAGGAAAGGTTAAAGTTGTCAAAGACTTCACAATGTTTGGTTCTACAATCGACACCAATGGAAGCAGCAGTCAGGACATCAGTCGACGCAGAGCACTGAGCAAATCAGCTGCAAAGGACCTCTTTCAAGTGTTGAAGAGCACAGATGTCTCCCTGAAGACTAAGATGCTCCTGACACAAGCCAAGATATTTTCAATCGCCTCATATTCATATGAGAGCTGGACAATGAATGAGGAAGACCAAAGAAGAGTTGATGCTTTTGAGTTGTGGAGCTGGCGAAGAATGCTGAGAATACCATGGACTGCTAAAAGAACTAACAAACCTGTCCTGGAGGAAGTGCAGCCAGAATGCTCCTTGGAAGTGAGTACAGCCAGACTTCATCTCACCTACTTTGGTCATGTTGTCAGAAGCGACTATTCCCTGGAGAAGGATGTCAAGCTTGGTAAGGTGGAGGGTCAACAAGAGAGGGGAAAACCCTGAACAAGATGGATTGACACAGTGGCTGCAGCGATGGGCTCAAGTATAGCGGGGATTGTGAAGCTGGCGTGGGACTAGGCGGTGTTTCGTTCTGATGGACATAAGGTCACTACGAGTCTGAGACGACTGGACAGCACATAACAACAAGAACAACAACAAGGGATCTATACTTTACTGCAACTGATAAAAGGTACCAGTCTGTGATACATTAAAATGTAACACCGAGAGTAACCACTGATAAAGCTATACAAAGAGATACATTCAAAAACACTACTGGGAAATTAAAATGGAATTCTAAAAAACTGTTCAAGTAATCCACAGGAAGGTGGGGGTGGGGTAGGGAGAGATAAACTAAAACTAAAATAAAATGGCAGACTTAAAGCTGCAACATACATCAAGATAGACCAGATTTTCAGTTCAAAAAAAACAAACCTCCACAAATTTAAAAGAACAGAAATCATGCAGAGTATATTCTCCAGCCACAATGGAATCAAACTAGAATATTCAAAAGATAGAGGAAAATTTCCAAACATTCAGAAAACTAAACAACACACTTCAAAAAATATATATTGAATTGCATGAAAATCAAAATACAACGTATCAAAATTTGTGGGGGGATAATTAACTCATAGAGCATGAACTTAAACATAATGTGTAAAAATATAAAATTTTTAGAATAAAACATAAAGACTCTTCAGAATCTAGCACAAGGCAAGAAGCTCTTAGACCTGACACCCAAAGAATAATCAACAACAAGAAAAACTGAGACAATTATCAATTTTAGTCAAAATTAACAACTTTTACAAACCACATATCTGAAAAAGGGCTAGTATCTAGAATATATAATGAACTTTCAAAACTCAAGAACAAAAATGAAAATTAAAGAAAAAAAAAAACATATGTTCCAATTAGAAAATGAATGAATGGCACAAAGAGACATTTCACCAAACAGAATGTACCCATGGCAAAGCAGCACATGAAAAAATACTCAGCATCCACCATTAGCCATTCCAAACCAAACCAAACCACTGCCACTGAGCTGATTCTGCCGCATAGTGACCCTACAGGGCAGAGTAGAACTGCCGCACAGGATTTTCAAGGCTATAAATCTTTAGGGAAGAAGATTTCCTTATCATTCTCCCACAGAGCAGTCTGTGGGTTTGAACTACCTACATTTTGGTTAGCAGCTTTAACCACAGTACCGCCAGATCTTCTTCATTAACATCAGGGAAATATAAATTAAAATCACAATGAGCTATCACACTACACACATATCAGAATGGCTAAAATTAAAAATTGTGACAATATCAAATGCTGCCCAGGATGTGGAGAAACCAATCACTCATGTATTGCTGGTGGCAATGTAAAATAATGCAGCCATTCTGGAAAACAGTTTGGCAGTTTCTTTAAAAACTAAACATGCAACTACCATATGTATGACTCAGCAATGGCATGCACTCCAGGGCTTTAATCCCAAAGAAATTAAGACTTGTGCTCACGCAAATCTTGGATAAGAATGTTTATACAACCTTTATTTGCAATAGCAAATAAATTTTGCAAGAAACAAAAACTGGAAACAATCAGTTGTCATTTAACGGGTGAATGGTTAAACAAACCGCCGTATATCCATACCATGGACTAATCTTTTGTCATTGCCATAGAGTCTCTTCTGACTCATAGCAACTCTCCAGGATAGAGTAGAACTGCCCCATAGTTTTCCAAGGCTGTAACCTTTACAGAGCAGACCACCACATCTTTCTTCCACAGAGCTACTGGTGGGTTCAAACTGCCAACCCATTTGGTTAGCAGCCAAGAGTTTAAGTGTGCTACTAGGGCTCCTTATACTATTCAGCAATAAAAAAAGGAATGAACTGTTGATATATGCAACAATCTAGATGAATCTTCAGAAAGATGCTCAGTGAAAAAAGTCAGTCCCCAAAGGTTACATGGTGTACGGTTCTAATTATTTAACATTTTTGACACAACAAAATTATAGAAATGGAGAACAGATTAGTGGTTGCCCAGGGTTAAGAAAGGGATAGGAAGGAAGTGGAAGTGGCTGTGAAAGGGCAATATAGGGACCCTTGTAGTGATGGAAGGTGATCTGGTGGCACTGTGGTTACAGCACTGAGCTGCTAACCAAAAGGTCAGTACTACAAACTCACCAGCTGCTCCACAGGAGAAAGATAAGGCAGTCTGCTTCCATAAAGATTTAAAGCCTTAGAAAGCCTATAGGACAGTTCTCTGTTCTATAGGGTCACTATGAGTCAGAATCAATTCAATGAGCTTGGCTTGGTGGGTGGAGTATTAATGGAAAAGTTCTGTATTTTGACTATATCCATGTCAATATATTGGTTGTCTCAGAAGGAAGGTTGGGCAATCTACTTCCATACTGATACTGCATTGGAAACCCACGGAGGGTTTGCTATGAGTCAGGTTGGGTGCGACTCGACGGCACATTACAACAACATATTGGTTGTAATACTGTACTATAGTTTTCAAAGATGTTGCCACTGGGAGAAACTGGGTAAAAGATACACAATGTCTTTACTATTTTTAATGATTACATGTGGTAGCTACATGTGATACATAAATATCTCAAAGTAAAGAGGTTAATTAAAAATATAGGAAATTCTATTCCCTAAAAATAAGAATAGGTAGCATAGTGCCTAAGGCACTTGACTGCTAATCAGAAGGCTGGCGGTTCAAACCCATCAGCCACTCCTCAGAAGGAAAGTTGGGCAATCTACTTCCGTAGTGATACTGCCTAGGAAACCCAAAGAGGGGTGGCTATGAGTCGGTCTGACTCCACAGCACCTAACAACACCACCAACAACAACAACAACAAAGATAAGAATACTTTAACACTTACATGGCAATTTCAGAAAATGGAAATTACTCTAGGTACTTTAGGCAGAAAGAGATTTAACTCAGGGAATGAGATGGCTACAGAATTGTGAAAGGGCTAGAGGAGTAAGCTCCAAACTGAGCTTCCAGATACAAACGCTAGGTTAGTACCATAGAGCTAGCCCGCTAAGGAAGCATCTTCCTCTGCTATGACCAGGAATCAACCAGGAAGTTGTTGCCTCAACTGTCAGTTCTAAGACCCTACCACCTCAGCTGCAATCCACATCAGCAAAATGGATCCTCCACACCCAACACCCATCAAGTCAGGGCTAGTCACCAAGACAGATACTCCAGAAAACCCAAATCCTTCCCAGACTATCTAATGCCTCTCTCTCTTATGTTCCCTAACCAAATCTCCCACAGTTTGAGCAATTTGGCTGAAGTCAAGTCACATGCACAACAGAACTAGAGAGTCCTTTGGGAAATGTAGTCTTTAGCTTTCTAGACTAGCCTATAGGACACTGCAGCATAAGGAAATCTTAGGGTGGGGGAATAAAAGTGGGAGTGATAATCCTCAATATCCACATAAAGTTGCTTAAACGCTCTTATCCAACTCTCAGGTGGATTAAGTAGTGAAAAGGCGGCAAAATTAGCAAGAAGTAGTTGATCAACTGTATTCTCATTTTCTGAAGTTCCCTGGAACGTAAGGGACACATGTCTGGCACTAAGGGTAGGAAGACTACCAGAAAGTTTTGAGTCATGAGAAAAATACTGTAGAACAAAATACTTATTTAAGTGATCAGTTTCCAACTAGTGAATACTTTCATCTGTATTTTGGAAAAAAAATAATTAAATTCCTCCCTAACAAAGTGCTCAGGATACAGATTTAAATATAAAATAAGGAAATTATAATTGTACTAGAAGAAAAATACTACGTCAATAATTATAAAATCATCATAGCAATGCCCCTTCCAAGCAGAATACCACAGGTAAAAATCATATAGGAAAGATTTGACTACACAGAATTTTTTTAATTTAGCACTTAAGAACACACACATGTGTGTACACAGACAAACAAACAACAAACTCAAGAGGCAATTAAAAACCTAGACAACCCATCCCCAGAATTAGACAGAGCATACTGGCCCTACAAGATAAGCAGGGCAGCTAAGTGACCCAACGCCCCCCCCCCTATCCTATTTACCCTGACCTCCTCAGGCTAGCCAAAACCAGCCTGAGTCAGTTTGGCAGCCATTTTAGTAACCTAGGTAACCTTTAGGTCATTAAGTGCCTCATAAATAGTAACCTCTCCACCTCTGGGTGAGTTTAGCTTTCCGTTTTTTATGTATGTGACATATGGAGAAGTATGCAACCCTAATCACACTTACATAGAATGCAGAAGTATGCATACCCACGATTTTGTATAACTTACTGGTTTATAAACTATCTATAAGGGAAACGTGAAGGAACCTTCCTTAGACCAGTCTTAGAGACACTAGCCCTGGCTGTTCCCTTCTTTGGCCAAAGAAATAAAACTGCCTTTCTATTCTACCACCTCAGCCTTCTGCTTACAGGCCACAATGAATCATACAGAGCACAGCTTGGATTTTACCAGGCAGCAAGTACACACGACAAAATTAATACCTCCAATGCAAGAAAGACCCTATAAAGTAAAGAAAAAACAAACACTGCATTTTAAAAATGGACAAGGAGCATAAACAAAGAACAAAAACAAAGACAAATATCCAATTGTTTATCAACAGTAATAACCAAATAAACATCAAATTAAACAAGAAAATAGCCCTTTTAAACTTCTCAAATTAGAAAACAGCAGTGTTGGTGGGAGTGTGGAGAAATTTTGCATACTCTTTGTATTAGAAATGTTACCGGTGAAGAAGTGAAAATTCATAACTATGCAAATATTTGTTTATAATGTTATTTTTTAGTATTATTTATAACAATGACAATAAAAAGTAAAAATCAATGTCCATGGAAGCAGCACTCAAGAAATCAAACAATGTATCGCATTGAGCAAACGTGCTGCAAATGCTATCTTTAAAACTTTAAAAAGCAAAGATGTCATTTTGATAGGTAAGTTGACCCAAGCCACGGAATTTCAATAGCCTCATATGCAGGTGAAAGTTGGACAATGAAAAAGGCAGGCTGAAGAAGAACTGACGCACTTGAACTATTACGTTAGAGAGCAACACTGAAAATACTGTAAATTGCCAAAAGAATGAACAAATCAGTCTTAGAAGAAATATAATGAGAATGCTCCTTAGAAGCAAGGATGGTGACACTTACGTTCACTCACTTTGGCACATCATCAGGAAAGGCCTGTAGCTAGAAAAGGATATCATGTTTGGTAGCTAGAAAAACCTAAAAACCAAACTCACTGCTCTCGAGTCAGATCTGACTAACAGCGACCCCTTCTTGGGTTTCCGAGGCAGCATCACTACAAAAGTAGATTGCCCAGTCTTACTTCTGAGGAGTGGCTGGTGAGTTTGAACTGCCAGCCTTCTGGTTAGCAGTCAAATGCCTTAGTCACTACACCACCAGAGCCGCCCTAGATAGCTAGTTGTGTTGTTATGTGCCGTTGAGTCAGATCCGACTCATAGCGACTGCTCCTTGGGTTTCCGAGGCAGTATCACTACAGAAGTAGATTGCCCAACCTTCCTTCCAAGGAGTGGCTGGTGGATTTGAACAGCCAGCCTTCTGGTTAGCAGTCAAATGCCTTAGGCACTATGCTACCAGAGCTCCTAGGTAGCTAGACGGTCATCAAAAAGGAGAAATAAAGTTCCGGTAAGATGGCAGAATAGGCAGAAAGACTGCACAGACCCTCTTCAACAAAGAAAAGGGGAAACAATTAACACAGATACAGAAGATAATCCTGGAATCCTGAGCTTTGAAGGGAAGGATATAGAAGTGGACTAAACTCAAACTAGCGAATAAATTTCATGAAAACACCAAAAAAGGAGACATACGGACCTGCGGTGTGGCAGTGATCCTGATGGCACAGACAGCTAGGATACTGCCGAGTAGTGGTGGTGGTGGTTGTTGTTGTTACGTGCCATCGAGTCAGACTGACTCATAGCAACCCCTCCTTGGGTTTCTGAGGCAGTATCACTACGGAAGTAGATTGCCCCATCTTCCTTCCCAGGAGTGGCTGGTG
>NW_006921597.1:2362623-2363830 GCF_000298275.1 Orycteropus afer afer
AGAGACTCTGAAACTTGCCCTTGAGCAAAGAGTAGCTAAAGCAAATGGAAGAAATAATAAAAGAGCTAAACAGAAGATTTCAAAGAACAGCTCAAAAAAACAAAGCCAATTACTATAATGAAATGTGCAAAGACCTGGAGTTAGAAAACCAAAAGGGAAAAACACACACATCATTTCCCAAGCTGAAAGAACAGAGGAAAAAAATTAAGCCTCAAGTTGCAATACTGAAAGATTCCATGGACAAAATATTGAATGATGCAGGAAGCATCAAAAGAAGATGGAAGATGGAAGGAATACACAGAGTCACTATCCCAAAAAGAATTGGTAACTCTTCATCGATTTCAGGAGGTGCATATGATCAAGAACCAAAGATACTGAAGGAAGAAGTCAAAACTGCACTGAAGGAATTGGCAAAGAACAAGGCTCCAGGAATTGATGGAATACCCCTTGAGATGCTTCAACAAACAGATGCCCCATTGGAGGCACTCACTCAGTTATGCCAAGAGATTTGGAAGACAGCTACCTGGCCAACTCACTGGAAGAAATCCATATTTGTACCCATTCCAAAGAAAGGTAATCCCACAGATTATGGAAATTATCAAACAATATCATTAATATCGCATGCAAGTAAAATCTTACTGAAGATAATTCAAAAATGATTGCAGCAGTATACTGACATAGAACTTCCATAAATCCAAACTGGATTCAGAAGAGGACATGGAACAAGAGATATCACTGCTGATGTCAGATGGCTCTTGGCTGAAAGCAAAGAACACCAGAAAGATATTTACTTATGTTTCATTGACTATGCGAAAGCATTTGATTGTGTGGATCATACCAAATTGTGGGTAATATTGAGAAGAACGGGAATTCCAGAACACTTGATTGTATTCATGAGGAACCTGTACGTAGACCAGGAGGCTGTGGTTCGAACAGAACAAGGGGGCACTGCATGGTTTAAAATAAAGAAGGGAGTGCATCAGGGTTGTATCCTTTCACCATACTTATTCAATCTATATGCTGAGCAAATAAGCCAAGAAGCTGGACTACATGAAGACAAACATGGCATCAAAATTGGGTCTCTCCTCGTCAAGAGCAAAGAAGAAAGAAGAAAACCAAAATTAATGGAAACAATCAGTCCTAGTGTCTGGTACACCATCCGATCTGCAAATATACAACTATGAGACCAGAAGAACTAGATGGTGCC
>NW_006921597.1:2366578-2368098 GCF_000298275.1 Orycteropus afer afer
TTGCCCCATCTTCCTTCCCAGGAGTGGCTGGTGGGTTTGAACCGCCAGCCTTCTGGTTAGCAGTCAAGTGCCTTAGGCACTATGCTACCAGAGCTCCCAGCCGAATGGTGGTAGGACCTAAGAATTAACCTAAAAATCAGCCCTACTACCCAGGGATTGCACGGAGGACACGAATGGACGGTCCCTGGAAGCGGCGCCTCTGGGGTGAGGTGTGCGGGAAGTACACGTGGGCATGGGGCAGACACAGCTGAAGGCGGTTTCCCCTGTGGGGTCAGGGGTTGGGGTGGACCTAGAGCCATCCAGCGTGAGGTCAGAGCCTGGCCCTCAGAGGCACCCAAGGGGGCTGGCCTGGCCTCCCTGACCCCAGTGATTTCAAGGCAGGACACCATCCAACCCCTTGAGCAAACAGCTCAGGGCACCAGGAAGCCCCAGCCTTCGATGGGACAGCAACTGCGTCTCAGTCCCCTCTTGCCTCAGAGTACAGGCTGGGCTGTACAGAACGGACGTTAGGCCCTAAGTGTCTCCACAGAGCATCCGGGGATAGGGGGGACCTTCTTCCTGGGCATTTGGTCCCACCTCCCATACCCTGCTCACCAGCGAGATGGACACCCTAAGCCTTCACGGGGACTGCTCTCAAGTGTCCATGTCACTGGGCAAACAGGTCCTCGAGGGTGGTGTTCCACGGCCCGCCAAGAAGGATCAGGTGCCTAGAGGACAGCCCTGGGGGCTTGCAAGCTCTACCCTAGGCCCATCCCCATCTCCTGTCCCACAGTTGCCAATTCAAGAGGAGGGTGGGCTGAGCTGTAGACTTTTGCCTGTCCAGAGGGCACAGCCATTTTGAATGTTTACAAGCGGCTTGGAGAAGTGACAGCATTCTCCCAGGTTATTAGGGACTTAAGAACAGGCTCCTCTTGCTGGGAACCGCAAAGACACATCCTGGCTGCACGGACTACTAGAAAGCTGCGACATGCCCCTTGTTACTCTTATACCCCACACCCGCTTGGTGAAAAGAGGTGCAGCCATTAAAAAGACAAGAGGTGCATTAAAAAAAAAAAAACATAGTACACAAAACATTGTTCCACCTCCTACTCTGGCGAGCAGCAACTGGGATCTTAAAAGCTTGCAAGCAGCCATCTAGATGCAAAGATGGGTCGCTCCTCATCCAGAGCAAAGAAGAATGAAGAAAACCAAAGATTCATGGAAACAATTAGTTCCAGCAACTGGTACACCACATGATATGCAGTATATACGACTATGATACCAGAAGAACTAGATAGTGCCCGGCTACCACTGTCAACCAATCAGAGGGGGATCTACGCAGGAGATCCTGGATAGAGAGGGGGAACTATGTGCAACAAAACTCAAAATCATTTGGGAAAAAAAAAAAAAGAGGGGGGGGGGGACCAGGTTTGCTAGCCTGATAGAGTTTGGTGGAACCCCTGAGAATTATGGCCCCTAGCTGCCCTTCAGGTCTGGAATTGAACCCACACCTGTGGCTTCCAGCCAAACAAAAGACAGGC
>NW_006921597.1:2368644-2397000 GCF_000298275.1 Orycteropus afer afer
TTGAACCGCCAGCCTTCTGGTTAGCAGTCAAGTGCCTTAGCCACTATGCTACCAGTAGCCATCCATAAATGAATACCCACTGATGGAGACATACTCCTTACAGGGCACAGACAACACATTCTTAAAGGCCAAGAGACACAAGAAGGGAGAGATCTTTCTCTGTCTTGTCTGTATCCCATCCATTCATCTTTATCCATCCATCTTCTAAACTAGACAGAGAACTACACCTTTTGTTTCATTCTGAGAATAACAAAACTTCATGCCTTAGTGGCATTTAGCACAAGGGATGAGTTCAATAAATACCTGTTTATACTTTTGAAAGCACTCTCCCTCAGCACCCTAGGAAAGCAGGGCCCATATTTGTTTTGCTTATATCTGTACCGTAATAGCAAATGGGGAGATCTGGTAGCGTAGTGCCTAAAGCCCTTGACTGCTAACCAGAAGGCGGGTGGTTCAAACCCACCAGCCACCCCTGGGAAAGAAGGTTCGGCAATCTACTTCCGTAGTGATATCGCCTTGGAAACCCAAGGCGGGGTCTTTATGAGTCAGGTCTGACCCCATGGCACATAACACCCACCACCATATTGCGTTTAGATTATTACTGACCCATGACTGTCATACAGATAAGGCACGCACTGTGTTTCCTGCATTATAAATATAGAAAAGGTTCAGAGGAGTTAAATGGTGAGTCAAACGCAGGCCCAGGAGTAAAGTCTGGGTATCTCTATATAGGAAATACGGTCAGGCTCCAGCCTGCAGACCTAGTGCGAATCCAAGTTTCGCATGTGGAGGACTTTCGGCAATTAACAAACATTTCTCAGCTGCCTATTTCAAGATACAACGCTTGGGGAGAATTAATCAAAGTACTCCGTGTGCAGAGTCATCGAACACAAACTGAAGCCTGGAGGCGAATTGTAACCAATTGAAAAAGCCCCAGACCGACCGCTAAACCCACAGAAAAGAGATTTTCACAGCCTTAGGGCGCCAGGACATTCTCTCCTTTTTAACAGGCCTGCACTTCACGGGCGCTTTAAGAAGTTACCCCAAACACACAAGCGCGCCAGTTTCTCCGGCGCTCGAGGCCAGGCCTTGCTTCTCCGCCCCATCCTCATTCATTCCAGGCCAAGGGCCAGCACCCTGCGCTTTAGTGGGGTGCGAATGGAAAGGGCCAACCGCCCCAGGCATGGTTTTCTCTTCGCCCATCCCACCCCTAGGGCGGAAAGGGAAAATCCCGGATCCAGCAGGCAAACAAGCCCAGGGGACGTGGTGAACTCCAGGGGCCACGGACTGTTCTCGGAGCTGAGCTTCCGGGGTGGGGAAAACCGAGTCCAGAGGAGTTGCGGGTTTGGGCGAACTTCGCCCGGGCCTACTGACCTGTCAGGCCCCACTGTTTTAGGTCCTGCTGGTCCACTCGCGCCCGGGTCGCCTCGGTTCTGTACTTAGTTTGAAGAGCCACCAGGAAGTCGGGCATGTTGCATTCGCGAGTCCGGGCGCCGACGCGCTCCAACCCGCCAGGAAAGGCTCCACCCCGCGCGACCCTGCGAGGGTTTCCTTTCTAATGCGCCGGGCCTCAGCGACTTGCAAGGTCTTAAACAGGCGCAGCTGCCGCCAGAGGGCGCTTCCTACGCCGATTTCTGGACCAGAGCGGGGCGCGCTGTGCTAAATTACTGTACAGGTTCATGCAGGAATTCTTGTATTGCGGGGAGTCGTTAGAGCCGCTCGGTTCTCACTCACTGTGCTTATGCGCGTTCAAGTCGTGATTGCCTGAAATCCTTATCGGAAGGTCGGCTTCTGCTTGTTGTTAAACATTGGTATTTGCCAGGTAATCTACTCTGGTAGTATAGTGGCTAAGGCACTTGACTGCTAACCAGAAGGCTGGAGGTTCAAACCCACCAGCCACTCCTTGGAAGGAAGGTTGGGCAATCCTACTTCCATAGTGATACTGCCTTGGAAGCCCAAGGAGGGGTCGCTATGAGTCGGGGCCGACTCGACGGCACATAACAACAACAACTACCGGGGGTTATGGAGTTCAATAAGGCATCGATCCTGCCCTCCAGTAGACTGTAAGGAATAGAATAGCACGTCAGTTCCGTTAACACTGGTAATAACTTGGTTTATGTCCTGAGATCTCCTTGTTACCTCTTAGCTGTATAGCCAAGATTAAGAATCCCTGAACATTAGTAAAGGCACGAGTGATGTCATTGTTCGCTGCAATGAAATTCTCAAATGGATTATGGGGAGCAGATTGAAGCAGTATATTAGGTTCGGGATCACCATGGCTAGACGCCAGGTTTGACTGGATTTATGATAACATAGTATACACTAAAATGATACAATAAAAATAACAAAATAGCTGCATTTATTAATTGCTGTTAATAGGAGCTGTGGTAGTGCAATGGTTAAGGCATTCCGCTGCTAACCAAACGGTTGGTCGCCAGCTGGAACCACCAGCTGCTCTTCTCTTCAGGAGAAAGATGAGGCAGTCTGCTTTTCTAAAGATTTACAGCCTTGGAAACCCTATGGGGCAGTTCTACTCTGCCTTACAGGGTCACTTAGCCGATGGCAGCAGGTACCCTGAGGACATTACATATATTTTCTCATTTAATCCTCACAAAAATCCTATAAATAGGTATTATAATTGTCCCCATACTAGAGATGAGAAAACAAATTTAGAATGTTAATTGGCAAAGCTTGAACAAGAACTATAGTATCCTCTGGGTAATGTCATCAGAACACCATTCCCAATTAACTTAGTCTTGGTGGCCCCATCTTCAGTTAGGTTAAAGTTGCACTTCCCCCTCAACATCACTTCCCATTAAAATAAAAAGGAGAAATTAGTTGTGAACTACAAAAGGAATAGCTTCAAACTGGTTTATTCATTTAAAAAAAAAAACTGTGTTGTTTTAGAAAGTTAATTTTGTGTTTTGACTCATTCAGTAAATACTGATTGAGCACCTACTATGTGCCAGGCGCTTTTTTTTGACACTGAAGAGATAGGCCACTAATCTCATGGAGTTACATTTTAACAAGACAGACAATAAATAAAAATCAGGTAATAGTCAATGTTAAGATGAAAGTGAAGCAGGGTCATGTAATATGACTATACTGATTATGCATAGCATCCTTCCTACTTGGGTGTTTTCTCAAAGCCTTAAGATACATTTGTATCTTTTGCTAGCTTCTCTGAAAGGGGCTTCTGTCTCACTGCTTACAGTCTGGTCTTTGTAATTTATTTAATTTATTTCCTCCCCTACAAGCTCTGTGAGTAGACATCCAACAAAGTAGCAATATTAACCATCTGTCACTTTAAAAAAAAAAAAAGCATTAATTATTTTTTGTAATAAAGTACATTTTTAAAAAATTGTGCTCTAGGTGCAAATTTACAAAGCAGATTTGTTTTACATTCTACAATTCATGCACATTTAATTTCACAGCCCCAATTACGATCCCCAACAATAAAAAAACTCTCCTCCCTGTGACTACACCCTCCCTGTGCCCTTCTTATCTACGCATCCCTGTCTGTTCAGGTTTCCCTCTGTGTGAATGATGCCCTTCTGATGTCTCATGGCTGATCGATCCAAAAGGTGCATCTCCCTGGGGTAGGTGGGTATATCTCTCTGGGGCAGGTGTTTTGCATGTAGGTCTTTCTACTGTTGGGCTGAGAGCCAAACCAGGGAAGTGAGTCCATTTCTAGGCCCAAAGGATAACTGGGGCCATAGTCTCAGAGGTTCCTCTGAGAGGTTCCAAGAGTCTCTATCCAATGAGTAATTCTGAAGTACATTTATTTTAACATAGTATCAGAGAAGCTAAGTCAACTGTTGGTACAGTATATTGAATCTGGCATCTAAAATACAGCTAAGAAAGGTAGCTGAAAGCTCCAGATTATTGGTGAGGTGACACTATAAAAGGTTCATTCTGGATGGTACGTGAAAGGAATCTGTAGAGTAGAAGCAGGGAGACCAATCAGGAGATGGCAGTTGTTAACCCAGCATGGTGGCAATGGAGTGGTGAGATACTAGATACCGAAAAGGCGGAATCTAGTAGATTCACCAACAGAAAGTGTGAGCAAAGGAGAGAAGCGAAGAATGATTTCAGAGATTTGGGCTGAGCAACTGGTAGAAGAAAGTTCCCACTGTAGGGATGAGAAGGTTTGGGGAACATCAAGAATTCATTTTTGGACAGGGTAGTATGAGATGGTAATTAGATTTCCCAGTAGAGATTTTAGAGGCAGTGAGGTAGGATGTGAACTAAGAGCATGATGTCCCCAAAGCCAAATGAAGAGGTGTCAAGAAGAGAATGATTGTGTCAAATGCAGCTGAGTGATGGAGTAAAGATAGGACAGAGGACTAACTACAGAACTGGGCAATATAAAGGTCATTGATGACTTTGACAAGAGCGATTTCTGTGTATTAGTAGAATAAGTAGGAGCTGGTTAAAAAGGGAATGGGAGGAAAGAAATTGGAGACAGAATGACTCAAACCTTTTTCAATGAGTTTTGCTGTCAAATGGAGCAGAAAACTGGGAGAAGTAACTGATAGGTGATATGAGATTCAGTGGTGAGGGGTATTTTGTTTTAAGATAGCTGATAATCTGGCATGTTGGATGCTAATGAGACTGATCCAGTACAGAGGAAAATGAGAGGATGCAGTGAATGACAGGAAGTGGGATCCAGTGCAGAAATGGAGGGTTGGCCTAGATAGGAACATAGACATTTCAACGTAGAAGACACAGAATACGGATGCATTTGGTGATGGGAGCACAAGGAAGATCTCTCCTGATTATTTCTGTTATACATGTGAAATAAGACACAGGTCATCATCTGAGCATGAGGGAGCAACTTGGAAGATTGAGGAGGGAAAAGTGTCACATAGCTATATAGAGTCAAAACTCACTCCCGTCAAGTCGGATCCAACTCAGCAACTGCGTCCTTGGGTTTCCAAGGCAATATCACTATGGGAGTAGGTTGCCCAATCTTCCTTCCAAGGAGTGGCTAGTGGGTTTGAACCGCCAGCCTTCTGGTTAGCAGTCAAATGCCTTAGGCACTACGCCACCAGGAGAGTATATTAACTGGAACGTATTGCCAAGCACAGTGAAGACCTATTTGAAGTTTATGGTCATAAAACCAATCAGCATATTGTGTGTTGGGTGCAGGTGGGGTGTAAGTAGAGAACTGGATTTTACCAGGGTTGCATTTTTGCCAGGTAAGTACAATAAAGAGTGAGTATACTGGCCATATTCCCAGTGCCAAAATAGAGATAGATGATGCAGATAAGATCCCAGCACTTTTGCAGTTTAGATTTTGGTGAAGGTGAAAAAAAGGGGGGAGACCAGGAGGGACAAGTTATCAGGTAATGTAAATGTTAAGAAGAGAGTAAAATAGGGTAACAAGAGTGAGGAAGTAGGCCTGGAGAGCAACCCTGGATAGAATGGTTTGAATAGAGTGTCACTAAAAAGATGTCATTTGAACTCAGATCTGAATGATGACAGGAATGTTATGTGAAATCAGGAAGAGATTTAGAGCAGAGAGAGACACAAATACAAAGACACTGAGGCAGAATTAGCAAGGAAGTAATAGATTTTAAAGAGCCCTGCTGGTACAGTGGCTAAAATTCTTGGCTGCTAACCAAAAGTTCAGTGATTTGAAGCTATCAGCCTCTCCACGGGAGAAAGATGTGGCAGTCAGCTTCCATAAAGATTTACAGCCTTGGAAACCCTATTGGGCATTTCTGTTCTGTCTGTAGGGTCACTATGATTGAGAATTGACTCGACAGAAGTGAGTTTAATAGATTTTAAAAATTAGTAGGGAGTACCCTTAAGGGGACTTGACCATTGTTTGGATATGGAACTGATATCATCAAGTCTGTTTTGAATAATAGTGACCTCATGTACAACAGAAGGAAATATTTCCTGGTCCTGTACCATGCCCAGGCTTGGAGGCTGCTTTTCACTTAGGGGTGGCTCTATATTAAGGCCAGGGCCTGAGGTAAGCAGGCCTAAGGGTGGGGGCTGGTTTTCGCTTGGATATGGCTCTGTATTAAGGCCGGGGCCTGAGGTAGTCAGGGCTGGGGCTTGGAGGCTGTTTTTCACTAGAATGTGGCTCTTTATTAAGGCTGGGGCCTGAGGTAGGCTGGCCCGGGGCTTGGGAGCTGCTTTTTCCTTGGGGATAGCTGTATTTTAAGGCCAGGGGCCCAAGTTAGGCAGGTGCAGAGGGGTTAGGAACAACTAAGTGAGATGAACTTCTCTGTCAGTTTGTTGTCCTGTGGTGGCTTAGGTGTTGCTGTGAGGCAGAAGGCTATACCACGGTGTTACAAAATACCAGCAGGGTTACCCATGGTGGGCAGATTTCAGTGGAGCTTCTGGCCTTAGACAGACTCAGAGGAAGGAAGAGGCCACCCATTTCTCATAGAATTGGCCAGTGAAAACCTTATGAACAGCAGTGACACACTGTCTGATACATTAGTGGAAAACTTTATGAATAGCTGTGAAACATTGTCTGATATAGTGACAGAAGATAAGCCCATCAGGTCAGAAGGCACTCAAAATTTGTCTGGGGAAGAGCTGATTCCTCAGAGTAGAGATGACCTTAATGATAGGAATAGAGTAAAGCTTTCGGGACCTCCATTGGCTGATGTGACACAACTCAAAATGAGCAGAAACAGATGCAAACATCCATTAACAACTAGAACGTGGAATGTACAAAGTATATGAATCTTGGAAAATTGGAAGTTGTCAAAAATGAAATGGAACACAAAAAGATCAATATCCTAGGCATTAGTGAGCTGAAATGGATTGGTTTTGGCCATTTTGAATCAGACAACCATATGATCTACTATGCCAGGAATGAAAATTTGAAGAGGAATGGTGTGGCATTCATCATCACAAAGAGTGTTTCAAGATTTGTCCTGAAGTACAACGTTGTCAGTGATAGGATAATATCCATATGCCTACAAGGAAGACCAGTTAAAACTACTATTATTTAAATTTACACACCACCAACCACCAAAGCAAAGATGAGGATATTGAAGATTTCTACCAACTTCTGCAGTCTGAAATTGATCAAACATGCAATCAAGATGTGTTGATTATCACTGGTGACTGGAATGCAAAAGTTGGAAACAAAGAAGAGTTACCAGTAGTTGGAAAATATGGCCTTGGTGACAGAAATAATGCTGGAGATCACATGATAGAATTTTGCAAGACCAATGACTCATTCATTGCAAATACCTTTTTCAACAACACAAATGACAGCTGTACACATGGACTTCACCAGATGGAATACACACGAATCAGATTGACTATATCTGTGGCAAGAGGCAATGGAGAAGTTCAATATCTTTGACCAAAACAAGACCAGGAGCCAATTGTAGAACAGACCATCAACTGCTCATATGCACATTCAAGTTGAAGTTGAAGATAATTAAAACAAGTCCATGAGAACCAAAATATGACCTTGATAATATCACTCCCGAATTTAGAGACCATTTAAAGAATAAATTTGATGCATTGAACATCAATGACCGAAACTAGAGGAACTGTGGGATGATATCAAGAACATCATCCGAAAGCAAGACGTCATTAAAAAGATGAGAAAGGAAAAAAAGACCAAAATGGATCTCAGAAGAGACTCTGAAACTTGCCCTTGAGCAAAGAGTAGCTAAAGCAAATGGAAGAAATAATAAGATAAAAGAGCTAAACAGAAGATTTCAAAGAGCAACTCAAGAAGACAAAACCAAATACTATAATGAAATGTGCAAATACCTGGAGTTAAAGACTACCTAGAGTTAGAAAACGAAAAGGGAAGAACATACTCATCATTTCTCAAGCTGAAAGAACAGAGGAAAAAAATTAAGCCTCAAGTTGCAATATTGAAAGATTCTATGGGCAAAACATTGAATGATGCAAGAAGCATCAAAAGAAGATGGAAGGAATACACTGAGTCACTATACCAAAAAGAATTGGTTGATCTTCATCCATTTCAGGAGGTGGCATATGATCAAGAATCAATGCTATTGAAGGAAGAAGTTGAAGCTGCACTGAAGGAATTGATGAAGAACAAGGGTCCAGGAATTGACGAAAATACCCATTGAGATGTTTCAACAAACGAATGCCCTACTGGAGGCACTCACTTGGTTATGCCAAGTGACTTGGAGGATAGCTCCCTGGCCAACTGATGGAAGAGATCCATATTTGTACCCATTCCAAAGGAAGGTGATCCCACAAAATGTGGAAATTATCAAACAATGTCATTAATATCACATGCAAGTAAAATCTTACTGAAGACAATTCAAAAATGGTTGCAGCAGTATATTGACAGAGAGCTTCCAGAAAATGCAAGCTGGTTTCAGAAGAGGACATGGAATGAGGGACATCATTACTGATGTCATACGGATCTTAGCTGAAGGCAAAGCATACCAGAAAGATGTTTGCTTATGTTTTATTGACTATGCAAAAGCATTTGCTTGTGTGGGTCATTACAAATTGTGGATAACATTGAGAAGAATGGGAATTCCAGAACACATGATTGTACTCATGAGGAACCTGTACATAGATCAGGAGGCGGTCATTCAAACAGAACAAGGGGATATGCCATGGTTCAAAATGAAGAAGGTAGTGCATCAAGATTGTACCCTTTCATCATACTTATTCAACTGGTATGTTGAGCAAGTAATCTGAGAAGCTGGATTATATGAAGAAGACCATGGCATCAGGATTGGAGGACAACTCATTAACAATCCACAATATGCAAATGACACAACTTTGCTTGCTGAAAGTGAGGATGACTTGAAGCACTTACTGATGAAGATTAAAGACTACAGTGTGTAGTATGGATTACACCTCAATATAAAGAAAACAAAAATCCCCACAACTGGTCCAATAAACAGCTTCACAGTGGATGGAGAAAAGATTGTGCTGCATCTGGCAAAACTGCACAGGTCACAAAGTGAAGCTACACGAAAGGATTAATGGTTTTCTTTATTATTTTTTTAAGGAACAAAGGCCAGGCGGACACCCTGCATATTCTGCAGGAGCGACCCCTGATGCCTTTGTTCTACTTTATTTATATGTTTGTACATGATTACATCATTAGTCTTGGAAGTCATACAATCAGCTTATTCTCTACAGAACTAAAGTTTTATTCCTTTGCATGCTCAAGGACAACAGGTGGTCATTAAAACAATCACAGAAATCTCCTCAGGAATAAGGAGTGTAAAGCGATAAATGTTTACTAGGACACAGTGACACAAAGTATAAGATAAAAACATAGTAGAATAACATCTACTTTTAATACTTCGATGTTTTGCCAATTAAGTATTTAACAGTGAGAGAGACCTTGCCATCTCTTAAAGCAAACACTCAATAACAAGAGAGGCCTTGTCATCTCTTCACTGTAATTAGAACATGCGCCTTGCAATCATGTTCTTTTGGAGGTCTTTTTCTTGGTCCCCAATAAGATTGAAGGTGTCAGGGATTTCACATTACTTAGTTCTACACCAATGGAAGCAGCAGTCAAGACATCAGGCAACGTATTGCACTGGGAAAATCTGCTGCTAAAGACTTCTTTCAAGTGATGAAAAGCAAAGATGGCTCCTTGAAGACTAAGGTGCAACCAACCCAAGCCATAGTATTTTCAATCGCCTCTGATGCATGTGAGAGCTGGACAATGAATAAGGAAGACTGAAGAATAGTTGTGCTTTTGAGTTGTAGTGTTGGAGAAAAATGCTAAGAGTACCATGGTCTGCTAAAAAAGACTAACAAACCTGTCCTGGAAGAAATGCAGCCAGAATGCTCCTTAGAAGCGAGAATGGCCAGAATTCGTCTCACCTTCTTTGGTCATGTTGTCAGAAGGGACCATTCCCTGGAGAAGGATATCATGCTTGGTAAAGTGGAGGGTCAACGAAGAACGAAAAGGCCCTCAATGAGATGGATTGATACAGTGGCTGCAGTGATGGGCTCAGGCATAGCAAAGATCATGAGGCTGGCACAGGACCAGGCTGCTGTGCACAGGGTCACTATGAGTCAGAGACAATTCGATGGCACCTAATAACAACAACAGCATCATCCTAAAAATCATTGCTAGGCCTGAGCCCATTATTGCAGCCACTGTGTCAGTCCATCTCCTTGAGGATCTTCTTTTTTGCTGACCCTCTACCTTACCAACCACGATATCCTTCTCCAAGTACTGGTCCCTACTGACAAGATGACCAAAATATGACAGGTGAAGTCTTGCCATCCTCCTCCTAAGGAGCATTCTTCCTGTACTTCAAGACATATTTGTTTGTTCTTCTGGCAGCCCTTCGTATAATCAGTATTCTTCACCAACACCATAATTCAAATGTACCAATTCTTCTATGGTCTTCTTTATTTCATTGTTAAGCTTTCACATGTTTATGAGGCAATAGAAAAGACCATGCCCTGGGTCAGGTGCACCACAGTCTTCAAAGAGACATCTTCATTCTTACACACTTTAAAGAGGTCTTTTGCAGCAGATTTTCCCAATGCAATGCATAGTTTGATTTCTTGACTGCTGCTTCCATGGGCATTGATTGTCGATCCAAGTAAAATGAAATCCTTGACAACTTCAGCATTTTTTCTGTGTATCATGATGTTAAGGAGCTCTGGTGGCATAATGCCTAAGGCATTTGACTGCTAACCAGAAGGTCGGTGGTTCCAACCCACCAGCCACTCCACGGAAGGAAGACTGAAAAATCTACTTCTGCAAAGATTTACTGCCTTGGAAACCCAAAGGGGATCACTGAGTCAGAGTCAACTCGATGGCAGTGAGTATGGTTTTGGTTTTTATCATTGTGATGGTTATGTTTGTATGTCAAGTTGGCTAGGCCTGGTTGAGTGGCTGGGCAGTGGGATGTAGTATTCCCCATGATGAGACTGGTAATCAACTCCATGGTGGAATCTACTGGGAGCAGCTGAGTAGCTGCCTTTGGGTATGTGGTCTGCTTCCTGTATATAAGGAGAAGCTGTGAGAATGGTCTCTAGCCTATGGCATGCTTGGATCCTGCATGTAGCTGTGTCATTGCTCAGCAGCCTGCTATGCTCTGCCAACCTTGGGACTTAGAATGGACTTAAGTTAATGGCCTGCCGTGTGGTTTGGTAATGTCAGGACTGTGCCTTTTACTTGTCAACCTTGGGGCTTCTCAGCCTCAGCAGCCAGCAACTGTCTGTGTGAAGAAACGCCTCTAGCTCCAGTGAGCTGGGAGCAGGAGGCAGAGCTGGACTCCAAGGTTGAGGGGCTTTCATCCAGCCCCTAGAGCCTGGCACTTGAACTTGGACTTAAAGCCTCCAAATTGTAAGAATAAACTCCCGTTTGTTAAGGCCATCCCATTTGTGGTATATTTCTTGTCAGAGTGGCACTAGGTAACCAGAACAATCATGATGTTGCTTGTTGGTCCAGTTGTGAGGATTTTTGTTTACTTTATGTTAAGATGTAATTGATACCGCAGAATTTAGTCTTTGGCCTTCATCAGCAATTACATTAAGTCCTCACTTCCAGCAAGCAAGGTTGTATCATCTGCATGTCTCAGGTCGCTAATGAGTCTTTCTCCAATCCTGATGTCATGTTCTCCATCACATAGTCCAGCTACTCAGAAGATTTGCTCAGCGTACAGACTGAATAAGTATGGTGAAAAGATACAACCCTGACATACACCCTTCCTGATTTAAAACCATGCAGTATCCTCTTGTTCTGTTTGAAAACTTTCCTTTTGGTCTATGCACAGGTTCCTCATAAGCACAATTAAATGTTCTGGAATTCCCATTCTCTGCACTCTGATCCACAATTTGTTATGATCCACACAGTCAAATACTTTTGCTTAGTCAATAAAACAGAGGTAAACATCTTTCTGATACTCTCTGCTTTCAGCCAAGATCCATTTGACATCAGCAGTGATATCCCTGGTACCACAGCCTCTTCTGAATCCAGCTTGAATTTCCAGCAGTTCCCTGTCAATATATTGCAACTGTTTTTGAATTACCTTCAGCATAATTTTACTTGCATGTGATACTAAGATATTGTTCAATAATTTCTACATTCTGTTGGATTATCTTTCTTTGGGATAGGCATAAATATGGCTCTCTTCCAGCTGGTTGGCCAGGTAGCTGCCTTCCAAATTCCTTGGCATAGATGAATAAGCACTTCCAGCACTGCATCTATTTGTTGAAATGTCTCAGTGGGTATGCTGTCAATTCCTGGAGCCTTGCTTTTTGCCAATTCCTTCAGTGCAACTTGAACTTCGTCCTTCAATACTATCAGTTCTTGCTCATATGCTACCTTCTGAAATGGGTGAGTGTCAACCAATTCTTTTTGACACAATGACTTTATTCCTTCCATCTTCTTTTAATGCTTCTTGCATCATTCAATATTTATCCTTCAATATTGCATCTTGAGGCTTGCATATTTTTTCTTCCATTCTTTCAACTTGAGAAATGCCCAGTGTTTTCTTACTTTTTGATTTTCTAACTCCATGCCTTTGCATATTTTATTACAATACTTTACTTTGTCTTCTTGAGCCACCCTTTGAAATCTTCTGGTTAGATCTTTTACTTCATCATTTTTTCCATTCACTTTAGCTACTCTCCATTCAAGAACAATTTTCAGACATCCATTTTTGTCTTTTTTTTCTTTCCTGTCCTTCTAATCCGCTTTTGTTTTCTTCATGTATGATGTTCCTTATGTCATCCCACAACTCAACTGGTCTTTGGTCATTTGTGTTCAGTGCATCAAATCTATTCTTCAGATGGTTCTCTAAATACAGGTGGGATATACTCAAGGTTGTATTTTTGGCTCTTGTGAACTTGTTTTTATGTTCTTCAGCTTTAACTTAGACTTGCATAAGAGCAGTTCCACAGTCAGCTCTTGACCTTGTTCTGACTGATGGTGTTGATCTTCTCCACCATCTCTTTCCACGGATGTAGTCTATTTCATTTCTGTGTATTCTGTCTGGCAAGGTCCACATATATAGCCAACCATTTATGTTGTTGAAAAAAAGGTATTTACAATGAATAAGCCATTTTCTTGCAAAATTCTACCATATAATCTCCAGCGTCATTTCTATCACTAAGGTCCTATTTTCCAACCACATTGCTTCTTGTTTCCAACTTTTGCATTCCAATCACCAGTAATCATCAATGTATCTTGACTGCATGTTTGGTCACTTTCAGACTGCAAAAGATTTCTTCATCTTTTGCTTTAGTGGTTGGTGCATAAATTTGAATAAAAGTGGTATTAACTGGTTTTCTTTGATGTTGTTATTATTTTAGGTGCCATTGAGTCGACTCCAATTCATAGCACCCAATGTACAACAGAATGAAACTCTGCCCAGTCATGCACCATCCTCACAATCCTTGCTATATTTGAGCCCCTCCTTGCAGGCACTGTGTCAATTCATCTCATTAGGGGTCTTCCCCTTTTTCCATGACCCTCTACTTTATCAAGCATGATATGCTTCTCCAGGGAATGGTCCCTTCTGACCACATAACCAAAGTAGGTGAAACGAAGTTTGGCCATTCTCGTTTCCAAGGAGCATTCTGGCTGCACTTCTTCCAGGACAGATTTTTTTCCTTGTAGGCATATGGATATCATCCTGCCACTAATAGCATTGTAGTTCAGGATAGATCTTGAAATGTTCTTTCTGACAACAAATGCAACACATTCCTCTTTAATTAGTCAATCCCAGCATAGTAGACCATGTGATTGTCTGATTCAAAGTGGCCAATGTCAGTCCATTTCAGCTCACTGATGCCTAGGATATCAATCTTCATGCATTCTATTTCATTTTTTACAAATTCCAGTTTTCCTAGATTCACAGTTCATACATTCCACATTGCAATTATTAGTGGATGTTTGCAGCTATTCTTTCTTATTTTGAGTCATGACACAACAGCAAACAAAGGTCCTGATACCTTTATTCCATCCACATCATTGAAGGAGAGAGAGAAATTGAGGGTCACTCTCAGGGGTGTCTGCTTTCAATAACAGAGTGGATGTTGATGCCACCATTGAGAAATATAGTAGATAAAAGCTTCTCTGAGAAAGGGAAAATAATGAAATAACTTTTAGGACATGTTGAATTTCCATGTAGAACAATGTCTGACACATAGAATGAACCAAATAAGTATTGTTAAATGCTTGAATGAGTGGCTATGGGGCAACTCTTAAAATCCAGGACCTATGACTGTCATAACTTTCAGGTGCAGAGATGACATTTCACAGATGAGCAAACTAATGCACAGAAAATTTAGGCAGCTTGTCCAATGTTTTCTAGTGACTCAATGTTAACTACCAGAATAAAGTGTAGCACCAACTCTACTTCTGTAGAGATACCAGCATGAAAACCCAAGGAGTCAAATTGACTTGACGGCAGTGAGACGTTTTGTTTTGTTTTGGCTTAGGTTACACAGTCAAAATGTTCTTACTGATTCTGTGTTTCATTCCTTGATAAAGTGTGCTTTCTCAACACAGCAACCCAACAATATTAAAGGAACCAAATCATGCCAGTGTTGAACTTTAGTATCTGCCAACCCTGCTAAACTAAGCATGATCAAGCACAGATGAGTGAACAAGTTGTGTTTGCTGTTCATTATCTCCTTACCCTGTCGGGTAACAGCAAGACACCAGTGAGCAGCACTTAGTGAGTCAGACATGGAACTTGAGTGAAAGTTGTGGACACGGGTGGAATATTATACAGACCTCTTGAGTGTATGGACTTAGAACGTGGGGCCACATTAGGTTAGATCAGTGCCTTAGAGTGAAAAATACTGGGCAGGGATAAAGGAGACTTGGGTTTCTTTACTTCCAAGAATGGAAAACCTTATTTTGCCTTTTGATGTAATTACACATCTTTGGCATCAAATAACACATAATAAATTTAAAACTTAGAAACTCAGAGTAAATATACTAAACAGAGTACATGTTTGTTTAAGTATAACAACAAAGTAAATTTGCTTTATGGACTCTTGCCTAGTCACTTTAGAGAGCTGGCACTTCTATTTAGTACCAAAGGTAAGAGCATAACACTGAAATATTATCAAAGAAATCTTTATGGACAAAGTCCAGAGGTTGTAAGCTGGCAGCCATGCACTAAAGTTTGCCTGTGTGTGTTTTGTTTGGGCATTCAGGGTTTATTTCCTCTTTTGATAATATTTTTATTGTCATGCCTGATCATCAAATTGTTGCTGTTATTTGCCATTGAGACACCTCTGACTCTTGGTGACCTTACATTACAGTGATTACAAAACACTGCCAATCCTATGCCATCAAAGCAGTGACTTGCAATTTCACTCTTTTTGTTCTCTACCCAGAAGTATGGCTCAAAGATATAGCTACAACTGTGATGGTGGCACAGGACCAGGCAGTGTTTCCTTCTGTAGTACACGGGCTTGCTATGGGTTGGAGCCAACTCACAATGGCACTCAACAACAACTGCCCAGAAGTATAAGTTTACATAGTCCACCAAGTTAAATGCTGAAGACCAAAGCTAGAATTTAACCTTTTAACATATTTCCATTTAACAAATTTTATGGATTGAATTATGTCCCCAAAAAATATGTGTTATAAAACCTAACCCCTATGCCTGTGGTTATAACCCATTTGGGAATGGGTTGTCCTTTGTTACGTTAATAATTTAGGGTTAGTGTATGGTGTATGATGACTCAGTCTCTTTTGAGATACAAAAGAGATTAAACAAACTATGAGGAAAGAGATGGGGTAAGATAGATGGGAAAATAAATAGAGATCTCCAAGGAACTCTGGTGGCATAGTGCCTAAGGCATTTGACTGATAAGCAGAAGGCTGGTGGTTCAAACCCACAAGCCACTCCTGGGAAGGAAGATTGGGCAATCCACTTCCGTAGAGATAGCGCCTCGGAAACCTGAGGAGGGGTCACTGAGAGTCAAAATCGACTTGATGGCAGTGAGTTTGAGTTAAGGGAACAGAAGCTGAAGAAACAAGGACCTTCCTACAGAACCTACAGAGCCTTCCTCTAGAGCCCACACCCTGAATTGAGACTTCTAGCCTCCTGAACTGTGAGAAAATAAATTTCTGTTTGTTAAAGCCACCCACTTGTGGTATTTCCCTCATAGCAGCACTAGATAAACAAGAGGTAGCATTCTGCTTCCATAACAATTTACAGCCATGGAAACCTATGGGTTGTTATGGATTAGAACTGAATCAATGGCAGTGGGTTTAAATTTATTTCAAAAACCGAAAGCAAGTGCTCTTGAGGGGAAGGAGCTCTTGTGGCACAGTGGGTAAGGCATTTGGTTCCTAACCAGAAGGTCGGCAGTTCAAACCTACCAGCTGCTCTGTGGGAGGAAGATGAAGCCATCTACTTCCTTAAAGATTCACCACTTGGAAACCCTATGGGTGTTTCTATGAGTTGGAATTGACTCCATGGCAGTGGGTTTGGTTTTGGTTTACTCTGAAGGGGTCTGGATCATTGATTGGATATGGGCCTAAGAGAGAGAGAGAAAAAAAACTTGAGGTTTACTCCAAGGGATTTCTGCCTTCAATAACTGGATGGATGTTGATGCCACCACAGAGAAACATAGGAGATAAAAGCTGGTTTGAAAAAGGGAAAATAATGAATTCACTCTAAGGACATGTTGAATTTCCACCTAGAACAATGCCTGATAAATAGTATGCACCCAGTAAGTATTGTTAAATGCCTGTGGGGCAATTCTAAAAATCTAGAGCCTGTGACTATCATAACTTTCAGGTACAGAGATAACATTTCATAGATAAGTAAACTAATGAGCAGAAAATTTAGGCAACTTATCCAGTGTTTTCTAGTGACTCAGCAATAACTGCCAGAATAAAGGGTAGCAACTCTTCTTTTCACTTACTGCTTAGGTACATAGTCAAGGTGTTCTTATTGATTCCACATTTTATTTCTTGCTAGAGAAAGTGTGTCTTCTCAAGACAGCAACCCAACAAGATTAAAGGAACCAAATCATGCCAGTGCTGAGCTTTAGCATCTGCCAACCCTGCTAAACTGTTGTTGTTATGTACCGTCGAGTCGGACCAGACTCATAGCGACCCCCTCCTTGGGTTTCCAAGGTGGTATCACTATGGAAGTAGATTGCCCAACTTTCCTTCCGAGGAGTGGCTGGTGGGTTTGAACTTCCAGCCTTCTAGTTAGCAATCAAGTGCCTTGGGCACTATGCTACCAGAGCTCCTGCTACACTAAGCATGATCAAGCACAGATGAGTGAACAATTTGTGTTTGCTGTCCATTATCTCCTTACCCTGTCGGGTAACAGCAAGACACCAGTGAGCAGCACCTAGTTGAGTCAGACGTGGAACTTGAGTGAAAGTTGTGGCCACTGGTGGAATATTATACAGACCTCTTGAGTGCATGGACTTAGAACGTGGAGCCACATTAGGTTAGATCAGTGCCTTAGAGTAAAAAACACTAGGCAGGGATGAAGGAGACTTGGGTTTCTTTACTTCCAAGAATGGAAAACCTTATTTTGCCCTCTGATGTAATTACACATCTTTGGCATCAAATAACACATAATAAATTTAAAACTTAGAAACTCAGAGTAAATATACTAAACAGTACATGTTTAAGTATAGCAACAGAGTAAATTTGCTTTATGGGACTCTTGCCTAGTCACTTTAGAAAGCTGGCACTTCTATTTAGTACCAAAGGTAAGAGCACAACACTGAAATATTATCAAAGAAATCTTTATGGACAAAGTCCAGAGGTTGTAAGCTGACAGCCATGCACTAAAGTTTGCCTGTGTGTGTTTTGTTTGGGCACTCAGGGTTTCTTTTCCTCTTTTGATAATCTTTTGATTGTCATGCCTGATCATCAAATTGTTGCTGTTATTTGCCATTGAGTCAGCTCTGCCTCTTGGTGACCTTATGTAAAGAAAACAAAACATTGCCAATCCTATGCCATCAAATTGTTGTTTTTGTTGTTGTTGTTGTAGCAATCCTATATATAATGGAACAAAAACATTTCCTGGTCCTGTGCCGTCATCACACATGTTGCTTGAACCCATCGTTGCAGTCACTGTGTCAATCCATCTCATTGATGGTCTTCCCCTTTTCTGATGACCCTCCACTTTACCAAGTGATATCCTTCTCCAGGGTCCTTCCCACAACATGACCAAAATATGTGAGATGAAGTCTGGCCATTTTCACTTCTAAGGAGCATTCTGGCTGCCCTTCTTCCAGGATGAATTTGTTCCTTGTGGCAGCCCATGGCATTTTCAGTATTCTTCACCAACACCACATTTCAAAGGCATCAACTCTTCTGTGGTCTTCCTTCTTCATTGTCCAGCTTTTACATGCATCTGAGGTTTGGGTCAGGCACACCTCAGTCTTCAAAGTGACATCCTTGCTCTTTAACACTTTAAAGAGGTCTTTTGCAACAGATTTGCCTAGTGCAATGCAACTTCTGATTTCTTGACTGCTGCTTCCATGGGTGTCGACTGTGAATCCAAGTAAAATGAATCTTTGACAACTTCAATCTGTTCTCCACTTATTATGATGCTACTTATTGGTCCAATTGTGAAGATTTTTATTTTATGTTGAGATGTAATCCATACTGAAGACTGTAGTCTTTGATCTTCATCAGTAAATGCTTCAGTCATCTTTACTTTCAGCAAGCTATGTTGTGTAATCTGCATATCACAGGTTGTTAATGAGTCTTCCTCCAATCCTGATGCTGTATTCTTCTTCATATAGTCCAGTTTCTTGGATTATCTGCTCAGCATACAAATCGAATAAGTATGGTTAAAGGATACAACCCTGAAGCACACCCTTCCTGATTTTAAACTATGCAGTATCACCTTGTTCTGTTCTAATAACAGCCTCTTGGTCTATGTACAGTTTCTTCATGCCATCAAATTAGTGACTTGCAATTTCACTCCTTTTCTGAGGTATAATATTTAACCAGTTTACCTAGCTAAACCTTGAAGGCCAATGCTAGAATTTAACTTTTGGGACATATTTCCATTTAACAAGATTTTCAGTAATAAAACCAGTCCAGTGGGTCCCAAAGTTCCCAGCAAATCTGGGGCCAAGGTCCTCTAGTTGTGAGTTACTCATAGTAATGTTCAAGATAACGGATGTGCTTTAAGGTTCTTGAAAGGAAGGCTAGGTGTACTCTGGAGTCAAAGTGAAGTATGAATGAGGATGGAGTAGACAGGATGACAATGATTTGAAGGTAGTTTGCTTCTAGAGCAGGATGACTTTCAAAGAGATAGACAGTGATGGAGCCCCCTGAGCACATGCCTTTTCCCACCAGATGAACAGAGGGGATTTCTGTCCAAGGCAGGCTTAGGCTTAGTTCAGTTTGAGCATCAGGGTTTAATGCATCAATGATTACCCATTCTCCAAGAACTCGTGACCAAAGCCAAATACAATGATCCTCCTGTTCATGGTGCACGTTGTGGATACAAGTTGTGTGTGACTGAGTTTGAGCACTTAATAGAGCCATAAATAATCACTGAAAGATGCTGGTATATATGGGACCAGAGAGAAGCAAGCATTTTATTTTACGGCCCTACTAGCCTCAGAATTCTGGGCTATATGGACCTTTAGTTTGACTCAAGATGATGGGTCCAAACTCTTATGTATTTCAATTTATTTATTAATAACTTTTAAATTTTTATATAGAAACATTCACTCTTGTGGGCATAGTTACAGTGCTATGCACCACCACAAAAGGATTAAAGAACAATTCTAACATTCCTTTGTAATCAGTCTCTTACCCCATTCCTAACCCCTGGCAATCACTGATCTTTTCTCCAGCTTTACAGTTTTGCCTCTTCCAAAATGTTACATAAATGAAATTATACAATATGTAATCTTTTGATACTGGCTTCCTTCACTTAGTATAATGCATTTTAGATTCATCCATGTTCCTATGTGTATCATTTGTTTATTTTTAATTGCTCAGTAGCATGCCATTGTATGGATGCACCTCAGTTTTTTATCCATTCACCTGTTGAAGGACATTTTGGTTCTTTTCAATTTTGGCATTTATGGATAATATTTCTATGAATATTCATGTACAAGTTTTTGTGTGGACATATGCTTTCATTTCTCTAGACTAAATACTTGTAGGTGGGATTGCTGGATGATATGGCAAGTGTATGTTTCACTTTAAGAAGCTACCAAACTGCTTTCCAGAGTAACTGTACATTTTACATTTCCGTCAGCAATGTGTGAGAATTGCAGTTGCTCTGGTCCTTATTAGCACTTGGCATTGTCAGCATGTTTTATGTTAGCCATTCTAATAGGTGTAAAATAGTATCTCATTTGGTTTTGATTTCCATTTCCATAATGACTAATGGTTTTAAGCATCTTTTTGAGTTTTGTTTTGTTTGCCATCTTTGGTGAGAAGCCCTGGTGTTGTAATGGTTCAACCGATAACTGAAAGGTTAGCAGTTTGAACCTACCCAGCAGCTCTGTAGGAGAAAGCCCTGATCATCTGCTTCCATAAAGATTATAGCCTAGGAAAATTTATGGGCTGTTCTACTCTGTCACATGTGGTTGGTACAAGTTGAAACTGACTTAAGGGTAATATAGCTGATATGGCTATATTAATAACAACCAAAGTAAAATTTTAAGGGGAGTAATAATAGAGAAATGGGAGCTCTGGTGGCATAGTGCCTAAGGCACTTGACTGCTAACCAGAAGGTTGGCTGTTCAAACTCATCAGCCACTCCTGGGAAGGAACACTCTGTAGAGTATTCCTGTGTAGAGGGCAATCTGCTCTGTAGAGATACCATCTCAGAAACCCAAGGAGGGGTTGCTAGGCATCGGAGATGACTCAATGGCACATTAACAACAACAACAATAACAGAGAACAAGGAAGAAATTCATAATCATTAAAAGGTAAACTCAATAGGAGGAAGACATACAATCCTAAAAGTGCATATATCTAATGACATAACTTCAGAATTTATGAAGGAAAAAATTGACAGAATTGGAAGGAGAAAGGAACAAATAATCCAGAATCATAGTTGGAATTTTAACATCTCTCTTCAGTCATTAATAGAACAGGCAGATAAAACATTTAAAGATCAAACATTATTTAGAATAAAGTTACAAAATTAAACTAGAAACCAGAAAAAATTAGGATTCTAGAAAATCCCCAATTATTTGGAAATTAAGCAACATACATCTGAATAGTCCATGAATAAAAGAAATTACAATGGTACTTAAAAAATATTTTGAAATGAAAATACAAGTCAAAATATGTGGGATGTAGCTAAAACAGTGCTGAGATGGAAATTTTATGAACTAAATACCTCCACAAGCTAGAAAAAAGAGCAAATCAAATCTAAAGGTAGAAAGAAGGAAACAATAGCATAATATGATAAATAAAATATAGATGTAAAACAGAAAAATCAATGAAGCCAAAAGATAATTCTTTAAAAATATTAATAAATTGGTAATTGACTGGTCAAGAAAATAAAAAGTGAGAGAAAAAACAGAAGTTACTAATATCAAGAATGATGAAGAGGATATCACTACAGATGTTACACACATTAAAAGGATAATATGGGGATGTTGTGAGTAACTTTATGTAGCTTTATGCCAATAAATTTGACAACCAGAAATGGACAACTTTCTAGAAACAAATAAAGAAACTGGTACAAGAAGAAACAAAAACTCTGAATAAGAAATTAAATCATAATTTAAAACATCCCAACAAAGAAACCAGTCCAATGTCTTCACTGGTCAATATTACCAAATATTTAAGGAAAAAAGAATAATAACCCAAACCCAAAACCCATTGTCATCTAGTTGGATCCAACTCATAGCGACCCCTCCTTGGCTTTCTGAGGCGGTATCACTATGGAAGTGGACTGCCCAACCTTCCTTCCAAGGAGTGGCTGGTGAGTTTGAACCACCAGCCTTCTGGTTAGCAGTCAAATGCCTTATACTAAAAACCTTTCAGAGAAGTCAGCATAACCTTGATACCAAAACCAATGAAGGACATTAGAAGAAAAAAAAAATTACAGAACAATATCCCTTAAGAACATACATGGAAAAATCATAAATGAAATAAATATTAAGAAATCAAGTATAGTGATACATAAAAAGTATAATACATCATGATTATGTGAGTTTATTCCTGAAATACTAAAAATCACTGAGCTGTACACTTTAATATAGTGAATTTTATGATATGTGAATCATTACCTTTATAAATTTGTTTTTTAAAATCATTGCATACCACCACTAAGATTTGTGCATTTTATTCTGTGCAAAGTTTACTTTTTTAAAACTGTTATCAATAAGAAGGCTTTTCTAGGAATTCATAGTTGCCATAATTCCTCCTCGGAAGGAAGATGGGGCAATCTACTTCCATAGTGACACTGCCTCAGAAACCCAAGGAGGGGTTGCTATGAGTCGGGTCTGACTCCATGGCACGTAACAACAACAACAACATAATTCCTCATCTTTTATTTCTCTACCATATTCCCCCCTGTGTTCACAAACTGTTTCTTGGCTAAGGGTAAACATAGAGGTTAAGTGTTCTTATTTTAAGTCACTGAAGGCTGAGCTACTTCTAAATGCCTCTGTGGCTTCAATATTTATCTCTGATCAGTGGTGTCACTAGGGGAGCACAGGACTGTTGTTTGCACTAGATGACACTGTCAGGAGGGAGTGACAACAAAATGTCTATAAAATTTTGTACAGTGTTTCAGCAGAAATTTATTATTTTTAATAAAAACATCCCTGTAGTTAATTTATTTTAAAAAGTGTTTCATAAGCCCAGCTTACATGTATCCATATACTAACAAGGCTAAAACTTTATGCTAATTGACTTTTTGAACCTTCTGATTCACCCTATTCTGAGCTGTCATGTTGCCCAATTACAGTAGTGCCTCAAATCACATGGTTTCATCTGCATGCTACAAATACCTGCTGTTTTCATTGCAGCTGGTGTTTTTATAGTCACTGGTTTTGTGAAATATTCCATTGTGGGTTTTTTTGTTGTTGTTATATGCCATCGAGTCAGACCCGACTCATAGTGACCACTCCCAAGGCAGTATCACTAGGAAAGTAGATTGCCCAATCCTCCTTCTGAGGAGTGGCTGGTAGGTTTGACCCACCAGCCTTCTGGTTAGCAGTCAAGCGCCTTAGGCACTATGCTACCAGAGCTCCTTTCCACTGTTTTAGCTACAATTTTGTTGTAATTAATATTTGTGAACTTAAATCAATAAATTATTTTTGAGACTGAAGTATAATTAAATGGAGAAAAGTTAAAAAAGGCTTCCACTCAGTTACTAATAATGTTGTAACTAATAATGTTGTAATTCAGTGTAAAAATATTTTACAAAACAATTGTTAGTATTCATGTAGTCTAAGAAATATTATCTTTAAGCAATTTACAACTATATCACATATTATTCTATAATTAAAATTGATAATCAATATTACTAAGGATTCTGTATGGTCTGGTATGGAAGGAGGTTTATAAGGGGGAGGTTGACATCATGAGTCACTTCACTGGATGACAACAACCCTAGTGATACCACTGTCTGTAATATACCTGTTCCCTTTGCTGTGCTGTCCAACTGTCCTCTGTTTCACAACATTTGAAATATGGATATGAGTCCCTATATTAGTAGCTTATCCTAGTTCAGACTGACTTTATGTCCTAAACATAACCTGGGTGGTCTTTGACACCTCCCTCTCTGTATTGCTCCATATCTATCATTATTGTCATTCTACTTCCAAAATATGCCCAGAATCATCAACTGCTAGTGATCTCCACTGTCCCCAAACCAAACCCATTGCCATCAAGTTGATTCCAACTCATAGTAACCCTGTAGGACAGAGTAGAACTGCCCCCCATAGAGTTTCCAAGACTATAATCTTTACAGAAAGGAGCTCTGATGGTGCAGTGGTTAAGTGCTTGGCTGCTAACCAAAAGGTTGGTGGTTCTAACTCACCAGCCACTTGGTTGGAGAGAGATGTGGCAATCTGCACCTGTAAAGACTGCAGCCCTGGAACCCTATGGGGAAGTTCTACTCTTGTCCTTTAGGGTTACTGTGAGTCGGAATCAACTCTACTGGCAACAGATAATGTTTATGAAGCAAATTGCTGCATTTAGGCTAAGAGCAAAGGTTGGGAAATAAAATGGCACAGTCCCGATGTTACCAAACCACACAGCAGGCCATTAATTCAAGTCTACTGAAAGTCCTAAGGTCAGCAGAGCATGGCAAGCTGCTGAACAATGACATGGCTACTTGCAGGATTCAAGCATGCCATAAGCTAGAGACCGTTCCCAAAGCTGTTTCTTATATACGGAAAGCAGACCACATACCCAAAGGCAGCTACTCAGCTGCTCAAAGTAGATTCCACCAAGGAGTTGATTACCAGTCTCATCATGGGGAATACTACATCCAGCTGCCCAGCCACTCAACGAGGCCCAACCAAGTTGACACACAAATTTAACTACCACATCTGCTTAAAATTTTTCTATGGTTTCCATTATACTTGTGGTAAAATTTGAGCTACTTATGTGGCTTTGGAGGCCTTGTATAATCAAGCCTCACTTCCATGCATCCATATTGCACTTTTTCTCTTCGTCATTGTGCCCAGACACATTGGCCTTATTTTAGGGCTGGAAATTTGTCAAGCTTTGTCCTGCTTTGGCATATGCTGTTCCTCTGCTTGGAAACTCCTTTCTTTTTTTGAATTCTCTGGACAGTAATCTAAATTGTATCATATTAGCCTCTCAGAACAGCCAGATCTTTTCCTTTACAGTACTGACTGCAATTTATATGTGTGCTCATCTATTTGTTTGTCTTATTCTCTTCCTAGTATGTTCCATGACGAATGCATGAGTGTTTTGTGCCACATCGTATTATTAACATTTTCCTCTCTTTGCTTCTCTCCCATTTCCCTTTTGTCCCTTGCTGGAGTTGTTCTTTCAAAGGTAGTCCTTACTCCTGCATCCTGACTCCAATAGCTTTCAGAATAGTGTGAGAGGATCAATGCCCACTACCCTGCATTGATTCACCAGCTCGGTGTAAGTGTGTTTATTATTTGTGTTGCATACCCAATATTTCCTGATTCAACTTTGTGACAGCCATTTTCTTTAAAAAAAAAAAAAAAATTAGTTCAGTTTCCTTTTTGAATAGTTATGTATGTCCAGATGGTTAAAAAAATCCAAACAATATTAAAATGCATACAATGATAAGTCTGTTCTCCTTTGACTTTTAAAGGTAACCATTACTATCATTTTTTTATTTATCTCTTCAGTTTCCTTTATTCAAATACAGTATTATTCAGTTCTTTTTATTCAAAAGCAAAAGCACATACATATGTTTTTAATTTCCTTCCTTTCTTACACAAAGATACATAACTTTATATATTGTTCAGTTTTTTGCCTTTAAAAAAACAAAATAATAATATCCCAGAAAGTCTTCATTTTGGAATATTTTTCTTTATAGTTTCACAGCATTCAATTATTTATATATCAGAGTTTATTCAAAGGGTTTCCTACTGCTAAATACATGCTTCTAATTTTTTGCTAGTACAAAAATATAAAAGTGCAATTAGTAACCATGGACATCCATGACAACCATTTTCAATATTGTTTTCTATTTGTTCTCCAAGATTAAGTCTGAGAAAAGAGAGATGCTGCCATGGCCAAGCATTCCATTGCTTTGGAATAGGCATAAATTCTCTTGATATTCAGGAGTAAGATCAAGTCTGTGAGATTCCCTAAGTTCTAAGAAAAGTGACCAACCATCTCGGTGTGCCTGAGAGTGTTCCAGTTTCAGCACTGAAAGTCTCTTGTCCCAGGAAACTCCTTAGACCTGGACAAACTGAAATGGTTGGTTACCTTACAGGTATTATTCAGAGGTTGTTAAAATATGGAATTAGTGTGAGATCTTTTGAGAAATAAACTATGAAGAATGATAGCATTAAACCCTATTTCTTAGGAACTACCATGATAGTCCCAGAAGAAAAAACATCTTCCATCTACTACACCTCCCACCTTTTTTCTCAAACTCCAGTGCCACCTCTTTCCATTGTTTCTTTCAGATTTCACTAGAAATGGTAGGCATTAATTTGTTCCTTTGTACAAATTAATTATTTCCACAACATCAATGAGATGATTAAATGTTACTTCACCTAGTGCTGACCTTAGGTGTAATTTTAGAAAAGGCAAAAAGGAGAAAGAGGCCTGTGGCATAATAGAAAGAAGTTCAAATTAGAAGGCACAAGGTCAAAGCCCTGGTGGTACAGTGGTTAAGCGCTTGCTAGGAAACAAAAGGTGGTGGTGAGAAAGATATGTCTCTAAAGATTTTACAGCCCTGGAAACCTTATGGGACAATTCTACCCTGTCCTATAGGGTCATTATGAGTCAGAATTTACTCAGCAGTAATGGGTAGGGTGGGTAAGGTCAAACTCCAACCATATACTAATTATATGAACACTAGAAATCACTTTCAACTTTCTTGATATAATCCTTACCTATGAGATAAGGGGTTTAGATTGAATGACCTTTGAGGCCCCTTCTAGCTCTAATGTCTTATAAATTAATGACTGTTTTCAGTGTCTCTTACAGTCTTTTTATAATATTTCCTCCACACTTCCTTCCCTGTTACTTGGGAGTTTAATAATGCCCATCCATGCCCAAGACCCTCTACTTAGATGCCTCACTGATCTGTGTCTTCATGTCTACTATGTGTCATTGGGTGGTTATATAGCAATCAGACAGTTCAAGTAGCTTGGACAAGCAGTAGGATTGGCAAAGGTTGAAAGCAATATCAAGATACCAAGAGTACACAGTAAGGGTAAAATATGGTTGGGTCAGCATGTGAATCCAAAGGAAGATTCTAAACTTGAGATCAATCTATATGAGGAGGAATAATGATCTCTAAATGCCAGCACCAAAAGTTGCAAGGAATCAAAGATAGAAAATGTATTTTAAAGTGTGAGCAGGGACCTTCTGAGATAGAAGCCAGCTGCCAAATATGAACTGGAGTCTAGCCACAGCCACCATCCAGGAGTCATTCTTTCATGACCTTGTGATGCAGCAAATTACTTAACATGGCCCTTCTAGCCATGGTCCTTGTGATTCCCACCAGATGACTGGGTGGAACTATGCAAATATGAGGCGCTATCCACCAACAACATTGGTAAATAATGTAAATAAGATACATGGGAGCCTTCTGGGATTGGAACTGTGCAAATAAAGTATATGGAACTCTAATGTGAGGATTGGTCAGTTTTGTCATCCTACTAAACTTAAAATGAAGGACTTCTGGTAGCATGGTACCTAAGGCATTTGACCACTAACCAGAAGGTTAGTGGTTCAAACCCACCAGCCACTCCACAGAAGAAAGACTGGGCAATCTACTTCCATGAAGATTTACTGCCTCAAAAACCCAAAGTGGGTCGCTATGAGTCAGAATTGATTCAATGGCAGTTGAGTTTGGTTTGGTTTGAAGCTTAAAATGAGCCATCCCAGAGGCCGAAAGGGGGGTGGGGTGGATCTCACTGCCATCAAGAGAGAAAAACCAGGAATGGAATGCATCCTTAGACCCATCATCCCTGTGCTGGTCCTCTTTGGCAGAGAAATGGCAGACAGACAGCAGAGAAACAGTGGCAGCAGAGGCAGCAGAACCAAGAGACCTGCATTAGAGAGAGTGGTGGGCTTCCTAGCCCACGGAACAAGGAAGGTGAGAGCCTTCAGGCAGGAGGCTTGCTGGCAGAGTGGGATGCCTCTCTGGGCACCTATCTGGCAAAGTCAAAAAAGCCTTGTAACACTGGCTCAAGCAGAGCAAAGGTTGAGACCAAAGAGAAGCATGTCTGTGGCATGGCTGAGAAGCTCTCCTGATTGAAGAATTGTATCCTGAGTGTTCTTGAAACTGTTACTTCCCTAATATATCCCATAATCATGAGTATTGTCCGTGAGTTCTGTGTGGCCATGGCAATGAATTAGCAAACCCAGCAGAGAAGAGAATGACATGGGAGGGATGGTTGGTGTCAGAACTGGTAAAAAGTTTGGAGGGTGCGGCATGTCTGACCTCATAGGAATCAGCCTTGGGCTATTGATGTTGTTCTGGATCTTCCTTCCCCCTTGTGAAGTTAGAGGAGGTCAGAGCATGCCTTCCCCAGACTCATTTTGGAGACCTAGTGCTTAAAACTAATATAAAAACCCATTGCTGAGGAGAGACAAGATGGTGTACTACTAACATGCCCCACCCAAACCCTCTTCAACAGAGATTTAGAGAAACTCAGTGAAACAGATACAAATAATGATCCTGGAATTATAAGCATCTAATGAGAAAATAAAACATTCATGTATGAAGACAGGAAAGGGAGTGAGGTGAGTGACTGGGGGATGGG
>NW_006921597.1:2397146-2409841 GCF_000298275.1 Orycteropus afer afer
TTTCAAGGTGAGCTAAAGCCATGTGTGGGGAAGAAGATTGTATAGGAAAATGGGTCAGACCTCTCATAGTTTAAGCTGCCAGCAGAGTCAGGGAGGGAGTAAGGGAAAGGGAAGAAAAACTTTACTTGAATAAACCAAATCTCTTAGCAACACTTTTTGGCACAAAGTGGAACTGCCTCCTGGGGTTTCAGGGCTTGTAGATCTTTGCAGAGGAGGACTACCCTTTCTCCTGTAGGACAGCTTGTGGGTTTGAGCTGCAGAGCTTTGATTGACAACCAATCACCACCCTCAGCAAAGGGCTCCAAACATATCCAGGGGCTGTAGCTGGTCTTTTCCCACACTTGGATAATTGGCTAATCTATCTCACACTAAGCACAAAAGACAAGCACCTAAAGGCTTCTCTCCTGGAAGTGACTTTTTGCACCAATTTTCTCACCTACGTGGGTACACACTGCAGTGGATGAGCAGATTTTGCAACATCTCCCTACTCCAAGGGCCACTGAGTGACCATAACTAGAAAAGTCCCTCCTCAATTACTTTATCCTTCCTTTATTTTTCTACTTTCCTTTTTCCCAATTTTTCCTCCTTTCTATCTGTTCTTTTACCCCCCTGCAACTTCTTCTTCTTTCATTTTTAACAAATTTTCATCCTGCTCACCCTCCCCAAACTTTTTCATTTTTTCATGTTTTCTTATTCTTTTTTTTCCCTATTTACTATCTTCTATTTTTATTCTCTTTTCATCATTTCCATCTCTTCTTCTTCTTGTTTTTTTTTTTTTTTCTCTCTCTCTCTCTTTTTCTTCCTGCCTCATCCAATGGGAGGAAGGCTTTAATTCTCTAGTAGTCAGCCATATCTAATAACGACCACTTCACCCAACACATAAGTAACACCAACAGCTCCCGCACCACAAAATCAGCAACAGACAATGGACAACATCTCATCATCCTAACTGCAGCTCCTCCACATGACAAACAGAGACCTGTACCCACATTCCCACCAGCTACTCCATCAACACAGAGAAAGTTGGAGAGAGACCCAGTATAGCAAAGATAAGAATGAAAGAAATACACCTGCCCCACACATCTGGATACATTAAAACAAAGTAAAACATAAAACCAGGGTGAAACAAACCAGCACATAACCACAAAATAAAGATAACAATCCCAGAGATAAAAGATAACTTCAATGCAAAAAAAAAAGTAGAACAAGATAACAGAAACAAGTGTCCAAACTAAAGAACTAGGAAATTTCCCTGAGGGAAAACAAGTAATAGAACTATCTGATTAGGAATTCAAAAGATACACACACACACACACATACACACATAACCTTCCAAGAGCTCAAGGAAACCATAAACAGAAGCAACAAGAAGACAGACAATACCCTTGAAAAATTCAGGAAAATCATTCAAGAACAAAATGATAAAGTAAATAGACAATTAGAAATACAGAAGATACACAGTAAAATTACTGACATAGATAACACATTGGATGGATAAAAAAGTAGACTCAAACTGGCAGAAAAAATGCATTTCCCAGCTGGAAGACAAACTCATTGACAGCACCTTGTTTGAGGAAAAATCAGAACAAAGAATGAAGAGAAATGAAGAAAACCTAAGAGTTATATGAGATGATGTGAAAAAGAAATAACATGCACCTAGTTGAAATTTTAGAAAAAGAGGAGGCAAAAAAATAAAAACACTGAAAAAATTGTTAAACGCTTGTTGACAGAAAACTTCCCCTATATCTTGAAAGACAAAAAGATACCCATCCAAGAAGATCAACAAACCCAATACAGGATAGACTCCAAGAGAAAGTCACCAAGACATATTGTGCTCAAACTTTCCAAAACAAAGGACAAAGAAAGAATCTTGAGAGCAACTCATGAAAAACTAAATGTTACTTTCAAAGGGCAACCAATAAGACTAAGTTCTGATTTCTCAGCAGAAACCATGCAGGCAAGAAGGCAATAGGATGTCAAATACAAAACCTTGAAAGAAAAGAATTGTCAATCAAGAATAATATATCCAGCCAAAGTGTCCCTCAAATATAGGGGTGAAATTAAGACATTCCTAGACAAAATGAATTAAGGGAACTTGTGAAGAACAGACCAACCCTACAAGAAATACTGAAAGGAATCCTTCCAACAGAAAACAGCAAATTAAAATCAAAACATTTTACACCACCAGCTGGAAATCAACTGAGAAAAAAAATCTGAAAACTAAAATAAGCTTATAAAAATGTAAACAGAAATAGAAGAGTCAAACTGTAAATGACATCAGTACCAAAGCAAATGGAGGGAATAAATGTTATAATTATAAAACTTCCAAATGGAGAAGAAGTCAGGATGATGTCTATGTAGAACAGGCTGTTCCAAACTTAGGAGATAAGAATTTACTACAGGGTAACCACAAAGAAAATTAACAAGTCTTCTAACCGAAAGAAGAAAGAAGAAATCACAAGAGCTTAGTAAACATGAAATGAACTATAATGAAGAAAAGGGGGGAAATGCTCAATAACAAAATGACCCAGCAAAGAGAAAAAAAAATTGGAACAAAGAAACCAACAACAAAAAACACATGAGAATGAAATAAATTAATTAATACCTATCATTAATTACACTGAATGGGAATGGACTAAATGCACCAGTCAAGGGAAAGAGAGTGGTAGAGTGGATAAGAAAAGAAGACTCATCAATATGCTGCCTACAAGAGAGCTACCTTAGACAAAAAGATAAAAATAAATTAAAAATCAAGGGATACAAAAAACATATACCAAGCTAATGGCAATCAAAAAATAGCAGGAGTGGAAATATTAATTTCTGACAAAATAGACCTCAAGGTGAAAACCAGCATAAGGGACAAAAACCCAAAAACCCACTGTCATCGAGTCAATTCCAACTCACAGAGACCCCCCCTGGGTTTCCAAGGCAGTAAATCTTTATGGAAATATATTGCCTCATCTTCCTTTCCCAGAGTGGCTGGTAGGTTTGAACTGCCAACCTTCTGGTTAGCAATCAAATGCTTTAGGCACTGAGCCACCAGAGCTCCTTATAAGGTACAAAGAAGGCTATTATATGATGTTAAAAAGATCAATTGACCACAAGGACATTATCATAATAAATATCTATGCATCCAATGAAAGAACTCCCAATATATAAAATAAACATTAACTGAATTGAAAGGAAAAATAGACAATTCTTCAATAACGGTTGTCGTTATGTGCCGTCGAGCCGGCCCCGACTCATAGCGACCCCTCCTTGGGTTTCCGAAGCAGTATCACTACGGAAGTAGAATTCCCCATCTTCCTTCCGAGGAGTGGCTGGTGGGTTTGAACCACCAGCCTTCTGGGTGGCAGTCAAGTGCCTTAGGCACTATGCTACCAGAGCTCCTACAATAACAGTAGGAGACTTTAACACACCACTCTCAATGAAGGACAGAACAACTAGAAAAAAATTCAACAAAGATACAGAAGATCTCAAGAACACAATTAAATAACTCAATCTCATAGATATACATAGAGCACTCCACCCAACAAAAACACAATACACATTCTTCTCCAGTGAACATGGAATATTCTCCAGAATTGTTGATGTTGTTAGGTGCCGTTGAGTAGTAATGACCCTATGCACAGCAGAATGAAACATTGCCTGGTCCTGTGCCAGCCTTACAATCTTTGCTATACCTGAGCCCATCATTGCCACCATGGTGTCTATCCATCTGGTTGAGAGCCTTCCCTTTCTTTGTTGACCTTCTGCTTTACCAAGCATGATATCCTTCTCCAGGGAATGGTTCCTTCTGACAACATGACCAAAGTAGGTCAGTCGAAGTCTGGCCATTCTCACTTCCAAGGCTGCAGTTACTCCAGGACAGATCTATTAGTCCTTTTAACAGATTATGCTACACTTAGCATTCTTCTCCAACACCACAGCTCAACTCAACTCAAGAATAGACCATATATTATGCCACAAAATAAGCCTAAATAAATTTTAAAACATCAAAATACTACAAGGCATCTTCTTAGGTCACAATGCTATAAAATTGTTGGTGCTGTTGTTATTTGCCATCAAGTCGGACCCAACTCACAGCAACCCCTGCCTAGGTTCCCGAGGCAGTATCATTATGGAAGTAGATTGCCCAGCCTTCCTTCCAAGGCTATAAAATTAGAAATCAATATTAGGAAGACCAAGGGAAAAAATCAAATATGGAAACTGAACAATATACTGCTCAAGAACTACTGGGTAACAGAAGATATAAAGTGTGAAATAAAAAAGATTCCGAGACAAAAATGAGGATGAAAATGCAACATCCCAAAACCTTTGGGACACAGGAAAAGCAGTAATCTGAGGTCAATTTATAGAAATAAATGCACACATCAAAAAAGAAGAAATTATCAAAATCAACATCTTAACAATTATGACAATTAGAAAAAGAGCAAGAAAAGAAAACTACACTCTGCACTGGATAAGAAAACATAACTTATCAATATGCTGTCTACAAGAGACACATATTAGAGAGAAAGACAAAAACAGACTAAAAATCAAAGGTTGGAAAATGATATATCAACCAAATAGCAACCATAAATGAGCTGGAGTGGCAATATTAGTTTCTGATAAAATTGACTTTAAGACAAAAGCCACCACAAGAGACAAGGAAAGACATTATATAATGATTAATGGATCAACTGAACAAGAGAACATAACAATAATAAATATCTATGCACCCGATAAAAGATATTCAAAATACAAAAACCAGACTCTAACAGAACTGAAAAGAAAAATAGATGACTTCATAGTCATAGTAGGATACTTTAATACACCACTTGCAATCATGGATAGAACAATTGAAAAAAAACTAACAAAGACATAGAAGAACTAAACAATACAATCTACCAACTTGACCTTAAAGACATCTACAGAGCACTTCACCCAACAACAGCACCATATACATTCTTTTCTAGTGCACATGGAACATTCTCCAGGATAGACCATATGTTAGGCCACAAAGCAAGCCTCAATAAATTAAAAACACTGAACTACCACAAAGCATCTTCTCAGATCACAATGCTGTAAAATTAGAAATCAAAAATTGTTGTTATTTGCCATCAAGTCGGACCCAACTCACAGCAACCCCTGCCTGGGTTCCCGAGGCAGTATCATTATGGAAGTAGATTGCCCCATCTTCCTTCTGAGCCATTAGCCATTAGAGAGATGCAAATCCAAACAACAATGAGATACCATCTTACCCCAACACTAATAGCAAAGTTCAAAGAGACAAAAAATAACAAATGCTGGCAAAGATATGGAGAGATTGGGACTCTCATATTTTGCTGGTGGAGTTACAAAATGATACAAGCACTGTGGAAATGGGTACAGTGAATCCTTAAAAAGTTGGATCTATAAATACCATTTGATCCACCAGTCGCATTAGAAGGTATATATCCTAAAGTAGTGAGAGCCAAGACATGAATAGGTATATGCACACCCATGTTCATCACCATATGATTCACAATAGCAAAGAGATAGAAACACTAAGTGTCCGTCAATGGAGGAATGGATAATAAAACTATGGTACATACACGCAGTGGAATACTATGCAACACTAAAGAAAAATGTAGGATCTGCAAAATACTTTATAACATGGATGAATGTGGAGGACATTATGCTGAGTGAAATAAGTCAATCAACCACAGGAGGAAAAATATTGTATTAGTCCATTATTGTAAAAAGTCAAGGAAAGGTTTACGCAAGGAAGCAAATTTATTTTGTTTGTTACTAGGGATGGCAGGGAATATTTCTGACTATTTAAGATCCATGTGTTGATTTGGGTGAACGGAAAAGCAATATAACAAAAGTGTGTAACCATCACAATAGGGAAAAGAAGAACACAGATATGTGCCGTAAAGGTGTAGACAACAGAGGCAAATACTATTACACATACAATACTTGTTATCAGTAACAAAAAGCACTAGTCTATGGGTGGATGCATAGACAGGTGAGAAAAGCAGATGTGGGTAGGGAAATAGGAATATACCCATAACCAGTGATAAATTTGGGTGATGCTATTCCTACATGGACGTGGAATGAGGGATATTATTGCTGATGTCAGATGGATCTTAGCTGAAAGCAAAGAATACCAGAATGATGTTTACTTGTGTTTTACTGATTATGCAATGGCATCCAACTGTGTGGATCATAACAAATCGTAGAAAACATTGTGAAGAACAGGATTTTTTTTCTTTTTTTTTTTTACTTTTTGTGTGTGTGTGTGATTTAGGTGAAAATTTACAGAGCCAATTCACTTTCCATACAGCAGTTCACATACACTTTGTCTCGTGACGTTGACTACAATTTACCACAATGCAACAGCTCCCCTCCCACTTCCTTCCTATAGTTACCTCCTCCTTGTGCCCATCCCTCCATGCATTCCTGCCCCCTGAGCTGTCTCCCTGTGCATAAGCAGCCCTTCTTTCTCAATGATTGTTCTCTCCAAGGAGTGTATCTACCTCTGGGAAATGTTCAACTCATATGCCTGTCTTTTGTTTGGGTGGAAGCCACAGGTGTGGGTTCAATTCCAGACCTGAAGGGCAGCTAGGGGCCATAGTCTCAGTGGTTCCACCAGGTTCTATCAGACTAGCAAACCTGTTCCCCCCCCTTTTTTTTTCTCCAAAATGATTTTGAGTTTTGTTCCACATTGTTCTCCCTCTCTATCCAGGATCTCCTACATAGATCCCCCTCTGAGTGGTTGACAGTGGTAGCGGGGCACCATCTAGCTCTTCTGGTCTCATAGTCATATAAGCTGCAGATCTCATGGTGTCCCAGTCACTAGGACTAATTGTTTCCATGAATCTTTGGTTTTCTTCATTCTTTGCTCTGGACGAGGAGAGACCCATCATTGCATCTAGATGGCTGCTTGCAAGCTTTTAAGATCCCAGTCGCTACTCGCCAAAGTAGGAGGTAGAACAATGTTTTGTGTATTATGTTATGCCAGTTGAGCTTGATGTCCTCTGTGACTATGGTCAGAATGGAAATTTTTGTGTATACATTTTGCCCTGGATATGGACGTGACTTTCTCAGTTTTCCCATTTACATAATGATTTTGAAAGGGCTAATATCTTAAACACACACTCTGGCTTCTTCTTCAGACTTTTGGCCTTCACTATAGTTCTGATAAACTGTTTAGCCCAGGTACCTATGGGAGGTCACAGCCTTCAAGCATTGCTCATCACATAAGTTCTAAGGCAGGCTAAACCAAGTGTGATAGTTGCAGCTGTGTGTCAACTTGGCTGGACCACAATTCTGTGTGGTTTAAGCAGTTGTGATGTGGGTTATTCCCATAATGGGATTGGATGTATATGTTTTGAGCAGCCAACCCATCAAAAAGGAGTTTCCCTAGGGGTGTGGGCTGCTTCCAGTATATTTATGGACATCCTGGGAAAAGAGACCCTCTTCCGTGGATCGGGATCCTGTTGTGCTGTCTACAACTGTCATGAGCAAACAATCCACCATTCAGCCTGGAGATCTTGGATTCATCATTCGTTGGAGTCAACAGCCAGTATACTGCCTGCCAGCCTTGAGCTCATCAGCCCCTGCAGCTGCGTGAGTAAGGAAAAGCCTCCAGCTTGACGTTTTATCCAAGAACTTGAGACTTGCCAGCTTCTATAAGTGTGTGAGTCATTTTCCTAAGATAAATTTCTCTTTCTCTATATGTGTATACAAGTTTTACTGGTTTTGCTTCTCTAGAGAACCCAGCCTAACAAACCAAAGAAAGTGCCCTGCTTCAGTTTTCCAGCCTAACCCTAGACAGATCAGAAACATATACCATAATCCACTAACAAAGTCTTCTCCTCTCACTCCAGAGGCAGAGATTAGACCATCTCTCTGGAAGCATAGTCCACAATCTACTGCTGTTGCCACCACCACCATCAAACTGGTTGCAGGCAGTAGACATTTAAAGTTTTCGTACCATTTAAAAGACACCTTTTCCTTGATTCAGCATTCACTTCATTGCTGCAACCCTTTGATTACTTTTCAGAGTTCTTACAAAATAGAGTCTACTGATTTCTGGTTATTTTGCATGTAGGGAGATCTGGGTGTGGAACTGCTCATGCCTCCATCTTCCAGCCATTCCCTCTCTCCTAATTTTTTTTTTTTTAAACTAGGCAAAGAGCTTTATTAACTTTTGTTTCAAATCTTATTTCTAGGCTTCTTCAGCTTAATTGGCTGCAAAGAATGAATTATGTATAAGGAAAAACTGAAAGGAGCTTCAATGTCCAAAAGGCTTGGGCTTAGAATTATGAGATCTAGATTTTTATCAGATCCATAAACAAAACAATTTTTAAATGCAGTCATAATATAAAATAGCAGCTCCAAGTAACTTCTTCAAGTTTATTTTCTTCAGAAGTTGACACATCATTTGGCTTCATATTTGGAAGCTTCATCAAAATTCTCCACAGGAACTGGAACTTCATCATCATCATCCTCTCCAGCAGCAAGTGGTGCTTTTCCATCTACAGATTGTTTGGGTAGAGCTTCAGCCAGCCTTATTAAACTCATCAGACTGTCTGCACCAAGCTGGTTTAAATGCTGGGTATCATTTCCGTCAGCTGCTTTGTCTCAGCATGGCCGGTAACAGTGAAAGTGTTTGCTGCCAGAGATGCTTGAACTTTACGATTGTTAAAGAGGATCACTGTTCCTTGCTTTGTAAACATGTTCACCTTTTCAATACCAGATATATCGTTTACCTCCAATTTCTTTAAGGAGAACTGAAGTTTTTAATCATCTGCTATAGCTGTTCTGTGAACCACTTTCTTCCACCAATGTGCACTTGTGCCTGCAGTTTGGCGAGTTTCTCCTGATTCATGATTGTTTCTTTCATCTTGTCAGAGTGGAAATGGGGCCATGTGGGGGACTAGGGCTGGCGCTCAGGGGGTCTTTGGCAGACGAGCTGAGATTAGGTACACACACGTGGGGATGCAAGATGGCAGCTAGAGGGAGGCCAGAAGTCCCCTCTCTCCTAACTTTAATGAACTACCTCTTCTTCCACTTCTCCAATGGCTTCTTCTCAATCTTCTTCCTAGTCATCTTTTCGTTACTTCCCATAAATGCTAATGATCTCCTGGATTCTGTCATTGCCCTCTTTCCACACGAAGCATAATCAGCATGGCTGTTTGACTGATATTTAATCCCAAATAAGCACATATCTAGAAGGTGCTTTTCAAATTAACTTGAATAAATTCCTGTGTCCCCACCTTATTCAGGGGCTTGTCACATCTATATTTCTTATGACTGCTGTAAAAATTTACCAGAAACTTAGTGGCTTAAAACATTATAAATTTACTCTCTTACACCTGTGGAGTCCAAAATGGGTTTCACTAGGCCAGAATCCCACCACTCATCTATCAGTTTGTACTGCTGTGGTGGCTTGCATGTTGCTGTGAGGCTGGAGGCTATCCCACCAGTATTTCAAATACCAGCAGGGTCACCCATGGTGGACAGGTTTCAATGGAGTTTCCAGACCAAGACAGACTTGGAAGAAGGAAGGATCCATCCACTTCTCAAAGAACTGGCCAGTGAAAACATGAACAGCAGTGAAACACTGTTTGATACATTATTGCAAAACATTATCAATAACCCTAAAACACTGTCTGATATAGGGCCAGAAGATGAGCCCCTCAGATCAGAAGGCACTCAAAATACAACTGAGGAAGAGCTGCCCCCTCAGAATTGACCGTAATGATGTGGATGGAGTAAAGCTTACAGGACCTTCATTTGCAGGTAGGGCATGACTCAAAATGAGAAGAAACAGCTGCAAACATCCATTAATTATCAGAACATGAAATGTATGAAGTAGGTATGTAGGAAAATTGGAACTTGTCAAAAATTAAGTGGAATGCATAAAGATTGATATCCTAAGCATTAGTGAGCTGAAGTGGACTGGTTTTGGCCATTTTGAATCAGACAATCATATGGTCTACCATGCTGGAAATGACAAATTAAAGAGGAATGGAGTGCCATTCATGTTCACAAAAAAATATTTCAAGATCCATCCTGCAGTACAATGCTGTCAATGATAGGATAATATCCAAATGCCTACAAGGAAGACCAGTTAATAGTACTATTGTTCAAATTTACACAAAAACTACTAAAGCCAAATAGAAAGAAATTGAAGATTTTTACCAATTTCTGCAGTCTGAAATTGACCAAACATGCAATCAAGATGTATTGATGATTACTGGTGACTGGAAAACAAAAATTGGAACCAAGAATCATAGCAGTTGGAAAATATGGCCTTGATGATAGAAGTGATGTGGGAAATTGCATGGCAGAATTTTGCAAGACCAATGACTTATCGTTGCAAATACCTTTTTTCAACAACATAAACAGTGGCTATGCACGTGGACCTCACCAGATGGAATACACAGAAATCAGATTGACTACATCTGTAGAAAGAGGCAATGAAGAAGCTCAGTATCTTTAGCCAAAACAAGGCCAGGAGCTGACTGTGGAACAGACCATCAACTGCTTATATGCAAGTTCAAGCTGAAGCTGAAGAAAATTAAACAAGTCCATGAGAGCCAAAATATGACCCATCTGTATTTAGAGAGCATCTGAAGAATAGATTTGACTCATTGAATACCAATAACCAAAAAGCAGATGAGTTGTGGGATAATACCAAGAACATCACACATAAAGAAAGCAAAAGATAATTAAAAAGACAACAAAGGAAGAAAAGACCAAAATGCCAGAAGAGACCCTGAAACTTGCTATTCAATGAACAAGTGGAAGAAATGACAAGATAAAAGAGCTGAACAGAAGATTTCAAAGAACAGCTCAAGAAGACAAAGTCAATAATTATAGTGAAATGTGCAAAGACCTAGAGTTAGAATACTAAAAGGGAAGAACACACTTGGAATTTCTCAAATTGAAAGAACTGGGGGAAAAAAAAATCAAGCCTCGAGTTGCAATATTGAAAGATTCTAAGGGCAAAATATTGAATGACGCAGGAAACATCAAAAGAAGAGGAAGGAATACATAGTCACTGTACCAAAAAGAGTTCCTTGATGCTCATCCATTTCAGGAGGTGGCATATGTTCAAGAACCAATGGTATTGAAGGAAGAAGTTGAAGCTGCACTGAAGGAATTGGCAAAGAACAAGGCTCCAGTGATTGACAGAATACCCATTGAGATGTTTCAGCAAATGGATGCCACACTGGAGGCACTCACTCATCTATGCCAAGAAATCTGGAAGACAGCTACCTGGCCAATTGACAGGAAGAGATCCACATCTGTACCCATTCCAAAGAGAGGTGATCACACACCATGTGGAAATTATTGAACAATATCATTAATATCACATGCAAGTAAAATCTTGCTGAATAATTTAAAAATGGTTGCAGCAGTATATTGACAAAGAACTTCCAAAAATGCAACAATGGCCTCAAGTATAGCAAGGATTGTGAGGATGGCGCAACAGATCAAAATCAAGGTGTCAGTAGGGCTATACTCTCTCCAGATACTCCCTCCAGAGACTTTGTTTCCTTGCCATTTCCAGTTTATAAAGCTGCATTCCTTGGCTCGTAGCCCCTTCTTCCATCTTCAAAGGCAACAGAACTGCATCTTGCTTCAGTTTTCACACTGCCTTCTGTCTCCACAGCCAAGTCCACCTCTCCTTCCCTATTAAAAGGACACTTGTAATTACATGTAGGACTCACCTGGATAATCCAGGCTAAACTCCCCATCTCAGGATCTTTCATTTAATCATATCTGCAAAGTCCCTTTTGCCATGTAAAATAGTAGTCACAGTTTCTATAGATTAAAAAAAAAAAAACTAAACTAATTGCCATCGAGTGGATTTGACTCATAGTGGCCCCTCCTTGTTTTTCTGAGGTGGTATCTCTATGGAAGTAGATTGCCCAATCTTCCTTCTAAGGAGTGGCTGGTGGGTTTGAACTGCCAACCTTCTGGTTAGCAGTCAAATGCCTTAGGCATAATGCCACCAGAGCTCCTGACTCATAGACTGTATGAAATAAATCTTACTATTATATCAAATAAATCTCTGAATGTTAATTCAACAAGAGTGTGTTTCTCAGTCACTTCACAGTCAGGCAGCTCTCTTTCAAGCAAGATCCATATTCCTTCTATTTGTAAAGCTGCCATCTGAAAGAAGTGATGTATTCCAGATTTTCTGGAGCCATTGAGGCTAGATGAACCCCCAAAACTATTGCCCTGAAATAATTTTTAAACCTTAAACCAGAAATATCCCCTGAAGTCTTCTTTAAGCCAAATAGTTTAGCATAACTGGTAAACTATGTCTGTCTTGAGCAATGTGCTCTTTTAGTAACTATCTCTATGGGATCAAAGTGACAACAGCAACTTGAAAGATTAGATAGGAACCTTAGAGAGAAGTGACTTTATGTTAATAAGGGAACAAAAATTTGGAAAAGGAACCTGAGCATTTTCGTGCAACTTAAAGAATGTAATCAGTGGCACTGAATTGTACTGGAAGAAATTGTTGAGTCGGTTTATGTCCTGCTGTGGAAATTTTCAACAACAATTTTTTTTTTTAAGGTGGCTTCCAAAGGAGAATATTTATTAAGTGAATGTGTTGTTGTTGTTGTTGTTGTTATGTGCCGTCAAGTCGGCCCCGACTCATAGCGACCCTTCCTTGGGTTTCCGAGGCAGTATCACTACGGAAG
>NW_006921597.1:2410041-2412149 GCF_000298275.1 Orycteropus afer afer
CATAGTGCCTAAGGCACTTGACTGCTAACCAGAAGGCTGGCGGTTCAAACCCACCAGCCACTCCTCAGAAGGAAGGTTGGGCAATCTACTTCCATACTGATAACCCCTCGGAAACCCAAGGAGGAGTCGCTTTGAGTTGGGTCCAACTCGATGGCACATAACAACAACAACAACAACATCTATCATTATTGTTTGTTCCTAATAGCTTGAGTAGTTGAGTTTGAGTATTAGTTTACAATACTAAATTACAACACAATGAAGAAATTTATTCACCTGTAAATTGTAGTTCAAATAGAGAGAAAATTTGAGTCCATGTTTAAAACTGTCTGGCAGCTTCTTACAGGATCCAACTTTCACACTCCTAGGTATTTATTAAGTTGAAAACATGTCCACATGAACACCCACACATGAATGTTTATAGCAGCTTTTTTCATAATTGCCAAAAATTCAAAGAAACCAAGATGTCCAGCAATAGGTGAATAGTTAACAAACTTAAGTATTTCCACACAATGGAATATTACTCAGCAATTTAAAAAAAGCAAGAGAGAGTTATCAAGCTACAAAAGAATCCTAAATACATAAAAGAAGCCAATCAGAAAAAGCTACATACTATATGATACCAACTATTTGACATTTGGAAATAAGTGAACCTATGAGAATGAAAAATAAAAAGATCACTGGCTAAGGATTCAGTAAGAGGGAGGATGGACGAAAAGGTGGAGCACGGGGTACTTCTAGGACAGAGAAATTCCGCCATATGATCCTACATTATGCTTTTGTCAAAATCCACAGGACTATACAACACAAAGAATGAACTGTAAAGTAAATAGTTAACAATAATGTATCAATATTGGTTCATCAACTACAACAGATGTACCACAGTAACAAGATGAGGAGCAGCAGTGTGCAGAGAGGGGAAGGAGTATATGGGAACTCTATACTTTCTGCAGATTCTCTGTAAACCTAAAACTGCTCTAAAACATAGGCTATCTAGATTTTTTTTTTTTAATTTTAAAAGAGGGGAAAAAACATATTTTCAAAATTCAAAAGCAGTTAATTACAAAATACAATTGAAATCACAAGCCATCAAAATAAAATTATATTTTAAATATTCAGTCTTAAAAATAATTTCTGTATTTTCCTGAACTTATAAAACAGATCCAATAGAGAGAGATTAAAATTCAGTTCATGAAAGTATTCACCAGTATTCCTTTAACTAGGCATATCCTCTGTTGTTGGGTGCCATAGAGTAAAATTAGACTCATAGCGACCCTACCTACAAGAGAATGAAACAATGCCTGGTCCTGCACCACTGTCACAATCATTGCTATGGTTGAGCCCATTGTTGAAGCCATGGTGTCAATCTATACCATTAAGGTTCTTCTCTTTTAGGCTGACCTTCTATTTTACCAAGCATGATGTGCTCTTTCGGAGACTAGTCCCTCCCGATAACATGATAAAGTACATGAGACAAACTCTTGCCTTCCTCACTTCCAAGAAGCATTCTGTCTTCCATGACAGATTTGTTCTTTCTTCTGGCACTCCATAGTATATTCAGTATTCTTCACCAACACAATAATTCAAATGCATCAATTCTTCTTCGTCTTCTTTATTCACAGTACACCTTTCACATATATATGAGGCAATCGAAAATACCAAGGCTTGGGTCAGGTGTACTTCAGTCTTCAAAGTGACATCTTTCTTTTTTTAACACTTTAAAGAGATCTTTTGCAGCAGATTTGCCCAATGCAATACGTTATTTGATTTCTTAACTGCTACTTCCATGAATGTTGATTGTGGACCCAAGTAAAATGAAATCCTTGGAAAATTGCAGTATTTCCTGCTTTTATCATAATGTTGTTTATTGGTCCAGTTGTGGAGATTTTTGTTTTCTTTATATTGAGGTGTAATCCATACTGGACTGTAACCTTTGGTCTTCATCAGTAAGTGCTTCAAGTCTTTTTCATTTTCAGGAGCAAGGTTGTTTCGTCTGCATATTGCAGGTTGTTAATGATTCTTCCTCCAATCTTGATGCCACATCCTTCTTCATATAACCCAGTTTCTCAGGTTATTTGCTCAGCATACAGATTGAATAAGTATGGTGAAAG
>NW_006921597.1:2413789-2415212 GCF_000298275.1 Orycteropus afer afer
ATGAGACAAAGTATATGTGAACTGCTGTATGAAAAGTGAATTTGCTCTGTAAATCTTCACCCAAATCCTAATAAAAAAAAAAAAAAAATTACTGAGTAATATATATAAAACTCCACCCTTAAGCCTCTTGCCTTCATTCTCCCATTTTGTAACGTTAGTGTCATGTATTCACACACACACACACACACACACACAAAAGACATCAACATCACAGAATGCAATATGTGTGATTGTGTACAAATACACACAAATGTGTGTATTTACTATATTTTCATATAATCTAGACCATATATTAAGCTGGAATCTTCCTGATGAAGCCAAATGATTCCCCAAATCAAATCCTTCTTTTCAGACATTTAAAAGTAGTTGAATTTCAGTAGGCTATAGCTCAGCTGAAAGCAGACTAAAATGTAGAAATGTAAAGATAAGAAGAAAAGGGATGTGAGAGAGAGGTGAGAAAGAGAAGGACTTGTGGTTAAAGAGAAGTAAAAACGTGGTTGTGAAGGAGCAATGTGTGTAGGTCAAGAGCCCAGACCTGAGCCATTGCCCATCCTGGTATATATATACTAGCTGTATGATCATCAGTGGAATACTTCTCTGCCTCTACTTTCCAACTGCAAAATGGGGCTGATGATAGTACTTGCCTCATGGAGTTGCTGAGAGGATTACATGAATTGATTCTCATTAAGCCTTTTGAACTATACAAGGTAAGCCCTTGTATAATTGATAACTAGTAGCCATTTTCTTTTAAACAAGTTACTTGTTCTTGAAAGTTACTTTCAGAGTGAGACCAGTAAGCAAAAACACAGGGCTGGTAATCAATATGGTATCCCTCTGAGTTATCTTGGGGTTGTGTTAGAAGATGAACAAGGGTTGCAACAGCCACAAACAATGCCTCCTACAACCCAATATCTCATCAAAATAGAATCCTGGTCTAGATGGGCCCAGATTCTGACCCAATGTGTGAAATCCTGTATTTATTACCTTGGCCTTTTTCTGATTGATAAGGACCCTTAATTTAATGTTTGAAAATTTTAAGTTACCTTTTAAAAATTGATCTTGTCTTCTTACCTGTTGTTATAACTATGTGACTGAAAGCACTTTTAAACATATTATTTTAATTGAAATTATCTATTTATGTTTTTCGGGAGCTCTGGTAGCATAGTGCCTAAGGAATTTGATTGCTAACAGCCCACCAACCACTCCTTGGAAGGAAGATGGGACAATCTACTTCTGTAGTGATACTGCCTCGGAAACCCAAGGAGGGGTCGCTATGAATCAGGTCCAACTCGACAGCACATAACAACAACAACATTTATGTTTTGGTCTCCTTCCACTAAATTGTAAGATGATAGAGATTTTAAAGTAAACTTCTATCAGTAGTGTAGATCCAAAGATCCAATCTGGAGGTGTGGTTTTTTTT
>NW_006921597.1:2415682-2441029 GCF_000298275.1 Orycteropus afer afer
GTAGATCCCACCATGGAGTTGATTGCCAGTCTCATCATGGGGAATAACTACCACCAGCTGCCCAGCCACTCAACCAGGCCCAAACAAGTTGACACACAACTTTAACTACCACAGGGGTGAGTGGAAGAGAGGGATCACTTTGTTTTTTCAGATGTCCTGAAAGACAGGTGTTCTCCACATAAGCATTTGGAGCTTGATATACTCTGGGGCTTTTGTCAGTGTTTACCTTCATCAGTAGGAGTTTGTCACTTTAAGGCAAAAACCAGGAAGTGAAAAGTGGATGGGGAGGGGCGGGAGGGATGGAGAAATGGGGGCCTCTCTGCCTGCAGAGGTCTTAGTGAGCGTGCTGGCAACTACAGTTGAAAAATAGAGCTGTCATAGGATTAATTTTTTTCTTTCCAACACATGTTCAGTCCACGCTTTATTCCCAGGTGGGGCGGAAGAATAAGCGCTGCTGAGTGCAGGGGGTGTTGACTGAAAGGAGGTGGAGCAGAACAGCTTCTTCCCATTCGCTGTTGCTGTTGTTTGCAAGCTGTCAGCTTTATCCTAGCTTGCAAACAACCAAAAGTTCAGCGTTGCTTCTAGATTGCAGCTGGAGGATCTGCCTGGTGCTGCAGCAGACAGCGAGTTCGGGTACCACAGGCCATTCCTAGCTCTGGGTCTTGCGGCGTAGGCTACCTCCGCCCCTGAGCGCAGCAATTCCCTGGTTCTAACAGAGCAGCAGAATCTGGTATCTCCAAAGGCATCTCTTGTAGCATTTGGATGTCATAGTCAATGCCTTCCCCAAGAAGTGTTAACTGATGTTTAGGTCGTTTTTGTTTGTGTGTGTGCTTTTGTTTTACTTTTTTTTTTTTTTCCCCCCAGAACAAGTGGCTTTGACTCAGCCCAGTGAAGATCTCTGAAGACCATGACCAAGAAAAGAATCGCTGTGATTGGGGGAGGAGTAAGTGGGCTGACTTCTATCAAGTGCTGTCTGGAAGAAGATTTGGAGCCTGTCTGCTTTGAAAGGACTGATGACATTGGAGGACTGTGGAGGTTCCAGGTAAATCCCCTGTTCCCTTAATATTTGGAATCCTCCCTGAAACTAGGTGCAAGAGGTTTTTTTTTTTTTAACCTAGTATCATGGCATGTGATGGCTTGATAGTAATTAAACCTGCTAGAATTCCATGTTAGTTCAGTTCTCCCTTTTCTTTCTGGCCCCAGCCACAAGAATTCTGACCTGCTTCTCAGCAACCTTGAACTTCGGTTCCATGAAGTTCCTTTTTCCCTAGGATGGCTGCAAAACAGCCAGATTTCACTTGTTTTTTCTTTTCTGTTGCTTCTGAAATTGCCACAGAGACCATTCTCATTTAAAGGGTTTTGCTGCTATTCAGGAAAGGGTAACAATGTCGCAGTAATGATAATAAACACTAGAAAACACACAGTGGTCAGAACAATGAGGGTGCTCCTGGTCTGTTTTAATAGGTAAATTGTCAAGAATTACCTACAGTAATTCCCTCCCAGGAATCCTTTTCAATCTTCTGTTAGCTTTTTGTCGTCTTTGAACACTAGTTCACTTTAAGTGGTTCTCTGACAACTCTACATCCTTATATGAAATATAAAATCTAGGCTTGTTTGAGTATTTCCTTTCCTTGAGAAACTAGTAGGCAGCTGTCTTCAGTAGAAGGCAAAGGGTATGTGCAACTGGGTTTTCTTGTCTTTGCATCTATGAAGTTGTTTTGGTTTTTTTGGTTTTTTGTTTTGTGGTGTTTTTTTTTAAATAATAATTTGAGGTGAAAGTTTACACAGCAAATTACATTCCCCTTTAATAATTGTTAAGGGGTTCTGATGGTGCAGTAAGGAGCTCTGGTCATTTAGTGCTTAAGGCATTTGGCTACTAACCAAAAGATCAGTGGTTCAAACCCACCACTCCACAGAAATAAGATGAGGCAGTCTGCTTCTGTTAAGATTTATAGCCCTGGAAACCCAATGGTGGTCACTATGAGTCGGAACCAACTTGATGGCAGTGAGTCTGGTTTTTTGGTTTAGTGGTGCAGTAGCTAAGGCATTCAGCTACTAACCAAAAGGTCAGTGCTTCAAACCTATCAGTCATTCTATGAGAGAAAGACAAGGCAGTCTGCTTTCGTAAAAAATTACAGCCTTGGAAATCCTATGGGCGGTTCTACTCTGTCCTGTAGGGTCTCAGTGAGTTGGAATTGACTCAATGGCAGTGGGTTTGATTTTGGTTTTAAAAATTTTTATACAGATTGTTCAGTTCCATTGGTTGCAGTTTTCACAATGTGTCAGCATTCTCATTATTTCCATTCTGTTTATTCTATTTCCATTGATCCAACTTCTCTTCCCTTCCTTACCTTCTCATCTTTGCTTTTGGGTAATTGTTGACCATTTGGTTTCATGTAGTTTTTTAATGAAGCAGTGATATGGTTTATTTTATAAGCCAATCTATTATTTGGCTGAAAGGTGACCTACAGAAATAGCTTCAAGTCCAAGTTCAAAGGGTATCTTAGGGCAATAGTCTCAGGGGTTCCACAAGTCTTTAATTGGTTCAGTAAGTCTGTTCTTTGTTAGAAATTGAAGTTTTCTTCTGCATTTTTCTCCCATTCTGTCTGGGACCTTCTATTGTGTCTCTGGTCAGAACAGTTAATAGTGGTAGCCTGACACCATCTAGTTCTTCTGGTTTCAAGTTAGATAAGGCTTTGGTTCATATGGGCTATTAGTCCCATGAATTAGTTTTACATGTACTAAGTCTGTCAGTTTGTCATACTGTAGTGGCTTGTGCGTTATTATGATGCTGGAATTTATGCCACTGGTATTTCAAATACCAGCAGGGTCACCCATGGGGGACAGGTTTCAGTGGAGCTTCCAGACTAAGACAGACTAGGAAGAAGGATGTGGTGGTCCATTTCTGAAAAAAAAATTGGCCACTGAAATCCTCGTAGAGAGTCAGTGAGAAAAGGAAGACCTTCGATGAGATGGGTTGACACAGTTGCTTCAGTGATGAGCTCAAGCATAACAACAGTTGTGAGGATGGCACATGACCGGGCAGTGTTTCATTTTGTTGTACATAGGTTTGTTATGAGTCAGAACTGGCTTGACAGCACCTAACTGCAACAAATTTTAAAGCTGAATTCTTTTAATATGCACATCTAGCCCTGCAAATTGTCATTTAATTGTCACTTAAATGATAGAGAAACTTATTTAAAAGCCAAAGAACATCAATCATCTCATTATCTCCAAATTGGCACGCATTGGGTTTCACATGTAGGCCAGATTTCTGGACCAGAGAATGGTATCAGGGTGCCCCAGATGTGTTTCATGTTTCATAAAAACTAACAAAGCATTGACCAGTTATTTAAAAGTGTTTTATAGCATTCATTAGTCAAACAGGAGTACAGTTCTTCTGCAGTGACAGAATCTTTTGCTCTGTCTTTGGGAAGTAACTGTATTTGACAATATTCCTTATCTAGATCTACAGTGCCCCACCCACCCACCCTTTTAGCAGACTGCCAAGCCTCTGCCATAGTACAGTGAGTCCTGGGCATGGGCTGAAAATCTTGTTGATTCATTTTTCAGTTGTCAACAGAAAATTCTACTGTTGAAATCTAGATAAAACATAAAGTAGAGGGTAAGAGCACGATCTAGGTTCAAATCCTTTTTCTATGACCTACTTGCAGTGTTGCCATTAGACTTATTTTTGACTCACAGCAACCCCATGTCACAGAGCTGAACTACCCCATAGGGTTTTCTTGGCTATAATCTTTATGGAAGCAGATCACCAAGTCTTTCTGCTGGAGAGCTACGGGGTGAGTTCAAACCTCGAACCTTTTGGTTAGCGCTTAACTGTTTTTGCTGCAAGGGTTCCTTACTAGCAGTGTGCCCGTGATCAAATCAGTAAGTTTCCCGGTACCTCTATTTTTCATCTTTAAAAAGGATAATAATAGTACTCATTTCCTAGTGTTATTGGAAGAATTAAATGAAATACCTCAAGTAGACACACGCCCTGGAGAGAACAATCATGGGAGAAGGAAGGGCTGCTTATGCACAGGGAGATAGCTCAGGGTGCAGAAGAGTATGAAGGGATGGACACTGGGAGGAGGTAACTATGGGGAGGAAGTGGGAGGGGAGCTGCTGCATTGTAAATTTTGGTCAATGACATGAGACAAAGTATATGTGAACTGCTGTATGAAAAGTGAATTTACTCTGTAAATCTTCACCCAAATCCTAATAAAAAAAAAAAAAGAATTAAATGAAATAAATATTCTAGTCACTTATAACAGTGCTAGGTACAGAGTACATATCAGTTATTGTTCATTATACATGGAGTGGGACCCGCACATTGGTATTTCCAGTAAGTGTCACAGACGTGTTTGGCAACTGCTGAACAGGCAGCAATCAGTTCAGTGCCAGAGGCGGTGGAGGCGGTTAGGAGGCATCCACCATCCTTCCTGATTATCAGGTGTCTGATTTTTATCTGCAAAGTTGTTTCAACCTGTTATCTGCTACATAATTAACTTGGAACTTGTGCTAATAATACTCTTGGCAAAATTTCAACACCTTATAAACTGCTTCCTTATATTCATGGAAAATGAATATGCAGTATTTCAGCACAACTTTCTGACTTCTGTTAAGGCAAGCCACAGCTGTGGTTGACCATTATATTTTTATAGCCAAGCATGATGCCTGGCAAACAGTTGGGTACCTTATATATTTGTGTTTACTAAATAAGTCCCAGAGGAGCAGATTGCTTTGACTAGCTGCTTGGACATGTGTGGACCTGGAAGCCTTCATTCTCACATTTTCTACAATTATACAGTTGCAGAGCTTGAGGTATTATAAACCTCTATTAATTGCTGGTTAAATATTTCATGCTGGTTTCCTTGGGATTTTGCCTTATCTGGCTTTTGGTCTCTACCACTCCTTTGCTTGTTATTTGGAGTCCTTTTCTTTCTCTGTGAATTTTTCTGTAGTTTATTGTGGGTGTCATATAGTATAAAATGGGCCCAACCCCTTTTCGATTCCACCATTGCCCCTAGGTATGCAAGAAGAAACTGGGGACTCATTTTCTTTTTCGTGTGATAGGACCCAGGGATTCAATATGTCTTCTTCTCAGATACCACCACTTACATTTTCCTGCCTCTGCTACTCTCTCAAGGAGTCCAGGTGGTGCAATGGTTAACACTTAGCCATGAACTGAAAGACTGGAATTTCAAACTCACCAGCCCCTCCACAGGAGAAAAGACTTGGCCACCTGTTTTCCTAAAGATCATAGCCTAGGAAACTAATTCATGGGACTAATAGCCCATATGAACCAAAGCCTTATCTAACTTGAAACCAGAAGAACTAGATGGTATCAGGCTACCACTACTCACTGTCCTGACCAGAGACACAAGGGCCTTGTGATACTCTGTCCTGTAAGATCACTGAGTCAGAATTGACTACATGGTACATGACAACAACAACAAAACACATTCCTCTTTTTCTGTCCTACCTGCCAAACAGGTAATGCCAGGATTCTCACTTGCCACCTCCTTGCTGTTGTTCTAGTTTCTAGTCCACAAGACATTTAATTTCACTGTTATTATTCTTGTTATCCTCACTAACCTCACCTCAGACCAATGGTAGAAAAGGTGCTAAAAAATGTGGTACGTATTATCTTGATTTTCATGCTCCAATATTACTTTATGAACGAAATAGCTTGAAAAAAGTTAAGTCCCTTATGAAATGCTGAGGATTTAGTAAGTATTTGATGTAAGGAAATAACTTTTAAAAGTCATTAGTCAAAATGAATTTTAACAATCCTTAAAGCATACCAAAGCAATGATTTTCAAACTTCAGTGTGCAGAGGCACACTGTTTTGCAAACAGGCATATCTTGACTCATTAATCTGGGATGGGGCCAAGATACTGCGTTTTTCTCAAGTCCCCAGGGGATTCCACTGCTCAAGTGACACTACATTTTGAATAGTAAAGTTCTAAAGTGTATCTGTGAAGACACCATGTGGACACAATATAATATAAAAGGTGGCATACTTAATAAATGTCATTTAAAATATCAAAATAATAATAAATACCTTAGATGAACAGGTTTTTAAAAATCTTTAAATTTCATTGCTGTGGTAGTTAAGTTTTGTGTCAAGTTGGCTAGGCCTGGTTGAGTGGCTGGGCAGCTGGATGTAGTATTCCTCATGATGAGACTAGTAATCAACTCCATGGTGGACTCTACTGTGAGCAGCTGAATAGCTGCCTTTGGGATGTGGTCTGCTTCCCATTAATAAGCAGGAGCTTTAGAATTGGTCTCTAGCCTTTGGCACGCTTGGACCCTGCATGTAGCCCTGTCGTTGCTCAGCAGGCTGCTATGCTCTGCCAACCTTGGGACTTACAATGGACTTAAGTTAATGGCCTGCCATGTGGTTTGGTAACATCGGGACTGTGCCTTTTTACTTGTCAACCTTGGGGCTTCTCAGCCTCAGCAGCCAACAGCTGTCTGAGTGAAGAAACGCCTCTAGCTCCAGTGGGCCAGGAGCAGGAGGCAGAGCTAGACCCCAAGGTTGAGGGGCTTTCACCCAACCCCTAGAGCCTGGCACTTTGAACTTGGACTTAAAGCCTCCAAATTGTAAGAATAAACTCCTGTTTGTAAAGGCCATCCCATATGTGGTGTATTCCTGTCAGAGCGGCACTAGGTAACCAGAACAACTACTAAGACAAAAAAAAGAAGGATGGCAAAAAGTAATAAGACAACTGAATGGATGCAAAAGTACTTAAAAGAAGGTAACTATAGAGTAGTGGAGGAGCTCTGGTGGTCTAGTGCCTAAGGCATTTGACTGCTAACCAGAAGGCAGCCACTCCGTGGGAGGAAGATTGGGCAATCTACTTCTGTAAAGATTTACCACCTCCGAAACCCAAAGGGGGTTGCCATGAGTCAGAATTGACTCAATGGCAGTGAGTTTGGTTTGGGAGTTTGAGAGGCATCTCAGAAGGCAGGCTGACAATCTGATTCCAAAAGATTACAGGTAGGAAAACCCTATGGAGGACAGTTGTCTGAAATACAATAGTTTGCTATGAGTCTGAATCCAGTTGACAGCAACTAGTTTGAGCAACTAGTTTGGGTTTTTCTGGTTTTGGCTGACAGTAAACATCCTACCTCAGATCTAAACAAGTGATTGGAAAGGCTAGAAAGTTGTTGACACAAGTTAATATTTAGTTGTGTTAGTGACTTGAAAAACAATATACAGTAAAACCTACAAAAGCTGGAACCTATATAAGGTAGAAATCTGTTAGAGAAGGAAAACACAAATATTTTTTACTAAAAAAAGTGATAGAAAAGTGGTAAGACTTCACCCTGTAAAAAGCAGAAAAGTTGCAAGACTTGGAAAAACAAGGCAGTCCCATCAAGTTCCGGCTCACGCAGGTTTCACTGTAAATTGGTGAACATTGTCATGGTGTAACATCTGTGATTGATTATTTAGCTCAGTGACCTCAACAGACCTAGTGTGGAAAGAGTGAGTTGGCTGTACTCTTTGTACTCAGCTTCGAACCCTGGGACAATACGATGGTCAGTATTTTTTATTACCTAATCTAGGTCCTATTACAGAGAGATTTCAGAAATACCTGTTGAACAAATGACTGAAGTCAAATTCAGGAGTTAGGGATGGCCTCCCCCAATATTTTGGTTCCAAATTGACCCTACTATTCATTAATTTAATACATTATGAAAAAATGTGCTACTTAAAAACAACACATTTAAATAAGTTTTAAATTTAAGAAAAATTTTAGATGTATGGAATTATTAGGAAGATAGTACAGAGAGTTTCTGAATACTCCAAAGCCAGTTTCTCCTATTATTAATATCTTACATTGTTGCTGTTGTTGTTATGTGCCGTCGAGTCGGACCCAACTCATAGCGACCCCTCCTTGGGTTTCTGAGGTGGTATCACTATGGAAGTAGATTGCCCCATCTTCGTTCTTGAGGAGTGGCTGGTGGGTTTGAACCGCCAGCCTTCTGGTTAGCAGTCAAATGCCTTAGGCACTACACTACCAGAGCTCCCTTATGTAGTACATTTGTCACAATTGATAAGCCAATATTGACACACTATTAACTGAAGGCTATACTTTATTCAGATTTCCTCATGGTTTCCCTAACATCCTGTCTCCTTAGACTCCTCTTGGTTATGACAATTTCCCAGACTTTATTTTTTATGACCTTGACAGTTTTGAAGAATACTGGTCAGGTATTTTGTAGAATGGCCCTCAATTGGGATTTGTCTTACGTTTTTCACACGGTTAGACTGGGGTTATGTGTTTTGGGGAGGAAGACTATAGAGGTAAAGTGCCATTCTCATAACATCATATGAAAGGTACCAGTACTAGTTGCTGTCATTTTAATTCCAATTCATGGCAACCCGCATGTGTCAGAGTAAACTGTGCTCCACAGGGTTTTCAGTGGTTGATTTTTCAGAAGTAGATCAGCTGGCCTTTCTTCCAGGGCACCTCTGTGTGAATGTGAACCGCCAACCTTCTGATTTGTCGCTGAGCATGTTAACCATTTGCACCATCCACATCAAGGGTGGTGGTGGTGGTTATCCAGTCGATTCTGACTCACAGCAACCCTATATGACAGAGTAGAACTTCTCCATAGTGGTTCTAAGGCTATAACTGTTACAGGAACAGAACACCAGGTCTTTCCTATTGCACGGCCAACGGCGGGTTTGAAACATCAACTTTTTGGTTAACAGCTGAGTGCTTAATCATTGCATTACCAGGGCTCCTTGTATCATGGGTCACCAAAAAAAAAAAAAACCGAAAACCTGTTGCCTGTCAAGTCAATTCCCACTCACAGGGACCCTACATGACAGAACAGAGTTTCCAAGGTTGTAGACTTTATAGAAGCAGACTGCTACATCTTTCTCCCATGTTGTGTCTGGTGGGTTAGAGCTTTGGATTAGCAGCCAAATGCTTTCACCACTGCACCACAAGGGCTATATCAAGGGTATATGCTTTCAGTTTGACTTACCCCTTGCTGATGTTAACCTTGATCCTCTGACTTGAAGTCATTTTATCAAGTTTTGTTTTTGTCAAGTTATGCTTTTTCTCCTTTGACAAGGTATACACTTTGTGTAAATGTCACTATGTGCAGCCCTTGTCTAAGGACAAAGTTGGCCATTCTCTAGGCCTTTTGCCTTTCCATATAAAGTTTACAGTTTATCAATATCTACAAAAAAATAGCTTGTTGGGATTTTGATTTACACTTGTATTCAGTCTCTAGATCAAATTGGGAAGAATTTACATTTCAACAATATTGAGTCTTCTAATCCATGAACATGGAATACCTTTCCATTTATTTAGATTTTCTGTTGATTTTTCTTATCTGTGTTTCATAGTTTTCTACGTATAGGTTCCATATATATGTTAGGTTTATATTTAAATATTTCCTTTGGGGAAAGGTTATGGTAAATAATGTTGTTGTTGTTGCTGTTATGTGCCGTCGAGTCGGACCCGACTCATAGCGACCCCCCTTGGGTTTCTGAGGCAGTATCACTACAGAAGTAGGATTGCCCAACCTTCCTTCCGAGGAGTGGCTGGTGGGTTTGAACCGCCAGCCTTCTGGTTAGCAGTCAAGTGCTTTAGCCACTATGCTACCAGAGCTCCTTGGTAAATAATATTGTTTTTAAATTTCAAATTATAATTATTCTCTTCTGATATATTCTATACTGATATACCATAACCACCTTCCAGTGGAAATATGTCGATATGTGTGTGTGTGTGTGTATGACTTTTATTAACTTTGTATCCTATACCCCTCCTATACTTGTTGATTAGTTTTAGGAGCTCCTTTTTGAATCTTTGGGATTTTTTACACAAATAGTCATGTCATCTGCAAATAAAAACAGTTTTCTTTCTTAAAATGGATACCTTTTCTTGTCCTATAACACCAGCTAGGACTTCCAGTAAAGTATTTGTCAAAAAGACAAGGAGGCCACATCTTCTGACCTCCTCTAACGGCACAAGAGGAAGACAGAGTCACGATCAGTAGCCCAAGGCCTATTACTACAAGGCCAGACATGCTGCCTCCCTCCAGCCCTTTAACCAACCGTTCCTCCCAAAGCACCCACCACCTTTCTCCTGAGTTCAATAATTCACTGCAGTGGCCACACAGAACTCACAGATTAAGGGGTTTATTAGGGAAGCACCAGGTTACAGTTCAAGTTCAGGGAAAACGCTCAGTCTCTCTCCCAGCCCACAGTCTCTTTCCTAACAATCTCTCACAATCTCTCTCCCAACAGTGACTGTCCCTCAGTGTCTCACTCAGCAATGCATGTCTCTTGCGTCTCTTTCCCAGCAGCACGTCTCTGTCAGGGGCGCGTGTCTCTTTCAGCAGCGTGTCTCCTTAACCAGCAGTCAGAGACTTCTGCCTCTAGGAGGCCTCCTTTTGAGCCTGGCAGAGTGGCCAAACTAACCAATCATAACATCAGAATTCTAAGCACCTGAGAGAGAGCAGGAACCTCCCAGAACATTTCTTTGTGTTGCACCCAACAGAAATACCCCAGGTGGATAACTTTTACAATCAGGAGGTCCTCAGTTGCTCACAGCAAACTCCACCACAGAGTTTACAAAGACTTATTGCTAGAAAAGCCACACTAAGTAATTTACTACAGCGCAGTATTAAATCTGAGTAGTGAGAGAGGATATTCTTGCCTTGTTTTCAATCAGAGAAAGAAAGCATCCAGTTTGTCACTATTAAGTATGATGCTAGCTGTAGATGTTTTGTAGATGCTCTTTATCAACTGAAGACAGTCACTCTGTTTCTTGTTTGCCGAGCGTTTTGTTTTTGAATTGTGATTTGTGTGAAAATTTGCAGAGCCAATAGGTTTTCTGTACAACAATTCATACACAGTTCAACAATTCATAAAGCACCTAAATGCCGCTTTTGATTCGTGACATTGATTGCAATGTCCACAATGAAACAGCACTCTTCCTACTTCCTCACTTTGTTTACCTTCAACCTTCTTTCCAATCCCTTCCTGCCTTGTGAGCTTTATCTCTGAGCAAATGCTGCCCTTTGGCTCTTCTATGTTGTTTAAATGAAAGTGTACCTCTCTGGTGTTACTGTTTACAATTTAGGCCTGTCTGTCTTTTGGCTAAAAGGTGAGCCACAGGGGTGAGTTCACTTCCAGGCTTGAAGGGTGTCTAAGGGCCATGGTCTTATGGGGTTGTTTTTAAAATGTTAACAAAATAAAAGAAAAAAATTAAAGTAGTCCTGCCTCTTTAATGGGAGCTCTGGTGGCATAGTGCCTAAGGCATTTGACTGCTAACCAGAAAGCTGGTGGTTCAAACCTCTTTAATACAACTTGTTTTCTTTTTTCATATTTCAAAAGAGCTCCATCTAATAGGGGAGATATTATACAATGTATAATTACATAAACATGGATAGACTTGGGTATATAAATACTTTATGCATATAAAATGATACATAATTGGTGATTAAAATATGAATTTAATTTTGTAATGTTGCTTTTTTACTCGCTTATAGGTCATTTCTTAATGGTCCTACATAGACTTCCAAAATAAGTTTTTGATCCAAATTCACTCATTAATTCATTTCAAAGCAAATTTGAGTATTGATTATATATCAGGTACTATATTTCTCTGTGGGAAAAAGATGTAGCCATCTTCTTCTGTTAAGATTACAGCCTTAGAAACCCTATGGGGCAGTTCTACTCTGTTCTTTAGGATTCCTATGAGTCAGAATTGACTTGATGGCAACAGGTTTGGAGTTTTTTTGTTTTTTACTGTATTCCTGACAGAAATAAAAAGGAGAGACCTAACAATCATAGAAACCAATACATAATAATATAATGTGTTTAAATTGCTTTTGTAGCAATCTGAGCAGAAAGTTTGGGGAACGTGGAAAAACAAAGTTTGGGGAACACATTTGTGTTTTATGTAAAATGTACTTTTTTCTATATATGTCTTTCTCAACACAATTCAAGAAACATCTATTAAACATTTACTAAATACTATTTATTATTTTAGATGCTGTGGGGAAAACCAAACCTAGTTGGGGAGATAAGGGAAATAAGCCATTATAGATGTCTTTCAATCCTAAATGGAGATATATGAACTTATTCTATAGGAAGTGGGGCAAAATCTAAAAATGTAATTGTTGTTAGGTACCATCAAGTAGGCTCTGACTCACAGTGACCTTACAACAGAACAAAACACTACCCAGACCTGTGCCATTCTCACAATATTTGCTATGCTTGAACCCATCATCACAGCCACTGTGTCAATCCATCTTATTGAAGGTCCTCCCATTTTTCACTGACCCTCTACTTTACCAAGCATGATATTTTAAATCATGCAATAGCCACTTGCTCTCCTCTGATGATAGCATCCTGATCTGTGTACAGGTTCCTCATGGGTACAATTAAGTGTTTTGGAATTCCCATTCTTCACAATGTTATGATCCACATAGTCAAATGCCTTTGCACAGTCAATAACACACAGGTAAACAGAAGGCTGGTGGTTCAAACCCACCAGCCACTCCTCGGAAGGAAGGTTGGGCAATCCTACTTCTGTAGTGACATTGCCTCGGAAACCCAAGGAGGGGTCGCTGTGAGTGAGGGCTGACTCGACGGCAAATAACAACGACAACAACAAACATCTTTCTGGTATTCTTTGCTTTCAGTCAAGATCCATCTGACATCAGCAATGATATCCCTTGTTCCACACCCTCTGAATCCAGCATGAATTTCTGGCAGTTCCCTTCCAATATACTGCTGCAACCATTTTTGAGTTGTCTTCAGCAAAATGTTAGGTCAGTGACATAATTATTGCTGTGCCCTCAGAAGAATAATAAGTTTTAATAGGTACAATAGATTAGAAGAAGGGACTTGAAAGGAGACGTATGAAAATATGATTAGCCTAAAGGAAATGAGACCTTGGAGTCTGGGGGTGAGGCAGGGACAAGAGGAATGGAAATGATGAATTAAGGATTACTAGACCAAAATATTCTCCAAAGAAATGAGGGGGACACCATCCAGAATGTGCGTAAAGCCAACAAAAACTCTCCTTTGTGGCCAGTTAATGTTTGGCCATGTCTAATGTTCCAATCAATATTTCATTTCTAGAAGGGGAAGGGGGAAAACCAAAACCAAACCAAACCAAACCCACTGCCATCGAGTCATTTCCGACTCATAGCAACCCCCATTGGGTTTCCAAAGCAGTAAATCTATAAGAAGTAGATTGCCTCATCTTCCTTCCATGGAGAAGGGGGATCAAATTAGTTAAGGTTATTTTCCATAATCAGAACAATTTTTAAAACTCCTCTAGCCTTGAAAACTTATCATTTGTGATATCTCAGTGACAAAACAATAGGCCTGATAGATACTACATTCTTCTATGTGATCACCACAACAACCCCATGAGCAATTACTGGGAAGTTTTTGAAGAAGAAAGTTTTGGAGTAGTGAGGATGACCCCGAATTGGAGATTAATCTCATCTAGAACAGTACTTCTCAGTTTCCTTGTGTATCTGAATCACTTGGAAATTTTGCTGAAAATGCATATTCTGATTCCGTAAAAGTGGGGTGAGGCCTAGGATTCTGTGTTTTGAACAGTTTCCTCACTACTTCTGGTCCACAGATCATACTTCAGGTAGCAAGGACCTAGAACAGAGGTTGTCAAATTTCAGCGTAATTTGTTGGGCATTTAGCTTATTTCCTTTCTTTATTCTAAATAAGGCTGTTACTAACATCATTTGACATAAACCTTTGTTTCTTTAAATAAATGTCTTTTATATAATTTCCTGGAAGTAAATTGATGGTTTAAGGGATAGATAAATTTTAAAGGTTTTCATATATATTGCACCATTTTCTCCAGAAAACATTGTGCTAACTTATACTCTTTCCAGTAAAAATTCCCATTTAGCTCCTTTTTACTAATATTGAGTACTACTAGTTGTTTAAAATATTTTATATTTAATATATATATATTATTAAATTATATAGTAATATATGCTTATAAAGCACTCTGGTGAAGCAGTGCCTAAGGCATCTGACTGCTAACTAGAAGGTTGGCAGTTCAAGCCCACAAGCTGCTCTGCAGAAGGAAGATAGAGCAATCTACTTCCATAAAGATTTACTGCCTTGGAAACCCAGTGGGGGTCACTATGAGTCAGAATTGACTCAATGACAGTGAGTGTGGTTTTTCATATGAAGTGGTGGGTGTGAACCACCAGCCACTCCTCGGAAGGAAGATGGGGCAATCTACTTCCATAGTGATACTGCCTCAGAAACCCAAGGAGGGGTCACTATGAGTCGGGTCTGACTTGACAGCACATAATAACTACATAATATATTTAATATTTATTTAACTAAATTCCATATATAATTTGTTATTAATATATACTTTATATTATATAATTTATGTATTTCAATTATATACATTTAAATACATATAAATATTTAAAAGATCATTACTTAGCTAGGCAGGGCTCACTCGACATCTCATGTGTTTGTAATCAGATGACAGCTGAGACTGGACATCTGATATGGCCTCTGCTCACATGTCTAGAACTCAGATGGGATAGCTAGAATTTCTGGGGCACTGGCCACATGTCTCCTAAATGTTCTCTCCATGCTTCTAGTTTGGGCATCCTCACACTGTGGTGGTCTCAGGCTGGTTGGATTTCATATATGATTGCTGACTTCTATCACAATAAGCTTTCTAAGAGACCCACACAGAAGCTACAAAGCTACTTATGATTTACTGCTGGTAGTCATTCATTGTCACTTCAACCGCATGCTGCTGGTCAAAAGTAAGTAACAAAGCCAACTCAGATTCAAGAGGAAGGGACTATGCAAGGTATAAATACTAGGAGGTATGGCTTCTACTCAACACTGTGTGTTTGTGATTTGTTTTAATTGCATTTCTTTCAGAATACTTTTTCAAATGTTTATTGACTATTTATAAGCTATGCAGTTGATTCTGAAATTGTTATGAATGCTTCTTATTTACTGTAGGAGAATCCTGAAGAAGGAAGGGCCAGTATTTACAAATCAGTGATCATCAATACTTCTAAGGAGATGATGTGCTTCAGTGACTATCTCATCCCAGATCATTATCCCAACTTCATGCACAACTCCCAGATCCTGGAGTACTTCAGGATGTACGCCAAAGAATTTGACCTTCTCAAGTACATTCGATTCAAGGTAGGGAATTACATGAATATCTTTGTGTTTGAAGTTATTTATCAAATAAATTGGTAATGTGGTTTCATTTACAAGTACTTGCATTTAAAATTGACTACTGGTATGCTCTGTTTCAATCCTACTCAGACAAAAACTCTACTCTTTGTCCCCTCCATGTCTGAAAAATGTTGATAGAAAGGGCTTTCTTCTGTATACTTTGGCTGCAGATCCAGTAAGCCAACTGCTAGAATGCTTTCATTGTCTTCATTTTGATTTGACTGCAATAAAACATGAGATGAGGGGAAGCTTTTCCCCTATTGTACAGGGAATTGTAAAACTTTCACTACTCGTTTGCTATTGCTCATCCCTTTTATACCTTCCAATGCATTATTTTATATGATCACCCAACAACCCAGTAAATTTCTTACTGGGAGTTACTAAGGAAGCAAATAAATTAACTCTGATGCAGAGGGAAGAACACACTTAAGAAACAAAAACCTGAGTTCTGATATTTACTCTGCCACTAATTAACTTATGACCTCAGACAAATAAGTTACTCAACTTCAATTTCTCTTAATTTCCTTGTTTGTAAAACAAGATAATTGTACTATATCATTTCAGTGGCTCCTTCTTGCTTTAAAGTCTTCCATGGTTTTTCTATAATCCCTAATCATGATCATAAAAGCACAGTGTTTTATTTATCTAGTGTTGTGATAACAGAAATAACAGAAGTAGATGGCATTATTCTGTGAGATAAATTTAATCTCCCACAGTTAAGGAGCTAGAAGTTCCAATTTAGGGTGCCAGATCTAGGGGAAGGCTTTCTTTCTCTGTTGGTTCTGTGGGAAGATCCTTGTCTCCTTTCAACATCTGTAGATCCAGCATTGCTTGGAAATCTCCATGTATCCTGGCATCAATCTTACCCTTGGTCTAGGAGTTTCTCAGTACAGGAATCCTGTGTCCAAAGGACATGCTCTGCTCTCTGCTCTTCCTTATTGGTGGTAGTAGGTCCCTCTGATCTCCGCTCACTTGTTTGATCCCTTTTATATCTCAAAAGAGATTGACTCAAAATGTAACCTAATGCTGTAGATCGCATCCTGCCTCATTAACTTAACTGCTCCTACTCCTGCCTCATTAACATCATAACCAAAAAACAAACCAAACTCACTGCCCTCAAGTTGAGTACATCCCAACTCATAGCATCAACTCCTTGGGTCTCTGAGGCAGTATCTTTATGGAAGTAGATTGCCCAATCTTCCTTCTGAAGAGTGGCTGGTGGGTTTGCACCGCCAGTCTTGTGGTCAGCAGTAGAATGCTTTAGGCACTATGGCACCAGAGCTTTACAATACACAGGATAATTATATCAGATCACAAAATAGAGGATGATTACATAATATTGAGGATCATGGCCCACCCAAGTTGATACTCTTTTGGGACACAATTCAATAAGTAATAGGCAGGTATTTATGACAACTGGTTAAAAAAAAAAAAATTCCACATCTCCTGCCCTCAGATCATTTTGCTAAATAATGCCTTCTCCTGTTCTTTAAACAGTAACAACATGGTAATATCCAGTGGGAGGAGTCCTGGTGGTACAGTGGTGAAAGCACTCAGCTGCTAATCAAAAGATTGGCACATCAGCCTACCAGCCACTCTGCAGGAAAAAGAGGAAGTCTGCTCCTATAAAAATTTACAGCCTTGGAAACCCAATAGGGTCTCTATCAGACAGAATTGCCTTGTGAGGGTTTGGATTTTGAATATCCAGTGAGACCATCTGAAGTTAGTCATTTACAACATAGTATTGGTTCTTTTCACTTGTTTAAGCAACACTTACTAAGCAAGTTTATTACCATACTAAACAGTGATTATGCAAAGCTTAAATTAATAATAATAATAACAGTAAGCACAGGCTAGTTGGGGAACAAAGAGACAGAAGGTGAGAACTGCCATAGAGACCTATACATTGTAGCTTAAAGAAGGGACACTTAACCATTGGGGCAAGTGGTATCAGGCACCAGGAAATTCTTAGAGGAGATGGTATCCATGCTAAAAGCGGGAGCAGAGATGTGCTAAATAAAGGAAGAATACAAGGGTAATCTAGGCAGATACATTAGTCTATATGTAAAAGCAAGAACATGCTAGAGAGGAACTCTTAAGTATTACAGGATGGTGGGGCATACAGACACGGATATCTCTGTTAGTCCACTAAGTTTTTATGGTCATAGGGTCCTACAAGCACATAGGAGCACATTTTTGGTATTTCCTTAGACTGAGTAGAGTAAACGTTATTTATTTATTATCTTATATTTTTATGGTAAAGATTATACCAGACTATCCCATCTCATAGCCTCTTTATAGTTGTTTGCAGTTTGCAAAATGAGTGTTTTTGAAAGCCAAAGAGTAGTTTGTTTACATAAAATAGGAGGCACTGGAATGTTTTTCCCCCCCTTCTACCTGGGAATGGAGCCCTAGAGCTCATTCACATGTTTAAGGCTAATCAATGAGAACAGAACTGGGAATAAAAAGGCATCAGAGGGTCTCTGGATGTCTCGGGGAGAAAGAGTCCATGGAGTGTCCTAACAGCACAGGAGAAGCCCAGGCTTTATTCATGGGTCAGTATCCTAGGGTATGGTCCAAGAAACCTATTAATTAGCAATCCTCTAGAAGCAGAGGTCCCTGGGAGGCACAAATGGTTTGTTCTCGACTACTAAACTAAAAAGGTTGGCACTTCGAACCCACCCAGCAGTTCCTTGTAAGAAAGGCTTACTGATCTGCTTCTGTGAGGAAAAACAAAAACAAAAAAACCCTATGGAGAAGTTTTACTCTGTGACATATGAGGTCCCCATGAGTTGGAATTCACTTGACAGTATAAGAATGGTGTAGGCGCAGCATCTAACCTCCTCTGACTTCAAAATGGGAGAAGGGAATCAAGATCAACAGCCCAAGGCTGATTCCTTTGAGGAAGAGATTAGACATACCTCCTCTCTTCAATGCTTTTACCAATTTTGACATCAACTGTCCTTCTCACGACACTCCCACTTCTCTGCTAGGTTCCAGGATTCACAGACAATAGACTATGACAATTCACAGACAATTATGGAGCTTATTAGGGAAAAAACATGTTATAACTTGCTACCAACTTGTAAGTAACAGGAACAACTCAGGATGCAGTTTCTCAATCAGAACAGCCTCTTCTCAGCTGTGCCTGCTAACAGGACTCTGATTCTCACCTTTCAGCCCTTTGGCCCAGCCTCTGCCCTGCTTGGGCAAGTGTTCCTTTAGCTCTGACATTAAGTGCTTAGAGGCACCAACGCCACGAGTAAGCCTCAGCCCAAAGGCACTCAGCTCTTTTGCTCCATGGGCCAGGAATCCCACTGTGCTGTCTTCTGCCAGTCTTCTGGTTCTGGTGCTACTGTTAGTGCTGTTTCTCTGCCATGGCTTCTCACTGTCTCTTATCTCTAGTGTTACAGCTCACTCTGTCTGTTTCCTGGATCTAGGAGGTTCTCAGTGCAGGAATCCCAGTTCCAAAGAATGCACTCCACTTCTGGCTCTTCTTTCTTGGTAGCAGTAAGACCACCCCTTTCTACTTTTGGGATGGCTTTTTTTTTTTTTTAATTTTATTGTGATTTGGGTGTAAGTGTACAGAGCAAATTCATCTCCCATACAGCAGTTCACATACACTTTGTCTCGTGACATTGACTGTAATCTCCCACAATGCAACACCTCTCCTCTGGCATGACTCATTTTAAGCCTAGCTGGATGGCAAAACCGACCAATCCCCTCATTAGGGTTCCATATACCTTATTTCCATGTCCCATCCCCACAAATCTGCTATGCACCCTATTTACATTATTAGCAAGCTATCCAGTCCCCTTAGTGGGCAACAAGTGCATCATTTGCATAGTCCTACCCAGTCATTTGGTGAGAGTTACAAAGACTTTGGCTGGAAGGACCATATTGAGTAATTCACTGCACTGCAGTTTTAGAAACAAAGATGTGGGCAGCTATCTAAGATACAACTGTTGTTCTCTATTCTTCGGGAGCAAAAAAGAAAGAAGGAAACCAAAGCCTCAGAGAAGAAACAAGTCTATTGGGCTAAAAGCCTACATGAGCCATGGTTCATCTACCCTGAAACCAGAAGAACAGATGGTGCCCGGCTCCCACTACCAACCACTCTGATCAGGACCACGATAGATGGACCCTGATAGGATAAGAAGAAAACATGGAACAGAGCTCAACTCCTTGCAAAGTCCAGACTTACTGGGTCAGTTGAGACAAGAGGACTCCCTGAGACTATCACCCTGAGATACTCTTTAAACCTTGAACCAAAACTATCTCCTGAGGTCACCTTTTAGCAAAATAACCGATTGGCATACTAAAATAAAGGATATTATCTGTGCATATGGTGTGCCATTAAAAAACCATCTATATGATATCAAAATTTCAACAATTACTCTAAAGCAAAGATGAGATGATAAAGTGGCAGGGAAACTAGAGTACAAGAAATAGAATAACCAGAATGCAATTAGAGAGACTATTGACATATTGTTAAAAATGTAACTAATATCACTGAATAATTTGTATAGAAATTGCCAAATGGGAACCTAATTTGCTGTGTAAACTTTCACCTAAAACACAATAACTATTATTTAAAAAAAAAAAAAAAAAAGGGACAAGAACCAGAGGAGGGTGCAACATTTAGCCTACATTAGCCTAACAACTCTATTTTATTTAGCCTGCTTGACAGAAATCTTCTCACTCTGACTGCAGCAAAAAAGGTCTTATATGTGGAGTATGAAGACCAAATATTCCTGCATGGCCTTATTATGTAATGGTGCCTCTGGTCTCAGACCTTTGTGTTGCACTCTGTAAGGAGACTCATGTCAGGGGAGATGTCCACTGTATAAGTTGTACTTACGCTCCTCTGTGGCTATTTCTTTTCAGACCACTGTATGCAGTGTGAAGAAGCGGCCTGATTTCTCTACCTCAGGCCAATGGGATGTGGTCACTGAGTGTGAAGGGAAAAAGGAGGTGAATGTCTTCGACGGAGTCATGGTTTGTACCGGCCATCACACTGATGCTCACCTGCCCCTGGAAAGCTTTCCTGGTGAGTGAGCCATCAGGAAGGAAGACCCTTGAACTCTGTCTGTGACCTGACCCTTGAGAAGTGGGAGTGATCCCAACCTCAGGATGACAAAATTCTTAATTCTGCATGTGTCCCTGATGTTTGGGTACCTTGAATTACTACTATTTTGCTATTAGATGTAATGGTACTTTTGAAGATTAGAGGAAAATTAGTTTTTCTAATATCTAAAGAAAAAGCATGGAGTTGTTGATCAATGTTATGTTCAGTGGAGAATTTCAACAATCAAGGAAACAAAAAGAAATATTGGGTTTCTAAGGAAAATATGAAAACTTGAAGAAATAATTTAATTACAGTCTTTGTCCTGGTTTGTCATTTTGAAATATATATATATATATATATACATGCACATAAATACATACTTTAATTGAAATGGAAGTAAGTATTAGAGGGGATGAAAATTCTGTGTTAGTTTGGATTAATGAGATAAGGGAGCAGAGAAACTAGAGTCCTAGAAATGGAATAACCTGAATGCAATTAAAGAGAATGTTAACATATTGTGAAAAATGTAACTAATGTCACTGAACAGTTTGTGTAGAAACTGTCAAATGGGGGCCTAATTTGCTGTGTAAACTTACACCTAAAGCATGATACAATATTATTTTTTAAAAAAAAAGAAGTAGAAGAAGCAGAGGAGAGTGCACAGAAGAAACAGATCCTGAGTGAGTTAAGCAGTCTGTTTCTGATAAGGAAATCATAAATTTCTGCTCAGGCTTAGTGAAAAGAAAATAGGCAGAACTCATTGGACAAGAGAGTAGCTGAGTGAAGGAAGAACATGGGGGAGAATATGTCTATCTATGTGACTGAAGAAAATGGGTAATTTGACAAATATCCCTCAGATAAACCACTGCCTAACAATTATTTTCCCTTTCCCTGTAGGGATCAAGAAGTTCAAAGGACAGTACTTACATAGTCGAGACTATAAGAACCCATTGAGCTTCACTGGAAAGAGAGTCATTATAATTGGCATTGGAAACTCTGGAGGGGATCTGGCTGTAGAGATCAGTCACACAGCCAAGCAGGTTTGAATCAGTGAATTATCTACTGTGCCTCAACTGTAGCTAGGCATCACCAAGGAAGCTACAGGTAGACCCAAAAGAGAGTATGAATACCTGCACATAACACATCAGTGCCAAGGGCAAATGTAGGAATTGGTTTTGTGACCTCAGTTAGCAATATTATGATTGATGCTAATGGAGCCAAGATTACCAGTTAAATTTCCAGTTGTTCAGTTGACCTTACACTGAGGACCATGACCACTGTGCTCATAATCCCAACTAGCCATCTTCTCAGAGTACGCCTCTGGCTTTGAAGAAGACCAAGTAATTTCTAGGAGAGCTTGTTAGAATGCCCAGTGTAAATGGAAATAGAATGCTCAGTGTAAATCTTTGGTTGGCCAGCAGAAATGCCATATTCTTATGTGAAGGAAAACACACTGTCATCATTGAAAGCTTTTCACTCATGGACTGGTAGCTGTATTTTCCTCTTCACTCCTCAAATGGAAGGAAAACTACATAGGTATCAATATGAAAAGCATTCAAACTATAGCACACACAAGCAGCTCTCCCCAGCCTTTTTGTACAGTTAGATAACAGAATAGTGTTCACTTTAAAGCATTTTCTATCTGCTTGGTGTTTTGTTTTTTACATCATCTATTTTGAGCCAAGAAGAAACAATCTTCACTGTAAATTCCTGGAAAAAATATGCGTTATGTTTGTAATTTGTGTATTTATTAAAGCATAATTTTACTGGCAATAGGTAAATGCCAGATTGATCTTCAGAACTTAAAATATAATTTAAAGCATATTTGTGCTTTTCCACAAATATGCTTTAAATTATATTTTTAAGAATCAAATTTTAATGCCCCAACTTTGTTAAATGACCCTTACTCAGCAATTCCATTCCAATAACACTTCTCAGCATTTTCCTCATCTGTCACCACAAAAGTGATTTCATATGTTACTCCATGAATTAGTTCAACAAGCATTTTCAGGAAATTAGGTGTAGAAATAAGAAAGAGCAAAAACATGTGTGGGCACAACATACCAAAATATTTGGGACACAGCAAAAGTAGTGCTCCGAGAAAATGGGATGCTTTTGAAGGTTTATAAGTCAGAGAGTGGCAAATGCAAACATTTTTTTCCCCATGCTCCAGGTCTTCCTCAGCACCAGGAGAGGGGCTTGGATCCTGAATAGAGTAGGGGACCATGGGTATCCTATTGATACATTATTCTCTTCTCGATTTCAACATTATTTGAAGAATATACTTAGTGAATCATTCATAAACACATATATGGAAAAAAAGATGAATCAAAGGTTTGACCATGAAATGTTTGGCCTGAAGCCTCAACACAGGTATGTTCCCAGGGTGGGAGTGGGGTGGTAATGGCCAAGGGGCAAGAATAAGGACTGTTCATATAGGCTAACAGAGTTACCTGTACCCACACATTAAGAAAATCCACAGAATCTGAAATCAGATTCCTACCTTGTCCCCAACACAAGTCCAACATCTACTGGCCTGTAGGTTTGTGTGGTAGTTATGTCTGTGTGTCAATTTGGCTGAGCCTGGTTGAGTGGCTGGGTAGCTGGTGGTAGTTATTCCCTGTGATGAGACTGGCAATCAACTCCATGGTGGCATCTACCACAAGCAGCTAAGTAACTGCATTTGGGATGTGGTCTGTTTCCTGTATATAAGGAGAAGCCCTGGGAATGGTCTCTAGCTTATGGCATGCTTGGACCCTGCATGTAGCTGTGTTGTTGTTCAGCAGCCTGTCATGCTCTGCCGACCTTGAGACTTACAATGGACTTAAATTAATGGGCTGCCATGTGGTTTGTTAACATCGGGACTGTGCCTTTTTACTTGTTAACCTTGGGGCTTATCATCCTCAGCAGCCAGCAGCTGTCTGAGTGAAGAAAAGACTCTACCTTCAGTAGGCTGGGAGCTAGAGGCAGAGCTGAAGCCCAAGGCTGAGGCGCTTTCACCCAGCCCCTAGAGCTTGGCACTTTGAACTTGGACTTAAAGCCTCCAAATTGTAAGAATAAATTCCTGTTTGTTTAAGCCATCCCATTTGTGGTATATTCTTGTCAGAGCAGCACTAGGTAACCAGAACAGTTTGTGATCTGTGATTCTTTTTGGCATTTGCCATGTTCTCATTTCCCCAAATATCAGTTCTTTTTACATGATGTCCAACAACAACACAATGGTAGTAGAGAGCAGTAGATCATTCATTCATTTATCCAACCAACATTGAGCTCCTTTTATGAACCAGACATTATATTAGGCATGATAATATGGAGATAAAACACTAATACCGATAATGATAATAACTCACCCTTTGAAGACATAGTCTATGACAAGCACAGTGCTAAAGGAGTTACATGTATTACTTATTTTCACAACAGCCATATAAGTACTATTTGTATCTCCATTTTACAAATATAGACATAGAAACTTGTTGTTGTTATGTGCCATCGAGTTGGCCCCGACTCATAGCGACCCCTCCTTGGGTTTCTGAGGCAGTATCACTACGGAAGTAGGATTGCCCGACCTTCCTTCCGAGGAGTGGCTGGTAGGTTTGAACCGCCAGCCTTCTGGTTAGCAGTCAAGTGCTTTAGCCACTATGCTACCAGAGCTCCTATAGAAACTTAGAGAAGCTAAATAATTTATTCAGGGTCACACAACTAGTAAATGGCAGACTTGAGAAATGGATGTTACCTTAAATACTTGAATGAGAAGGAAAAAAAAAAAACAGACTCACTGCTGTTGAGTCAGATCCAACTCATAACGACCTGTCCTTGGGTTTCTGAGGCGGTGTCTCTACAGAAGTAGATTGCCCAATCTTCCTTCTAAGGAGTGGCTGGTGGGTTTGAACCACCAGCCTTCTGGTTAGCAGACAAATGCCTAAGGCACTATGCCACATAAAGACATGTATGGAATACTGTGAGGGTATAAAGGCAGAGTCCTTACACGACCCAGGTGGTAGATTATAAAAGAATTTCTAAAAGCCAATTTTAAATAATTTTATTCTCCCAACTTTTTTATTTTTGGAAATGTTCCATTCTACAGAGAAGTTGCAAGAATAAGAACACACCCTTAGCTAGATTTACGTATTGTTAAAATTTTGCTATATTTGCTTTCTCTCTTCCTCTCTCTCTCTCTCTCTCTCTGAAGATAGATAGATACATACATTTTTTTTGAACCATTGGAAAGTTAGTTGTAATCACTGTACCCAAAATACTTCAGCATATACCACCTGAGGAAAGAGTTACTGGATATTCTCCTATATATCCATAATACAATTATCACATCTGGGATATTTAACAAAGAGCTCTGGTGGTGTAGTGAATAAGGCATTTGGCTGCTAACCAGAAGGTTAGCAGTTCAAACCCACTAGCCACTCTGCAGAAGGAAGATGGGGCATTCTACTTCTGTAAAGATTTACAGTCTTGGAAACCCTTGGAATCGACTCATTGGCAGTGAGTTTGGTTTTTAGCTTTGGGATATTTAACACTGATTTAATATCCTTATCTATTATATTGTCCATATTCAAATTTCCCCCACTTGTTCCAATAACATTCTGTATAGCTCCTTTTAAAATCCAGGATCCTGTCAAATATCACACCATTGCATTTAATTTTCATATCTCTTTAGTCTCTTAATCTGGAACAGTTCACCACTATTTTGTTTGTTTCTTTGTCTTGACATGAACTTTTTTTTTTTTAATCATCCCAAGCCAATTGTTTTGCAGAATGTTTCTCAGTTTGGGCTTTCATGGTTGCTTTTCCATGATTATATTCAGGCTAATTATTCTTTGTTAAAAATACTACCAAGGTGATATGCCCTTCTCAGTGGACCACTTCAGGGGGCACATGATATGAGTTTATCCCATATTGTTGTTGTTATGTGCTGTCGAGTCGGATCTGACTCATAGTGACCCCTCCTTGGGTTTCTGAGGCAGTATCACTACAGAAGTAGATTGCCCCATCTTCCTTCCGAGGAGTGGCTGGTGGGTTTGAA
>NW_006921597.1:2441129-2458099 GCF_000298275.1 Orycteropus afer afer
CATTTTGTCAGAAGGAACCAGTCCCTGGAGAAGGGTATCAAGCTGAGTAAAGTAGTTGTTGTTGTTGTTGTTGTTATGTGCTGTCGAGTCGGACCCGATTCATAGTGACCCCTCCTTGGGTTTCTGAGGCAGTATCACTACAGAAGTAGATTGCCCCATCTTCCTTCCGAGGAGTGGCTGGTGGGTTTGAACCATCAGCCTCTGGTTAGCAGTCAAGTGTCTTAGGCACTATGCTACCAGAGGTATATTCTTCAATCACTCTTCCACCTGTGCTACACAGTCTGGCCATACCCAACTATAAGCAGACCCAAGAGCATAACAAAACTTTTTGCCATTCTAAGACTTTGTACTTGTAATTGGAATGCTATTCCCTACCCTGTTAGTTTGGCTTTTATTCCATAAAAGGAATAGAGGCTAGATGACATCTGTTCAAATGTGATTGGCTGAGGATTCTGAGAGCCTAGGACCTTAGGATCTAAGAATTCAGACTGCTTTTTAGAAAGATTCAAGACAATGGAAACTCTGCCCTATTTTTTGGTATCCCTTTGCTTTACTGTCCCTAGGATATACTACTTAACAGGGCTAAAATATCCTGAGGGAATTCATAGAAATCCATTGTGATAGAACTTCTAAAATCCTAAGCTGTGTAACCTTGGGCAAATCACTTAACTTCTCTAGGCCTCAGTTTCCTTATAAAACCTGGAGGATGACACCTCTCCTGTCTCCTCACAGGTTTTGTGTGAGAGTCAAAAAAGTTAATGTGTGTAAAAGTGACTTATAAACGGTAAATTTCTGTACACATGTAACTTAAACAGTTTAGAAAATGATTATCTGAATTTCGCTGTTGGATCTTTGCAGCTAGAAATGAGCTTGAATAGAATTCTAATAGTCGAGTTCTGCCCTTTCAAATTGATATGTGGATAGAAATTATTGGCCTGTGGCTTTATCACATCACTGAGAACATTACTATTCCTTGAGAAACTATACATGCATTCCTCAAATAAGAAAGACTTTTTTTCTTTGTTCCTTTACTACTCTTCCTTTTAATGCCATCCAGGGTCCAGCTTCTGCTCTGAGATCCTGACCTATGTCAAACTTGTGTAAGTTAGATATTTCCCAAATTTCATGGGTGGATCACAGGGTTGATCACTGGAATATTGTTTAACTTCCTCTGCCAAAGCAGAATTTCACTTACATAGTACACTGGTTTGTTTGTTTCTTATCTCTCAATTATGATCTCTCTCCTTTCTCTTTCTCTTGGTCCTTATCATGGCTCACAGAGCTATGAGTCAGCATCCCACAGTAAATGATGACCTGCCGAATCGCATAATTTCTGGCTTGGTGAAGGTGAAAGGAAATGTGAAGGAATTCACAGAGACGGCTGCCATATTTGAAGATGGCTCCAGGGAGGATGACGTTGATGCTGTTGTTTTTGCCACAGGCTATAGCTTTGCCTTTCCTTTTCTTGATGACTGTGTCAAAGTGGTGAAAAACAAAATATCCCTGTATAAAAAAGTCTTCCCGCCTAACCTAGAAAAGCCAACTCTTGCAATCATAGGCTTGATCCAGCCCTTGGGAGCCATTATGCCTATTTCAGAGATTCAAGGACGCTGGGCAACTCAAGTGTTTAAAGGTAAGTGACCACGCAAGTTGACTACCTAATTATTCGGTGGTGTGTTTAGTTCTGTTTATGCACTTATTTTCAAATAGCTAGCGACAGAACAGTATAACTGTATCAGTGCCTCGCACAGAGTTAGTGCTCAAAAATTAACTTTTCAGCAAATCTAAAGCAGTAATTTATAACCACAGACATACATCAATGCCCACTGGGAAATTTTTTCAAAGTAGGCATGCTTTGATTCCATCTTTGGAGATGCGTATATGTAAGTCTGGGATGGGGCTGGGCATAAGATCTATGAGAAAAGTCTTCCTCAGAAACATGCTCTTCAATAATGTGCATTTCACATTAGAATCCACTGATCCAGATTTTAGACGAAAAGTAGTTGCCACAGAGTTGACTCTGACTCATGGTGACCTCATGTGTGTCAGAGTAGAACTGTGCTTCATAGGGTTTTCAATGACTGATTTTTCAGAAGTAGACTGCCAGGCCTTTCTTCCAGGGCACCTCTGGATAGACTCAGACCTCCCACTTTTTGGTTAGTAGCCAAGCACGTTAACCTTTTGTACCACCCACAGGTTCGTAAATTTTATTAGACAAGTGATTTGTATTTGTGAAGCAAAAGAATTTGACTCTTTCATTACAGAAAACTTCAAATATAAAAATGGTATAAATTGATTTCATATAAAAATTAAGACATAGTTAGAGGCTAGTCCAGAATGTAAAAGATTAATACCTCTCATATTCTCACTTTCTCCCTAACTATTCCTTTTTTCAGGTTTGGTTACTAGGAGTATGTGAGAAGAAGACTTTGGGGTTTGGATAGTAGTCTCAGTATGAGTCAGCATTATTAAAAATTATAATATCCTAGAACAGTTGTGTTCTCCAAGTTGGTCAGACCACACCCAGAGATATATTTCAAAAGTGAAACTAGACTACATTAAAGGAAGAAAGACCAAAATGGTTAAGGAATTTTAAAACATGCCATTTTAAAGTACAGCTGAAGGCTCTGAAGATGTTTTGCCTGGAGGAGATAAGATTCAGGGGAGATATGACAGTTCCCTTCAAATATTTCAAGGGACATCCCATGGAAGAAAGATTAGATTAGCTCAGTGTGGCTTCAAAGGGTGGATGGAACCAGAATTAAGAAGTGAAACCTTGAGGAATACATAATATCACATCAATTTTAGAAAAATCTCTTTTTCTACCAGCCCATGCCCATTTCAAGGTGTAATGGACTGCCTCTGAAAGTGTGAGGAATTCAGGCATAATAGGAAGAGGGTATCAAATGGCTGGATGGCTATTTGGGTATGAAATATGGAGCAGATACTTTCAAGCCTCAAAATAGGGAGAAACCAAATGACGTTTTTTCTGGTTACCTAGTGCCACTCTGACAAGAATATACCACAAATGGGATGGCCTTAACAAACAGAAGTTTATTCTCTTATAGTTCAGGAGGCTAGAAGTCTGAGTTCAAAGTGCCAGGCTCTAGGGGCTGGGTGAAAGCCCCTCAGCCTTGGGCTTCAGCTCTGCCTCCAGCTCCTGGCCCACTGAAGCTAGAGGCTTTTCTTCACTCAGATAGCTGCTGGCTGCTAAGGCTGACAAAACCAAGGTTGACAAGTAAAAAGGCATAGTCCTGATGTTACCAAACCACATACATGGCAGGCCATTAGTTTAAGTCCATTGTAAGTACCGAGGTCAGCAGAGCATGGCAGGCTGCTGAAAATAACACGGCTACACACAGGGTCCAAGCGTGCCATAAGCTAGTGACTATTTCCCAAGGCTTCTGCTTTATATACAGGAAGAAGACCACATTCTCTAAGGCAAGCTACTCAGCTGCTCACAGTAGATTCCACCATGGAGTTGGTTACCAGTCTCATCATGGGGAATACTACATCCAGCTACCCAGCCACTCAACCAGGCCCAGCCAAGTTGACATACAAACTGAACTACTGCAACGTTTCAAGTCCCTTCTAAGGAAGAAATTTTTTGAATGTATAGTTAGTTGTTGTAATGAAAGTTGCTTACATTACTAACAGTGTCACTAAAACTCTTCAGAGTTCCTGTTGGAAGGACAGCCTGTTCTTCCCTAGTGAAGATCTTCGTGGGTTTTGGTTGTAGAGGGAGGAAAAAAAAGTTATTAGAGTTGACAGATCAAAAACTTTTCCAAATTTTCCAAATTTCTTATTTCTTAATTTCTTCTAGCCCTATTTAGTAGATCATGTGATTTGAGAGTACTGGACCACCAATCAAATGCAATACCCTATTAGAGTGGCTTAATTCTAGTGCATCTTTTAATTGGGTCAATTAAGTAAGAATATAAAGATGCAATAAAGTAGGCCACAGCATCTTAATATACTTTAAACAACTAGAACTCTTTTCCAGCACCCAGTGAACTATTGAGACAAACAGGGAAAATGAGTATTTAGAAAAATCTGCATTACTCCTGTAGGATTAGGGGATCCTAGGGAAAAATGACCTAAACAAATGGCAAAGAGCCCAGCTTCCTAGACTAGCAGAAGCCTAGTGTGATTCCTCTAGTTTGCTTCTAACACCCAGAAGGAAGGAATCTTCAGAAGAATCTCTATAACTTTATCAAAATTCCAAAAGGAACCCTGAGCTTTTTGTTCTAAACATAGCCATCTTGTCTACCTACAAATTCTTGCCTCTCTCACCTTTAAAATATACCTTCACTGTGCCAGGTTTTTAAACCCTCAGGATTAGCTAGTTTCTCCCATTCTTTCAATTATTTCCAACTCAGTCTATCCCCTTTCCTGGCCTGTCTTGCCCCTACCAAGCCCCATTTTGCCTCCTCTTCCGTTCTCTGGAACCATTATTCTATTGTCAAGAAACTATTCCACCCTTTTCTAGAATGATGAACCTGCTTCCTTGCCTTAACTAAAACCTCATTTTCTTTTCTCTTTGCCTCTTTTACAGTGCTCTCAGGAGCCTTGCAAGTGTTCTACCTTCGTTCAGCAACTTTCTTTCCTTGAAAATCACATCAAGTTATACCAACTCTCTGGGTCTCAAGAAGGCATTATGTCATAGCATGTCATTCAGTTTTCTCCACAAACTGGGTACAGCTCACTCTTTCAGGCCTGTCCTTCTGGAATCTTTATCATACATTCTACAATCTCCTAGATGGACTGGATGACTTACCCATTCATCAGGAAACACTGCCTGTACTCTTTGCCCCTCTATGCCTCTGCTTCTGTTTCTCTCTGTTTGGTATGTCCTTCTTTTACTCATTATTTGTATAAAGAAAGCCTAAATATATTTCCTCCGACCCTTTTAGTATATTAAATTCTCTTGAAAAAAGAATACCTTTGTGGAAGCTCTGGATGGCATAGTGCCTAAGGCATTTGACTGCTAACCAAAAGGCTGGTGGTTCAAACCCACTCCTTGGAAGAAAGACTGGGCAATCTACTTCCGTACAGATATTGCCTTGGAAACCCAAGGAGGGGTCACTATGAGTTGGAATCAACTCAGCCACAGTGAGTTTGGTTTGGTTTTTTATACCAGGCACAGACGAGTACCTAGCACATTATTATCCGTTGCCACACAGTTGGCTCCAACTCATGGTGGCTTTATGACAGAACGAAATGTTAACAGGTCCTAAATAATGTCTGTTCAACTGCATGTAAGTTTAGTTCTGAGGTAAACTCTACAATAAAACTTCTCGAGGGTTTCAGTTTATGAAATACATGAGCCAATTTCTAGTCATGTTAAAAGGCTTGACTGAACTGCAAGAGCAGAATGACAGACATGACTGTCTTCTCTTGTAATATTATCTTTACACTAAAATATTCAAGGGCATGTCAGGATTAGAGAAAGTCATAATTACACAAATCCAATCTGCTCTAGACCTGACAGTAGACTGAAAGTCGTACTATCATATATTTAAAATTCAGACATTCTTCCCACATTGTCTCGGAACCTCTGGAAAATCTCTGAACTTCACCTGTTACCATTGTTCAGCTAGCATTTATTGACCTCTTACTAGTGAGTTTGGTTTGGGTTGGTAGTATGTGCCAGGTCCTGTGCTAGATGGTAGTGATTCAAATATGACCAAAAGGCAAATCCTTATCTTTATGGAACTCAGAGTCAAACAAGGAAGACAGACAAATAAACAGACATTTAACATATTATTCATTCAACAAATATTTACTTAATATTTATTTAAACAAGTGCTCCAATAACAATGTAAAGGAGCTGCTGGGGGGGGGGGTGTAAGAAATCAGCACCCAGTTCTCCTTTGAGAAGCTGGAAAAGGTTCATCAGGCAACCCTCAATGACATCTTAAAGGATGAGTAAGAATTTGGTAAAAGGACAAGGAAATAGTGATCATAACAGGGGGGAAAATCAGTAATATTTATGCAGTCAGAGAAAAGTGACAGAACAAGTCAAGTTCCAGGTATTGCAAGTAGTTCAGAATGTCGAAAGGAAAAGTACTATAAGAATTAATGAAAATGAAGCTAGAGGTATTCAAGGAGGCAAAATCAAGGAAAATCCTTGGGTGCCATGCAACAAGTTTGCATTCTAGGTAGGAGATAGAGAACAATTGAAGAGTTTTAACTAGAAGACAAGAAGTAAAATCAAGTTTGAAGTTTAGAAGATGTGTCAGAGGAGTGAAATGGGAAGTCACTCAGTTAAAAGCCTGTGGTAGAAGTCCAAGTAAGACATGATGAGGGCATTAAACTAAGGTAATGATTATCTAAATGGATAGAGGATAAACTTAAATGAAGTTGAGCAAGTAGATTTGAAAGGATTTAATGACATAATGTATATTGGGGATGAAGGAAGAAAAGAATCTGTTTCCTCAGGTGATGATGCTTTAACTGAAACTGGAGATAGATGAGAAGCAAGATAGGAAGGAAGGAGTTGAAAAATATGGTAAATAATAAGTATCTAAACAAGGAAACACTGGCAAGAACAGTGTTAATGAATTAACAGAGCACTAAACTACAGACTATTTATTGTATGTACCTCTATTTATAGAGGTGTTTGTGTGTGTGTGTGTGTGTGTGCGTGCACGCGTGCGTGCCCGTGCGTGCAAGAATTAGCTGACTCTCTCAGCCTAAACTACTTCCTCCTCCATAATGCTCCTAATTAATAGAAGGAAAGCTTATGGTTGTAATATGAGCAATAATTTGGAAATCAACTTTCACAATATGTTTATTGAGCATCTCAAGAGACCTGTGATCAATCTCAAATGAAGCATCTCAATGTTTTCTCATTGACTTATGAATATAAGTCATAACTACTTGGCTAAAATAAGAAAACACATGGCAAAACCCAGAGGACTATTTCTCGAGTGTTGATTTGTAGAGGAGTCCATATTTTTAGAGGAAGACACCAGGATAGTTACTAAAGTGTGCATAGAAAAAAGAAACCACACTGGTAGAGAATGTACAATCTGTCACATAGGGAACTAGTACTGGTTAGCCTGATAATGGGAATGCTTAAAGAAGTTATGACAGTTTTTTTAATGTTTCAAGGGTATTCATTTGTTAAGATTAGACCATGGTTCCAGAATTATTATTCTTAATAAGCTCTGAGAGTTCAAACAATGTGAGAGATTTATTAGTCGATCATATAATTCACAAATTGGAATCTGACTGGGTGTTGCACCTAAGATGACACTGTATAGGGTATTTATAGTTCAAGGAACAAAGAAAGCCAGGAAAATCCAGATGGTTTCCATGAACATTTCATATAGTTATTAAAATGTCTCTTGAAATTCTTTCCTCCTCAGTATTGTGTTTGGCTAAGAAGACAAATGATGCTAGTCTGAGGGGCTTGTTTTGGGGAGGGAGGTAAGAGCCTGCTGAGCAGACTCCCAGATAACTAGGCACCTGCTTGTGCAGAAGGCAGTCAACCTGGAGTCAAAGGTGAAGAGCGGGAACTGTTGATTATACATAAGTCTACAAAAACAAGCTAGTTAATATTTCTAAAAGTTAGGTTACTTACCGGGAGTTCTTGTGGTATAGTGCCTTAGGCACTTGACTGCTAACCAGAAGGCTGGTGGTTCAAACCCACCAGCCACTCTTCAGAAGGAAGATTGAGCAATCTACTTCCAGAGTGATACCACCTCAGAAACCCAAGGAGGGGTCGCTATGAGTCAGGGCTGACTCAATGGCACATAACAACAGGTTACTACTTACTATCTTAAACTTTTGATCTGTGAAACCAAGTAGCAGGCATGCTCTTCCAGCTGGGTATAATGACTCCATATTGTTTTTAGCTTTCACAGCCACATGTTCTAGCACCATCTTCTCAGAGGGTAATGAGATCCTTATCACTAGGAAAGTTTAAGCAGTAATGACTTGACTAGCAATAACCACTTGACTAGATTATTTGTAGAGAGAAGGCTTATATTAGGTAAGGTATATTTCCATTCTGAAATTCTACTTACAGAACTTAAGGAGTAACACCTTAGGGTTGGGATATGGCTAAAAATTTCTACATGACAAAAAGCCTAGAAATCTAGGAATAAGGCCAATTATTTAAGGTTAGCATTGTTTGTACTGACTTAAATACTATTCTACCTTTGACTATATTTTTGGTATTAAATGCCTAGGGCTGAAATTTTTTGTGTATCAGTGATTAAATTTACCTGTCAAAATCGGGTATTATTAGTTGTCCTTGGCCTTAACCTCCACCCTCATCAGATAAAAAAAGTTAGAAGATGAGGCTTATTTTTGATAGGCCTTTAAGTATTAAGATGTTTACTTTGAGAGTTTACTTTTACTTCCTTCTGTGCTATGAAGCTTCTTTGTTACTAAGAGTACAAGTGTAATGTTTCCCTAGCCCTTTACTTTGTTCTTCATTTTCCATATATTTTTAAGGCCATTTATCATTTCTACATGCCCAAATTTTATTTCCCACTTGAAAGGCTATGTTAAGAAAGAGGTAAGCTTTGATTGGAAGGCAGAGTAGGAGAAATATTTTCCAAAGACAAAGTAGGATAGACTAGAGTGAACTGTAAGCTAGTTAAATACAAAAAAACTATCCTGTATTTCATTGAATTCTCCATAGCCTAATAATTGTTAACAGAATTATTATTCCCAATAAGGTCATTTTATATTTAAAATTTTAACTTTTCTCTTTAGGGCTAAAGACATTGCCTTCACAAAGTGAAATGCTGGCAGATATAGCTAAGGTTCAAGAGAAAATAGATAAAAGGTAAGAAATTCTCCTGGGAAGATATGCTGTTAATTTTTCTACTTATCACGCAATAAGAGCCGTATGTTGTTAGGTGCCGTCAAGTCAATTCCAACTCACAGCAACCCTTTGTGCAACAGTAATAGGGTCCTGTGCCATCCTAACAATCTTTGCTGTGTTTGAGCCCGTTGTTGCAGACACTTTGTTAATCTGTCTCATTCAGGATCCTGTGCTATATTTAGCTTCTTCTTGTTAGTTAAGGATTTAGATTATATTTTGAAGGAAAATGAAATAATTTCTGACAATATAATGGTGAAATAGCACCAGTAGCAGTCCTTTGAATATACATGGAAATAAAAGAGAGAAGCTTAGGAACAGTGTTTAAAGTCCTATGTTTAAGGCCTATAGGAAAAGTCCTGTAGTAGAAAAAAATACATGGAACGAAACTCTGGTACATAATGTTGCTAGGTTGAGGGAGGTCTGGTGGCATAGTGCCTAAGGCACTTGACTACTAACCAGAATGTTGGTGGTTCAAACCCACCAGCCACTCCTCAGAAGGAAGATAGGGCAATCTACTTCCATAATGATACTGCCTCGGGAACCCAAGGCGGGGTCACTGTGAATGGGATCTGAGTTGACGGCAGTGCATCTTTTTTTTTTTTTTTGACGATTACTTGAAGTGCTAATGGAGCTGCCAGAGAAAGAAAAACTGTTGTGATATTAATGAGAGGTAGATATGGTCAAATTACAAATCTGTACGTAAATTTACAAATCTGTTCTGCAGTGGCTGTTTGCTGTCATCATTTGACAGTACACTCAGCCACAGTGGCTTATGGGTGAGAAGTCCACATAATTACGGAAGGGGCTAACATAAGCCAACTACTTAGTAGTTGGCTGAACACATTAATCCAGCAATTTGAATTTCAGAACTTGAACTCAATCACTAGGTGCTTTTTTATTTGGACAAAGTGGAAGTGAGTAGTAAATGTGTTTCTGTGGGAAAGTCAGAAGCACAATCACCACAGGCCCAAAGAGGTTTTCTTCAATTGATGATGCCAATAAACTCTCCTGTCTGCAAGAGGGAAAAAGAAAGTTTTCAACCTTGTTACCTCTTCCTGTTTCTCTCCTGTTTTCCACCTTCCTTTCACTCCCAAAGTTAAAGATTCTAAATTATATGCTTCACTCCCTTTTAACCCTCCTACATTGTAATTTCCATCCTTACTCCTGAAACTACTCTTTTAAAGACCATCCATGACAAACTTCGTGTTACTTCTTCTTACCACTGAATTTGATACTTTTAACATCACTTCCTTCTTAAAGTGCTTTTTTTCCCTTGCTTTCCAGGCACTAAATTATCCTATTTCAACTTTCTTCCTTTTTTTTCATTTGATTTATTTCTGTCTAAACACATTCTGATGTAAGCAAGTCCTCAAGAGTATAATTTAACCTTTATTGAGGGTCCATAATGTACACTCATTGTGAGTGTTTCATATGTATGAGCTTACTTAATCCTCATAACAACTTACAAGGCAGGTTCTAGTGAACTTGTGAAACCTTCATGAATAATACAGATCTTTACCCTCTATCATAGCATAAATAAATACATGCCTACAAACCCTTGAACCAGCATGACACCCATAAGGGAAAGTGCTCAACTTCTTTCCTGTCTTACCTTCTCTTCTAAACTTGAGTCATATCTCAATAAATTCCTACTTGGTCATTTATTGGCCCTTCAAGACTCCATGTTACTAGTTTTACCTTCAAATTTACTTTCATTCATCTTTTTTCTTATCCTTGTTTTTGGATTTCTTTAGTAAACGCTCTCATTTAGTTTGCCTTAGCTTTTTTCTTATTGCCTTTCTATTCTTTCTTCTTTCTTTTCATTATAGAAAGCTGAATATGAAAGTCACCAATCACAGTTATCACTGTTACCATATTCTATTTCCCTTAAAAAGATCTATTAAGAGATCAATCATGGGAGAATGGAAGGGCTGTGTACGCACAGGGACATAGCTCAGGGAGTAGGAGTGTGTGGAGGGAAGGACACAGGGAAGAGGTAACTATGGGGAGGAAGAGGGAGAGGAGTTATTGCACTGTTGTAAACTGTAGTCAATGTCGTGAGACAAAGTGTATGTCAGCTGCTGGATGGAAAGTGAATTTGCTCTGTAAACTTTCACCCAAATCACAATTTTTAAAAAAAGACAAAAAAAAAAAAAAGATCTCTTAACTCCTCAAAACTGCATCTGGCTCCATCTGGAGGGCTATTTGCCTTTTGGGGTAAATCATATTCCCTTCTCCTGTCAGGCTTCCAAATTAACTTTGACCTTGGGAAGTCTGCTTTGTGGACCTCACCAGCACTGCCTTCATTTAAAAAAAAAAAAAATGAGGATTTCACATTTACAGTGATTGATTTAAAGGAGATTTTTGTGATCGATTATCTCTTTCTGATACCATCAGAGTCCTCTGTATCTGGATATGCTTCTCCATTTCTACTCTTGCATCCCACACATGCCTTCTCTACTGTAGCTTGTTGCTGCTGTTAGGTGCTTTCGAGTCGTCTCCTACTCATAGCAACCCTATGTACAAGAGAACGAAACACGGTCCTGTGCCAGCCTCACGAGCCTTGCAATACCTCAGCCCATCATTGCAGCCACTGTGTCAATCCATCCTGTTGAGGGCCTTCCCCTGTTTCACTGACCCTGCACTTTACCAAGCATGATATCCTTCTCCAGGGAATGGTCCCTTCTGACAACATGACCAAAGTAGGTCACACGAAGTTTTGCCATTCTCACATCCAAGGAGCATTCCGGCTCCACTTCTTCCAGGACCATTTGTTAGTTCTTTTAGCAGTCCATGGTACTCTCAGTATTCTTTGCCAGCACCACAACTCAAAAGCATCAACTCTTTCTCAGTCTTCTCTATTCATTGTTCAGCTGTCACATGCATATGAGGTGATTGAAAACACCATGGCTTGGGTTAGGCACTCCTTAGTCTTCAGGGAGACATCTTTGCTCTTCAACACTTGAAAGAGGTCTTTTGCAGCAGATCTGCCCAATGCAATACATCATCTGATGTCTTGACTGCTGCTTGCATTGTTGTTAACTGTACAACCAAGTAATATGAAGTCTTTGACAACTTCAGTCTTTTCTCCATTTATCATGATGCACCTTATTGGTCCAGTTGTGAGGATCTTCCTTTTCTTTATATTGAGGTGTAATCCAAACTGCAGACTATGGTCTTTAATCTTCATCAGTAAGTGCTTCAAGTTATCCTCACTTTCAGCAAGCAAAGTTGTGTCATCTGCATGTCGCAGGTTATTAATGAGCCTTCCTTCAATCCTGATGCCATGTTCTTCATATAGTCCAGCTTCTCGGATTATTTGCTCAGCATACAGATTGAATAAGTATGGTGAAAGGATACAACCCTGATGCACTCCCTTCCTGATTTTAAACCATGCAGTATCCCCTTGTTTTGTTTGAATGACAGCCTCCTGGTCTATGTACAGGTTCCTCATGAGTTTAATTTAATGTTCTATAATTCCCATTCTTCTGAATGTTATCCATAATTTGTTATGCTCCACACAATTGAATGCTTTTGCACAGTCATTAAAACACAAGTAAACATCTTTCTGGTATTCTTTGCTTTCAGCCAAGATCCATCTGACATCAACAATGATATCCCTCATTCCACATCCTACTATAGGTAGTGCCCAAGATATTCTTTGCTCGTATTCTATACTTATCAGTCTTAGAAGAAACACAACCGGCTCTCAAGAACTCTGCTAAAGACATATAGATGACTGAAACAGTCCCTTAGCTCACAATCCCAGTCTAGGGATTCCTGGTAAATTCTAAAGATGCCTGCTCTGTAGAAGTGAAGATGGTGATATTTTACTCACTTTACATTGGACGTATCAGGAAGAACCAGTCACTAGAAAAGATTGGTAAAACTGAGGTTTGACAAAAATGAAGGAGACCCTCCATGAGATGGATCGACACAATAGCTACAACTGTGGGCTCAAACATACCAATGATCATGAAGATGGCACCGGACCAGGCAACATTTTGTTCTGTTACACATAAGGTCACCATGAATTGGAGCCAATTCAGTGGCAGCTAACAACAATTCTACATTTATACCTGCTTTACTCTTCACTCTGCTGTTCCCTTGAATTATAATATTTTCCTTTTTGTTCTTAGAATATCTATATCTTCCACATCCTTCAAGGCTCTAACTATGATAGTTCTCTTTTAACTAACCTCTCTCTACATTTCTATTTGGCAGTCTAAAATTACTGAGAGTCTTAGATTCCTCTCTGCTTCATATGTCAGGTGGATCTCCTATGTTAGGTTTTAAACTCACTAAGGACAGATACCATACCTTGCATTTTTTCCTCTGTTTTCCATAACTCTTAAGCTCAATATTGAGCCAGTAGCAGGCACTCTGCAAGCACTAACTGACTGAGTGACTGATTTATTAAACTTGGTAAGTCATTGCTTCTGTCTTTTCTGCTTTAGGTATGTGGAGAGTCAACGCCATACTATTCAAGGAGACTATATAGAAACAATGGAAGAGTTTGCTGATCTGGTGGGAGTCAAGCCCAATGTGCTGTCCTTGGCCTTCACTGATCCCAAGTTGGCATTTCACTTATTATTCGGACCCTGTACTCCAGTCCAGTATCGTCTTCAGGGGCCTGGAAAATGGGATGGAGCACGGCAAGCTATCCTCACTACAGATGATCGTATCAGGAAGCCTCTGATGACAAGAGTAGTTAAAAAGAATAATTCTGTGACCTCAACAATGACAATGGTTAAGGTTATGCTGGCTATTGCCTTCTTTGGTATAGTACTGGCCTATTTTTAGTTGTCCTGTTATCATTGCTCCTGTTTTTACTGGGAAGCTGGTTCTTGATACCTTTAGAACCTGAAGAAATTGAAGAACTCTCAGATTCACATCACCCAGAAACTTACTTTTCTTTTTCTTTCCATAGCATTAATCCTCTTTCCTTTTTCCCCTATAGTGAAATCACCCAGTTTTTCATTCAGATTATCTCAACTCCCTTCCTCTCAACACTCTTTCTTCACCTTTCCCTTCTAGTAATCCCTAGACTGTGAGCTCAGGGACACTTTCAGTCATCCTATATGTCCTTAGCAGAATTGTTGACTTATATTCTCAAAGAAACAAACTCACTGCCATCAAGTCGATTCCGACTCATAGTGACCCCTATTGGGTTTCCAAGGCTGTGAATCTTTATGGAAGCAGATTGCCTCTTCTTTCTTCTGTGGAGCAACAGGTGGGTTCAAACTACTGACCTTTTGGCTAGCAGCCAAATGCCTTAACCACTACACCACCAGAGTTCCTTTGACATATAGTAGTAGCTAATGTTTGTTGATGGTAATCAAATACTGTGGTGGGCAGTGTAAGTCAGCATCTGTGTAAGAGCTAGCTAACTCTAGGTAACTGCTCTAATGGATTTGGTTTTCTATTACATAGTCAATTTTTCTGTTTGTTTTTAATATTGTAGCTAAATGTTTGTTCCTAAGAGGTGAGAAATCATGGTCATATAACAATTGTATGTATCTGAAATAAGACATAGACTTCAGAGAATGTTTCACTTGCTATTCCCTACCACCACCATAAATCACTAATTGTCATAAAGTCAGCTCTAAATCATGGGCCCCATGTGTATCAGAGTAAAACTGTAGAAGGGTGCTCAACAGTTGAGTATTTGGAAGTAGATCACCTGGCCTGCCTTCTGAACTGCCTCTGAGAAGACTTGAACCTCCAACCATTTGATTAGCAGCCGAGCCCATTCACCTTTTTGTACTATGTAGGGACTCCTGCATTCCCTAGTATATCTGATGTTTTCCCTAAGTCACATGTCTTTATTTCTCAATGAAGGAACTACCTTTGACTTTCTAGGCCCAAAGTTCATTCTAATAATGTAGCATCTACCAATAAGTTCAACTTGGTTGAGAAACTTGGGATTTTAAATTACCTGTCCTATCTGTTTTGAACTCTTGGTTTCCATATTCAGGAAACAAAACTTTACCTTAGGAAGTATGATAAGTAGCTACCAACTGTTGTAGTGTGGCCTGAAAATATGACTTGATTTGTTTCCCATCTCTCTTACTTTTCCATTCCTCACCCTTTTCCCTAAATGAAGTATAAGAAAAAGACATCATTTATGTATGGTTTTGAAAAAAAAAAAAAAAGGAGAAGGAAACTGTCCCAGATTGGCAGATTTCTATGAGAGCACAGGAAATTTCACAGAGGTTATTACATTGACCAATGTGGAATATACCCAAGAACAGATAACAGGTACAAAGAAGACATAGTGAAGATATGTTGTTGTTGTTGTTATGTGCCGTCAAGTTGTATCCAACTCATAGCGACCCCTCCTTGGGTTGCTGAGGCCGTATCACTATGAAAGCAGATTTCCCAACCTTCCTTCCAAGGAGTGGCTGATGGTTTTGAACTGCCAGCCTTCTTGTTAGAAGTCAAGTGCTTTAGGCACCATGCTACCAGAGCTCCCATAGTGAAGATATAGTCATCATAAAATTATGCAGACCCTCATTGTGATTATCTGCTAACCATGAGCTCGTTTGAATTTACCTTATGCAAAGTTTAACTTTACCTGAAGTAATCTGATTTTCACCCTTGTTTCTGGAGAAGATAATTCTAATACTTTGGAGTTTCCTGAGTGATTGAGATACCTTTGTTGGGTAAATGATTGGGGGCTGGCCAGGCCACAAGAACCACCATGTAGCCACCAGAAGGAAGAGGAACATAATTTAATTATGTTAAAGATAGCCTAACGGTTAATCTTCTACTTTGTAGCTCCTCTTTTCTCCGTAAAAGTTTGTAACTGATCTACACTGAACCCTTCTATTTTTCTAAAAAGAGAAAGCTCCCTGTACGCATACAGATTAATTGCTCAAATAAACCCTATGTGCTTTCATTTCTTTGTGCTTTGATTATTTTGACGTGCATTAATTTGAACTGATATTAAATATTCTGCTTTACTAGTTTTTCTTCCATCATCCAGTGTAGCTCTGAAAAACAGAGCAAATAAAATGAAAAGCAGATACTTGGGATTGTGTCCCAGCGTTGCCACCTATTGTTTTCTCATTTGTAGAAGTTTCACCATATTCCTTACTCTCAGAGAAGTTATATAAGTGTCAGCTGTCAGACACACTGAATTCCATGAAAAAAAAAAAAAGCAGTAGGGAAAGTGCCAGCCAGGTGTATGTTCATAAGCAGTTGTTTTGCTTCTGTTGGGATTGCTGCCCAGTACTTAACAGTACTAAAGAAATTTGAACTGAAAGAACAACATTAGAAATTATTATGTTTCCTAGTAAAATAAAAGATACATAAAAGAACCAGAAATACAAGAACTACAGCTTTCTCCTAATCATATAATTATTTGGAAAAATGCCTGCTATTTGGCCTAATTTACCTGGGGAGAGGCCTTTTGAGAATTAGAAAATTGTTATTACTTTTTAGGTTCTCTTCCTTCCCTAATCCTTATATGATACTGAAGATTTATTATCTATTAAAATAGACCTAGTGCCTAAGACATTTGACTGCTTACAAGAAGGTTGGAGGTTTAACCCCACCAGTTGCTCCATAGAAAGGAGATGGGTTAGTCTACTTTCGTAAAGATTTACAACTTCAGAAACCTAATGGGTGTCACAATGAGTTGGAATCTACTTGATGGCAGTGAGTCTGCATTTTGGTTTGATTGTTTGTTGTTATGTGCCCTCAAGTCGGACCCAACTCATAGGGACCCCTCCTTGGGTTTCTGAGGCAGTATCACTACGGAAGTAGATTGCCCCATCTTCCGAGAAGCGGCTGGTGGGTTTGAACCGCCAGCCTTCTGGTTAGCAGTCAAGTGCCTTAGGCACTATGCTACCAGAGCTCGGTTTGGTTAGTATCTATTAATTTAGAGATTACTCTAGTTCAAAAGTAAATTAAAAGTCAGGTGCTTCTTTTTCATTTTCTTCTTTCAGCATGTAAATTTGTCAAATTAACATAACAGTCCTTTGATAATATAATTCCTAACTGATCAGCAATAAAAATCTCAGTTTCCTTTTTATTTATTACTATTTTTAAAATAGTAAAAGGGAGCTCTGGTAGCATAGTGGCTAAGACACTTGCCTGCTAACCAGATGGCTGGTGGTTCAAA
>NW_006921597.1:2459020-2464024 GCF_000298275.1 Orycteropus afer afer
CCACCAGCCACTCCTCGGAAGGAAGGTTGGGCATTCCTACTTCCGTAGTGATACTGCCTCGGAAACCCAAGGAGGGGTTGCTATGAGTCGGGGCCGACTCCACGGCACATAACAACAACTATCAGACCAGTAAGCTTGGTCTTTGTTATGCATTTAAATCTTGTTCCACATTTTTTTCCCCACTCTATTCAGGATCTCCAATTTTGATCCCTTTCTGTGTAGTTGACAATAGTAGCTGTGCACCATCTACTTCTACTCTCACGGTCGTGTATGCTGAGGTGCTCGTGGTCCACTAGTCTCATGGACTAATTGTTTACAGGCTCCTTGAATTCACTCTTCCTTGCTTTGGATGAGGAGAGACCAATTGTTGCATCTTAGATGGTAGCTCACAAGCTTTTAAGACCCCAGTCCCTACTTACCAGAGTAGGATGTAAAACAATGTTTTTGTGTACTCTGTTATGCCAGTTGAAGTTGATGTCCCCTGTGACCATGGTGCTGAGCCCATAGGCTCAGCAACTCATTCACTCAAGGTGTTTGGCTGTACCTAAAAAGTTATCATAACTTTGCCCCCATTTGCTCTATTACATATATGGATTTTTTATAGCACATACAAATGTTGTTGTTGTTAGGTACCATCAAGTTGGCTCTGACTCATAGCTACCCTACATACAACAGAAAGAAACACTGCCCTGTCCTGCACCAGCCTCACAATGCTTAATATAACTGAGCCCATCATTGCAGCCACTGTGTCAATCCATCTCCTTGAGGGCCTTCCCCTTTTCACTGACCCTCCACTTTACCAAGCATGATATCCTTCTCCAAGGAATGGTCCTTTCTGACAACATGACCAAAGTAGGTGAGATGAAATCCGGCCATTCTCACTTCCAAGGAGCATTCTGGCTACACTCCTTCCAGGACCAATTGGTTCATTCTTATGGCAGTCCACGGTACTTTCAGTATTCTTTGCCAACAGAACTCAATAGCATTAACTTTTCTTCCATTTTTCTTATTTATTGTTCAGCTTTCACATGCATATGAAGCGTATGAAAATACCATGGCTTGCATTAGGCACATCTTAGTCCTCAAAAGAGACATCTTTGCTCTTCAGCACTTTAAAGAGGTCTTTTGCAGCAGATCTGCTCAATCAGTACATCATCTGATGTCTTGACTGCTGCCTCCATTGGTTGATTGTACAACCAAGTAATAGGAAGTCTTTGACATCTTCAGTCTTTTCTCCATTTATCATGATGCGCCTTATTGGTCCAGTTGTGAGGATCTTCCTTTTCTTTACATTGAGGTGAAATCCATACTGCAGGTTGTAGTCTTTAATCTTCATCAGTAAGTGCTTCAAGTCATCCTCACTTTCAGCAAGATTGTGTCATCTGCATATCTCAGGCTGTTAACGAGTCTTCCTGCAATCCTGATGCCATGTTCTTCTTCATATAGTCCAGCTTCTAAATGACAGCCTTCTAGTTTATGTACAGGTTCCTTATGAGCACAATTAAGTATTCTGGAATTCCCATTCTTCTCAATGGTATCTATAATTTGTTATGAGCAACACAGTCGAATGTTTTTGCATAGTCAGTAAAACATAAGTAAACATCTTTCTGCTATTCTTTGCCTTCAGCCAAGATCCATCTGACATCAGAAATGATATCCCTCATTCCACACCCACTTCTGAATCCAGCTTGCATGTCTGGAAGTTCCCTGTCAATACACTGCTGCAACCATTTTTTAATTATCTTCAGCAAGATTTACCTTGCGTGTGATATTAATGATATTGTTCGATAATTTTCACACTCTGTGGGATCACCTTTCTTTGGAATGGGTACAAATATGGATCTCTTCCAGTCAGATGGCCACATAGCTGTCTTCCATATTTTTTGGCTTAGATGAATAAGTGCCTCCAGTGCAGTGTCTGTTTGTTCAAACATCTCAATGGTAGTCCGTCTATTCCTGGAGCCTTATTTTTTGCTAATTCCTTCTGTGCAGCTTCAACTTCTTCCTTCAGTAGCATTGGTTCTTGACCATATGTCACCTCCTGAAAAGGATGAACACGAACCAATTCTTTTTTGTACAGTGACTCTGGGTATTCCTTCCATCTTCTTTTGATGTTTCCTGCATCACTCAATATCTGCCCATAGAATCTTTCAATATTGAAACTTGTGGCTTGAATTTTTTCTTCACTTCTTTCGGCCTGAAAAATGCTGAGCATTTTCTTCCCCTTGGTTTTCTAACTCCAGGTCTATACACATTTCATTATAATAGTTGACTTTGTCAGGAGAGGAAGATGGTGTTGTAGTCCACACGTTTGTTCTATCTAGCATCTTAATTCCTGAAAAACTAGGTAAGCAGTGATTCTGGAGCTGTGAACAGCTGAGTAAGTAAGAGGCTGCCAGATTTAGAGGAAAATAAAAAAAAAAAAAAACTCACTGCTGTCAAGTCGGATCTGACTCATAGCAAATCCTCCTTGGGTTTCTGAGGCAGTATCACTACAGAAGTAGATTGCCCAATCTTGCTTCTGAGGAGTGGCTGGTGAGCCAGCCTCCTGGTTAGCAGTCAAATGCCTTGGGTGCTACACCACCAGAGATGGAGATAAAAAGCAGAGTAAACAGCCAGGAAAAATAAATGAACCTGCCCTGCAGGCAGGGCAGAGAATTCATTAGCAATACAGAGGAAAGCCACTGAAAGAGAAAGGGGCGGGGGGGGGGGGGGGGGGGGGGAGACACCACAGAACCCACTGGAGGCTTCAGAGTCTCAGTATACCCACACCAGGAGCTTCTGATGGTAACCTTGAGAGCTGACCTGAGTAAGTAAATAACCTTGCTGAGAAACAGAGCAGAAATCCCTGTGGCTCTGGCTGCCAATGAGTTCAGAGTGGAAAGGGGGGAGGGAGGAAACTTTCCAGGGGTAGGTGGGCCCCAGTACAAGCTCGCAGCAGAAGGCTGGGATTCAACTCTTCCATGACAGCTTTTTACCACCGACTGGACCAGGGTACAGGGTTTTTGTGACTTCTGACCCAAGTGAAAAGTAGTGGCCCCCTAACCATTGGGGTCTCTGCCAATTTTGAACTGTGGTCACTGAGTGACAACAAAACATCATCACTGGTAGCCCTCCCAAGCAGACTCAAAACAAAACCCCAGAGCCAGAAGCAATTACGGAAACAAAGAAAGCAGGGACTTGCTAGTGGCACCTTGTTTCTCATTTTCTTTTTCTTTTCTTTCTCTTTTTTCCCCTTCTCCCCTGCCTCATTCAATAGAAGAACCACACTAAACCACCACAACACCTGCTCGTCCCAAATCTAAATCCCCTTCATGATGAACAGAGACCGTATCCATATTCCCAACAGTGATTCCATCAACACAAAGAAAACTGCAGACAAACCCAGCACATCTGAATAACCAAAAAAAAAAAAAACTAGCTCCACACTTGCAAATACATCTAAATGTAAAATCAGGGTAAAACAAATCAATACATAATTAAAAGTTAAAGACCAAAACTTCAAAATGTCTAGGAAACAACAGACAACTGCAAATCAAGCAAAAAAAAAACATGACAAGACAATAGAAATAAAACCTCAGGCTAAAAACTTACCTAGATTTCACGGCAAGATGGCGGACTAGGCAGAAGGACTGCACAGACCCTCTTCAACAAAGAAAAGGGAAACCAATTAACACAGACTCAGAAGATAATCCTGGACCCCTGAGGCTTGAAGGGAAAGATATAGAAGTGGACTAAACCCCAACTAGCAGAAGAATTTGCGTGAAAATACCAAAAAAGGAGACAGATGGAGCTGTGGTCTGGCAGCGATCCTGAGCAATCCTGACGGGACAGACAGCTTGGAGATTCCTAAGTGGTGGGAGGACCTAAGAATTAACCAAAAAATCAGCCCTGCTAGCCAGGGACCGCGCAGAGGACTGTGCATGGTGTCTGGGGAATAAACAGAGAAGGTGAAGAGAAAGGCAGACTGAGCTGTGGACTTTTGCCAGTCCAGAGGGCACCACCATTTTGAAGCTTTAAAAGCAGCTTGACTATTTTGGATATTTAAAGAGACAGTGCTCTAGCAGATTCCTGGGGCTGAAGAACATGTTCTGCTTTCCAGGAACTCCAGGACACTCCGGACCCACAAGACTGAAAAGGTATGACATTCCTCCTGTTACTCTTATACCCCACACCCTCTTGGTGAATGGAGGTGCAGTCATCCCCCACTCCCGCCTACCTTCTGGGCCCACAGGAACTCCATCACAGTCTGTGTGCTCAGACAGAGTCTGGGAGCCCTACCCTGTTCTCCACCAATTCTTTTTTTCTTTCTTTCTCTTTTTTTATTTTTATTTTTTTCTTTTTGCTTTCTTTTTTCTGGTGATTAGTTTCCTTGTATTTGTCAGTTTTAAAACAATTATTATTATTAATACTTTGGTCCTTTTTATTATTATTCTTAATCTTCCCCTCCCAGGTCCTAGATTTCAGCATTTTTTCTTTTCCCTATTCCTGGTTGAAATTTTCTTTTCCCTCTTCCTAGCTGAAATTTTTTTTTTTTTAAATTTAAGGGATTTTTTGTTTTGTTTTGTTTTTCCCCCCTTTTTTCTTGTGCTAAACCACATTCCTTCTTTTTCTTTTTTGCACTTGTCCCATTTTTTTTCTTTCATGATTCTCCTTCTCTACTTTTTTTCTCTTAGTCCCTAGGGAATAGACAGAGAAGGTGAAGAGAAAGGCAGACTGAGCTGTGGACAGCTCCAGATATTGCAGATTTTCTTTTTTCCTTCTTCTTTTTCCCTTATTGGCTACTATTCCTGTGTGATTACATGGTGTGTGTTTTTTATCCATGTCCTTTTAGTTTCTTGGGCACTCTTGAGAGCCACTACCTCCTTCTCCACCAAAGGGCCAACGATAAAAAACCACCAAGAAAAGCCTGAATCACCCTTGGCTGCTCTTCACAAACAATTAACAGAGATCTAAATACAATAACACCACAATGTCTCAGAGACAACAGACCATCACAGTCCA
>NW_006921597.1:2472237-2474899 GCF_000298275.1 Orycteropus afer afer
AGTTCAGGGGGCAGGAGTCCATGGAGGGATGGACACAGGGAAGAGGTAACTATGGGGAGGAAGTGGGAGGGGAGCTGTTGCATTGTGGTAAACTGTGGCCAATGTCATGAGACAAAGTATATGTAAACTGCTGTATAGAAAGTGAATTTGCTCTGTAAATCTTCATCCAAATCACAATTAAAAAAAAAAAAAAGACTTTTCTAACATGGAAAAAAGAACAGGCAATAGAATTATCTGAGAAAGAATTCACAAGATATGTATATAGAACTTTCTAAGAGCTCAAGGAAACCACAAACAGAATCAAGGAGAACACATACAGTACCCTGGAAGAATTCAGGAAAACCATTCAAGAACAAAAGAAGAAGATAAATATACAATCAGACTTATACAAAAACAGCACTTAGAAATCCAGAAGATGAACAGTAAAATTACAGAGTTAGACAACACAGTGGAAGCATAAAAGAGCACACTAGAACTGGCTGAAAAACACATTTCCAAACCAGAAGATAAATCCCTTGATGCCAGCCTGTTTGAAGAAAAATCAGAACAAAGATTGAAGAGAACCTAAGAGTTATATGAGATGACATGAAAAGAAACATCATATGCCTCACTGGAACCAGAACAAGAGGAGGAAAAAAAAAAAAACCACTGAGAAAATTGTGGAAGACTTGCTAACAGAAAATTTTCCCCATATCATGAAGGAAGAAAAGATATCTGTCCAAGAAGCTCAACAAACCCCATACTGGATGTTGTTGTTAAGTGTCATTGAGTTGTCTCCAACTCACAACAACCCTATGCACAGCAGAACAAAACACCGCTGGTCCTGTGCCAGCTCCATGATCCTTGCTATACTTGAGCCTATCACCGCAGCCACTGTGTCATGAGGGCCTTACCCTCTTTTGTCGACCCTCCCACCTTACCAAGCATGACATCCTTCTCCAGGGAATGGTCCCTTCTGATAACACGACCAAAGCAGGTGAGACCAAGTCTGGCCACTCTCACTTTCAAGGAGCATTCTGGCTGCACTTCCTCCAGGACAGATTTGTTAGTTCTTTTAGCAGTCCATGGTACTTTCAGCATTCGTCACCAGCACCACAACTCAAAAGCATCAATTCTTCTTCAGTCTTCCTTATTCATTGTCCAGCTCTCACCAGCAAAGAGATTGCTGAAAAAGAAATAAAGAAATCAATTTACAATAGCTACAAAAAAAATAAAATATTTGGGAATAAATCTCAATAGGGACACAAAAGTCCCATACAAAGAAAACTACAAAACACTACTCCAAGAAACCATAAGAGATCTGCATAAATAGAAGAACATACCGTGCTCATAGGTTGGAAGATTGAACATTGTCAAAATGTCAATACTACCCAAAGAAATCTATACATTCAATGCAATCCCAAAACAGATCCCACCAACATTCTTTAAGGATATGGAAAAACCAATCACTAATTTTATATGGAAAGGAAAGAGACCTAAAATAAGTAAAGCACTATTGAAGAAGAAGAACAAAATAGGAGGACTCACACTCCAGGATCTCAAAACCTACTATACAGCCACAGTAGTCAAAACAGCCTAGTACTGGTACAATGACAGACACATAGACCAGTGGAATAGAATTGAGAACCCAGAAATAGATCCATCAACCTATGGTCAGCTGATTTTTGACAAAGGGTTGAAATCCATTAAATAGGCAAGAGGTGGTCTCTTTAACAAATGGTGCTGGCAAAACTGGACATCCATTTGCAGAAAAATGAAACAAGATCTGTACCTCATATCGTACACAAAAACTAACTCCAGATGAATCAAAGACTTAAATGTGAAACCTGAAACTATAAAGTTCCTCAAGGAAAAAATAGGGGCAAATTTAGGGGACCTAATTTATGGCATGAATAGACAGTCAAGCATAACCCAAAATGTACAAACAGCTGAAGATAAACTAGATGAATAGGACCTTCTAAACATTAAATTTGTATGTGCTTCCAAAGACTTCTCCAAAAGAGACAAAAGAGAACCTACAGATTGGGAGAAAATATTCGGCAATGACATATCTGATGAGTCCTTATCTCTAAAATTTATTGAAAACTCCAACACCTCAGCAACAAAAAGATTAACAATCCAATTAAAAAATGGGCAGAAGACATGAACAGACACTTCACCAAAGAGGATATTCAGGCAGCCAGCAAATGCACGAAGAAATGCTTACGATCATTAGCCATTAGAGAGATCCAAGTCAAAACAACAATGAGATACCATCTCACCCCAGCACCAATGGCAAAGTGCAACAAGAAAGAAAATAACAAATGCTGACAAGGATGAAGAGAGATTGGAACTCTCATACACTGCTGGTGGGACTGTCAAATGATACAACCACTGTGGAAAGCAGTATGGCGATTCCTTCAAAAGTTGGAATTAAAAATATCATTTGACCCAGCAATTCCATTACTAGGTATATATCCTAAAGAAGTGAGAGCCAGGACAACAACAGATATATGCACACCCATGTTCATTGCAGCACTATTTACAATAGCAAAAAAAAAAAAAAAAATTGGAAATAACCTACATGTCCATCAGCAGAGGAATGGATAACCAAACTACAGTACAGACACACAATGGAATACTATGCAACACTAAAGAATAATGTAGAATCTGCAAAACACCA
>NW_006921597.1:2475479-2483993 GCF_000298275.1 Orycteropus afer afer
AGATCCATATTTGTACCCATTCCAAAGAAAGGTGATCCCACAGAATTTGGAAATTATTGAACAATATCATTAATATCACACGCAAGTAAAATCTTGCTGAAGATAATTCAAAAATGGTTGTAGCAGTATATTGACAGAGAACTTCCAGAAATGCAAGCTGGATTCAGAAGAGGATGTGGAACAAGGGATATCACTGTTGATGTCAGATGGATCTTGAGGGGAAACAAAGAATACCAGAAAGATGTTTACTTGTGTTTTATTGACTATGCAAAAGCATTTGATTATGTGGATCATAACAAGTTGTGGATGACATTGAGAAGAATGGGAATTCCCGCACTTGATTGTGCATAGACCAGGAAGCAAACAGAACAAGAGGCGACTGCATGGTTTAAAATCAGGAAGGCAGTGCCTCAGGGTTGTATCCTCTCATCATAGTTATTCAATTAGCATGCAGAACAAATAGTCCGAGAAGCTGGAGTAATGAAGACCATGACATCAGGATTGGAGGAAGGTTCATTAACAACCTGCGATATGCAGACAACACAACTTTGCTTACTGAAAATGAGGATGACTTGAAGCACTCACTGATGAGGCTTGAATAATACAGTCTGCAGTACTGATTACATCTCAACATAAAGAAAATGAAAATCCTCACAACTGAACCAATAAGCAGCATCACAATGAATGGAGAAAAGATTGAAGTTGTTAAAGTTTTCATATTATTTTGTTCCAGAATCAACACCAATGGAAGCAGCAGTCAAAAGATCAGATGACATATTGCACGGGGAAATCTGTTGCAAAAGACCCTTTCCAAGTGCTAAAGAGCATAGATGTCTCCTTGAAGACTAAGGTACGCCTAACCCAACCGATGGTATTTTCAATTACCTCATATGCATGTGAAAGCTGGACAATGAATAAGGAAGACTGAAGAAGAGTTGTGCTTTTGAGTTGTGGTGTTGGCGAAGAATACTGGAAGTACTGTGGACTGCCAAAAGAACTAACAAATCTTTCCTGGAAGAATTGCAGCCAGAATGCTCTTTAGAAGTGAGAATGACTAGACTTTGTCTAACCTTCTTTGGTCATGTTGTCAGAAGGGACCATTCCTTGGAGAAGGATATCATGCTTGATAAAGTGGAGGGTCAACAAAAAAGGGAAAGGTCCTCAATGAGATGGATTGACATGGTGGCCGCAGCGATGGGCTCAGGTGTGGCGAGGATTGTGAGGCTGGCACAGGACCAGGCAGTGTTTCGTTCTGTTGTGCACAGGGTTGCTATGAGTTGGAGACAACTCAACGGTACCTAACAACAACAACAACACATATATGCTCATTCTTGGAATGCCAGAAAGTATAGAAATGCTCAAAAAGCAAACTGGTGTCGGTATATTAAATGGACACAGGAACCAATGGCCAAAGCCGGAACAATCTGAAAACTTAAATAATGTAATATTGTATTACATTATTGACATAATCATGACATAAATGCATGAGTCTATACTGATACAAATAAGTTATTAAATAAATTAAAAAATGAAGAGAATAAACAAATCTCCCATAGAGAAGAACTCCAAATAATTTATGTAGATGCTGCCCCCTGAAGGAGGTGGAGCATAACCTCTTAAGTGTGCGTGCACACAATGACTTCCTTCTAAATAGTATAAGATGAAAAAGGGAAAAAAGAGTAACTTTACAGTCAAGAAGCCTGACAAATAAGTACTACCTTCAGCTAAGTGATCATGAATAAAATCAGTAGTGATAAGTCATGTTTATATTATCTACTTTTAATATGATGTGGTGAGAATGACCCTTTATCTCTGTGGTATTCCCCAAAACACATAATCCCAGTCTAAGCATGAGAAAAACATCAGACAAGCCCAATTTAAGGAATATTATACAAAATCCCTGACCATCTCAAAACTGTCAAGGTCATCAAAAACAAGAAAAGTGAGAAAACTATCAGTTTAGAGGAACCTAAGGAAATATGATGTCTAAATGTAATGTTTATTCTGGATGGGATCCTGGAACATAAAAAGGACATAAGGTAAAACTCAAGCATCTAAGTACAGGCTTTGGTTAATAATAATGTATCAATACTGTCTGATAATTATCAATTGTTTGATAATGTATTATTGTTAATAATATCACCGTGAGTACTGTGCTCCCTTAAATAGTCATCTGTGTGAGAACAAACAGTAAACATTTACCCTAAAGCAAAGATGAGGAGGTAAGGAGGGGCAGGAAGCCAGATTAATGGAAACAGAACAAACAGAATGGAAATAATGAGAATGCTGACACATTGTGGAAAACATAACCAATATCACAGGACAACTTGTATAAAAATTATTAAATGGGAACCTAATCTGCTATGTAAATTTTCACTTAAACAGTAAAATATTTTTAGAATATTGTTTCATTAGTTGTGACAAATATACTATAGTATTGCAGGATGTTAACAATAAGGGAAGTTGGATGTGAAGTGGGTGGACATTCTCTGTATTATCTTTGCAACTTTTCTATAAACCGAAAACTATTATAAAACTTAGAAAATATTTTAAAACAGAGAGAGAAATGTATGCCTTTGGTCATAATTTGACCCAGAGCCATAGTTTAGTGGCATTTTCTCAAAGGAGGAGGAACACTGGATAGTACTGTTCCTTCATTAAATTACCATATTTTTTCTTGATCACTCCATAAATTAAGTTGTTCTAATAAGCATAATATAAATTATTATAACAATTTTGTTTCCTTTGCTGAATAAGTATAGACTATCATTCTATAGAAGGAGCCCTGGTGCTGTCACAGTCAAGTGCTCAGCTGTCATCCAGAAGGTTGATGTTTTGAACTCACCTGTCCATCCACATGAAAGAGATGTGGCAGTCTTCTTCCGAAAAGATTTGTAGTCTGGGAAATGCTTTGGATAGTTCTACTCTGTCCTATAGTGTCACTATGACTTGGAATCAACTTGACAGCAGTGGATACCATTCTAGGGGAAGAAAAAATAAAGTGGTAGGTTAAAAGGTACATCTTCTTAAAATCACTTGTTATACCTGAGCACATTAAGGTGCTCCGGGTAGTGTAGTGCCTACAGCATTTGACTACCATCCAGAAGGTTAGCAGTTCAAACCCACCAGCCCTCAACAGAAGGAAAATGGAGCAATCTACTTCTGCAAAGATTCACCACCTCAGAAACCCAACAGGGTCACTATGAGTTGGAATCAACTCAATGGCAATGGGTTTGATTTTTTTTTGAGCACATTAAACCAATAGTCTCCACTAGCAATATTTATAGTGTATTAATAACAATGCTAAGTACATTCATAAATAAAGTAATTTTACTTAATATTGGGTCTATAATCTGTTAAGGAGCTCTGGTGGCACAGTACCTAACGCATTTGACTGCCAACCTTATGGTTTGCCTCAGAAACCCGATGAGGGTTGCTATGAGTTGGAATTGACTTGATGGCAGTGCATTTTGTTTGGTTTGGTTATGCTCTGTTACTGTTAACCATAATTTAATATATAAACTTCCTCCAGACTGCCTCTTTTTTTTTTAATCATTCCCTCTCATGCTTACCTCACCCCAAGTATAACAACTCCACAGCTCCTATTTTCTTGTTCAATTCTCCTAGTTGATTATGTCATACCTTCTACCTACACATGCTCAAACATATCATTCCTCCCTTCTCCTCATGGTCAGCTAGTGATCTTGCTTCTCTTTTCTCTAAGAAAATAGGAATGACCAGAAGACCTTCACATCCTCCAACTATCAAATCTAACAATCTACACGAATCTGGACCCATATTTTTTATATTTCTTCCTGTTACAATGGATGAACGATGGTACACTGGATGCCATCTTCTCTCATGTCCTAAAGACTTCACTCTTGTACATGCCCCTTTCTTGCTTTCATCATCAGTTTTTCTCTTTGCACTGAATCATTCCCACACAAGCATGATATATTATCTCTACACTCCTTATGTACACTACAGTCATAGTTTATTTCACTTTGAGGAAAACTACTAGTAGTAAGGATTAGGAAAAAAAACAAAAAGCAGCATTCAGTTATTCATACAACCCACATTTATAGAATATCTACTATATTCAACACAACTTTATGGTATGTATTCTCCTTCTATGGGAAGAATATTAATATGAGATATTAATGTCACTTTTTCAGACATTCTTGAAATTTGGATAAATCATAATATATCTAAGACAAAATAATGAAGACAGGCCCTAAACAAAATCTTCACCATTACTCAGTGCCTAACTTTTGCTTTATCTCCAAAAACTGACTCTGGGACTACACTTTTCCTTTTGCATTTTTTCAAAACTCCTTCTCCCCCTTGAGTCTTTGGCACAAATATGCCTAGCAGAAACTGCATGCTGCGGTGTAATGAAATCTCACAGCACATGCTACGAAAATAGGAATGATATCATCACATGGACTCATGCTGAATGTAGCCTGTCTTTTTCACATATTCATTCACTCATATTACAAATATCTATTGCACATCTACTATGTACCAAGGAATGTGATAGGTGATGGGAACATAATAATGAGCAATGCAGACATAAACTCTGCCTTAATGGATCTGACAGTCTAAAAGAGAAGATAAATTGTTGTAAACATCTCATGAATTTATCTTCAAGCTAAAAAATGCATAGGAGGACAGCCACAGGAAGATGTTGCAAGACATCTAATCTTGCCCAGGCTTATTTAGTATCCCTTTTTATCAAGTTTTGACTCTTAGTTTTAGCCATCTTCTCCCGTTTTGCATCACTTAGGAAAGCAGGTTTTACCTGCTTCCTACACTGCTCCTTGCTCTTAAACCTTTTCTACAGCCTTTCAAACTCAATTAATACATGCTAATTATTGCCTCTGCCACTCATATGTCAGTTTGTCAAACTGTGCTGGCTGTGATGCTGGAAGTATTGCCACTGGTATTTCAAATAAATACCAGCAGGGTCATCCATGGGAAAGGTTTCCGCAGAACTTCCTGACTAAGACAGACTAGAAAGAAGAATCTGGCAATCTACTTCTAAAAAACATGGCCAGTAAAATCCTTATGAATAGCAGCACATCATTGATTGATATAATGCCAGAAGATGAGCCTCTCAGGTTGGAAGACATTTAAAATACAACTGGAGACGAGCTGCCTCCTCAAAATAGAGTTGACCTAATGACATGGATGGAATAAAGCTTTCTGGAACTTCATTTGCTGATGTGGCATGACCCAAAATGAGAAGAAATAGCTGCAAAAATCCATTAATAATCGGGACATGAAATGTATGAAGTATGAATCTAGAAAAATTAGAAGTTGTCAAAAATGAAATATGTAATATAGTAGGTGGAAATGACCTGGTATTGGCCATTTTGAATAGAACAATCATATGGTCTACTCTGCTGGAAATGCCAAATTGAAGAGGAATAGTGTCAGATTCATTGTCGAAAAGAACATTTCAAGATCTATCCTGAAGTGCAATGCTGTCAGTAATGGGGTAACATCCACACATTATAAGGAAGACCAGTTAATATGACTATTACTAAAGTGTACACATCAACTACTAATTTAAAAATGAAGAAACTGAATATTTATACCAACTTATGCAGTCTGAAATTGATCAAGCATGTAAACACTGTTAATGACTAGTGACTGGAATGTGACAGTTAGAAACAAAAAGAAGGATGAGTAGTTGGAAAACATAGCCCTGGTGAAAGAAATGGCATGATAGGATTTTGCAAGACCAATGACCTATTCATTGGAATTACTTCTTAAAACAACATAATTGGTGACCATAAATGTGGACCTTGCCAGATGGAACACATAGTACTCAAACCAACTTCATCTGTGGAAAGAGATGATGGAGAATTTCAATATCATTAATCAGAACAAGGCCAGGGACCAACTGTGGAACAGATAATCAATTGCTCATATGCAAAATCAAGCTGAAGCTGAAGAAAATTAGAACAAGTCCACAAGAGCCAAAGTATGACCTTAAGTATATCTCACCTGAATTTAGAGACCATCTCCAGAATAAATCTGATACATTGGACACCAATGACTGAAGGTCAGACTAGTCGTAGGATGACTTTAAGGACCTCATATATGAAGAAAGCAAAAGATCATTAAAAAGAAATATACCAAAATGGATGTCAGAAAAGACTCTGAAACTTGCTCTTAAACATAGAGAAGCTCAAGCAAATGGGAAAAATTATGACAGAAAAGACCTGAACAGAAAATTTCAAAGAACAGCTCAAGAAGGCAAAGTAAAGTATTATAATGAAATGTGCAAAGACTGAAGTTACAAAACCAAAAGGGAAGAAAACACTCAGCATTTCTCAAGCTGAAAGAACTGAATAAAAAATTCAAGCCTCGAGTTGCAATACTGCAGGATTCTATGGGTGAAATATTGAATGATGCAAGAAGCATGGAAGGTATCTTTGATTGAATTGTGTCCCCCAAAAAATATGTGTTAATTTGGCTAGGCCATGATTCTCAGTGGTTTGGCAGTTATGTAATTGTGTAATTTGACAGTTAGGTACAATGTAACCATCCCCCATGATGTGATCTGATGTGATTATCCTCCATGTGTGGTAAATCCTGGGCTCTGTGCTAATAAGGCAAGTTTAGGCTATGCTCTTGAGGATTAGGTTATGATTGTTATGTTAATGAGGAAGATTAAGGTGGGATGCAACCATTACCCAAGCCATAGCAGTGACCCAATATAAAAGGACTTTTCCTGTGATAACCTGCATCCCATTTTATCATATAAGAGATAAAAGGAGAAAGAAGCAGAAAGAGAAGGAGGGACCTGACTATTACCAAGAAAGAAAAGCTGGGAGCAGAGCGTAGCCTTTGGACCCATGCTCCGTATACTGAGAACTTCCTAGACCTAGAAGATTGATGCAAAACACATTGTGATTTCCAAGCAACCAGGAAGCAGAAGCTGAAGAGACAAGGACCTGCCTCTGGAGACAAAAAAGAGAGAGAAAAACCTCCCCTACAGCTAGTGCACTGAATTTGGATTTCTAGCCTCCTAAATCATGAGAGAATAAATTTCCATTTGTTGAAGCCATCCATTTGTGGTATTTCTTTAATAGCAGCACAAGATAACTAAGACAGAAGGAACACACAGAGTCACTGTTCTAAAAACAACTGGTCAATGTTCAACGATTTCAGGAGGTAGCGTGTGATCGAGAACCAAGGGTATTGAAGGAAGAAGTCCAGCTGCACTACAGAAATTGGTGAAAAACAAGTCTCCAGGAAATGACAAAATATCCACTGATATGCTCAACAAACAGATGCAATGATGAAGGGGCTCACTCATTTATGCCAAGAAATTTCGAAGACAGCTACCTAGCCAACTGACTGAAAGAGATCCATGTTTATGCCTATTCCAAAGAAAGGTGATCTAAAAGAATGAGGAAATTATCAAACAAATCATTAATATCACATGCAAATGAAATTTTGCTGAAGATGATTCAAAAATGGTTGTAGCAGTACATTGATAGAGAACTTCCAGAAATTCAAGCTGGATTCAGAAAAGGACATGGAATGAGGGATACTGTTGCTGATGTCAGATGGATCTTGGCTAAAAGCAAAGAATACCAAAAAGATGTTTATATGTGTTTTATTGACTATGCATAGGCATTTGACTGTGTAGATCATAACAAATTATAGATAACATTGCAATGAATGGAGATTCCAGAACACTTAATTGTGCTCATGAGGAACCTGCATACAGACCAAGAGGCAGTCATTCAAACAGAAGAGAATACTGCATGGTTTAAAATAAGAAAAGGTATGCATCAAGGTTGTATTCTTTCACCATACTTATTCATTCTGTATGCTGGGTAAGTCATCTGAGAAGCTTAACTATATGAAGGACAGATCTTGTTTCATTTCTCTGCAAATGGATATCCAATTTTGCCAGCAACATTTATTAAACAAACATTCTCTTCTCCATTTAATGGATTTCAGCCGTTTGTCAAAGATCAGCTGACCATAGGTCGATGGATCTATTTCTGGGTTCTCAGTTCTGTTCCATTGGTCTAGGTGTCTGTCATTATACCAATACCAGGCAGTTTTGACTACTGTGGCTGTATAGTAGGTTTTGAGATCCGGCAGTATGAAATCTCCTACTTTGTTCTTCTTCAATAGTGCTTTGCTTATTTGAGGTCTCTTTCCTTTCCATATAAAGTTAATGATTGGGTTTTTCCATATCCTTAAAGAATGCTGAGGAACCTCTGGTGGCATAGTGCCTAAGGCATTTGACTGCTAACCAGAAGGCTGGCGGTTCAAACCCACTAGCCACTCCTTGGAAGAAAGGTTGGACAATCTACTTCCGTAATGATACTGCCTCGGATATCCAAGGAGGGGTCGCTATGAGTTGCGTCTGACCCAATGGCAGTGAGTTTAAAGAATGTTGATGGGATCTCGATTGGGATTACATTGAATGTATAGATTGCTTTGGGTAGAATTGACATTTTCACAATGTTCAATCTTCCTATC
>NW_006921597.1:2484438-2487513 GCF_000298275.1 Orycteropus afer afer
TTAGTTCCAGTAGATTTTTGACTGAGTCTCTTGGGTTTTCTAGGTATAGGATCATATCATCAGCAAATAGGGATAGTTTGACTTCTTCCTTACCAACTTGCCTTTGATTGCCCTCGATTTCCCTTTCTTGCCTTATTGTCCTGGTTAGGACTTCCAATACAATGTTGAACAGAAGTGGTGATAGCAGGCATCCTTGTCTGGTTCCTGTTAGCAAGGGGAATGGTTTCAGTCTCTCTCCATTGAGAATAACATTGGCTGTTGGTTTTGCATAGATGCCCTTTATTATGTTAAGGAATGTCCCTTCTATTCCTATTTTGCTGAGAGTTTTGATCAGGAATTGGTGTTGGATTTTATCAAATGCCTTTTCTGCATCAATTGATATGATTGTGTGGTTCTTTTTCTTTGTTTTATTTATGTGGTGGAGGACATTGATTGTTTTTCTAATGCTGAAGCTTAACTATTTGAAGAAGAATGAGGCATCAGGACTTGAGGAAAAATCATTAACAACCTATGATACACAGATGACATAACCTTGCTTGCTGAATGCTAAAGCATTTGAAGCATTTACTGATGAAAATTAAAGACTACAGTCTTCCATCTAGATTACACTTCAAAATAAAGAAAACAAAAATCCTCACAACTGGACCAATAAACAACATCATGATAAACAGAAAACAGACTAAAGTTATCAAGGGCTTCATTTTACTTAGATCCACCATCAATGTCCACAGAAGCAGCAGTTAACAAGACAAACAACATATTGCATCAGGAAAATCTGCTGCAAAAGACCTCTTTATACATGGAAACAATTAGCCCAAGGGACCAGTGGACCATGAGAACCTCAGCCTACATGACCTGAGACCAGAAGAACTAGATGGTGCCCAGCTACCATTGTCAACCACTTGGAAAAGGATCAAAATTGGAGATGCTGGATAGAATGAGAGAAAAATGTAGGATAAAATTCAAAATCACAAAAAATACTATTGTAGGAAAACAAAGTCTTTACCCCCTGTTGGGAAGAGCCAATTATCACAACAGGTTGAAGAGGGAAAGCAAAAGGTTTATTGAGTATCAATACACAAGGAGACAGACAGAATCACTTCTTTAAAATGTCTGTCTCCCCGACCAAAGGGGTAAACACGATTATATAAGGAAATGGGAAGGGGGTTAAAGATCCCTTGGACTGCCAGAAATGTCTTTGTTCTTCTTCTCCCTAGTTACTCCAGACTCAGTGTCCCTCTTCCCAGGGTCGTCTTGCTTCATAGGTTACAGTTCTCAGCGGAAACCAGTCATGGGGGAGGGTTACGCTTAGAAGAATTTATCACTGAAAACAACAAATCTAAAGAACTCAGCATATGTAAAAAAGTTCAGCTTGTTTATTTACTTAAAAGAAAGCAAACTCACTCACTGCTATCGAGTTGAACCCAACTCATAGCCACCCCTCCTTGAGTTTCCAAGGCAGTATCACTTCCAAGGAGTGGCTGGTGGGTTTGAACCACCACCCTTCTTGTTAGCAGTCAAATGCCTTAGGCACTATGCTACCAGAGCTCCTAAAAAAGGGAGGGGAAAATAGCAAGTTAGTGACTATGGTTAATGTCTACTTTAATCATGCCTACTAGTCTGTTAAAGTCCTGTAATTTTCAGTGAGGGGCCTGTTTGGCCTACCGCTTCAGCCTTCCACAAGACCAGGCTTACTGGTCTGATAGAGACTGGTGAAACCTCTGAGACTATGGCCTCTAGTCATCCTTGAGGCCTGGAGTTGAACTCACACCCATAGCTTCCAGCCAAATGATAGGCCCACAAGGTGAACAATTACACCAGAGAGGTACACTCATTAGAACAATCAACCACGGGAGATCAGAAGGGCACCATTTACACAGGGAGCTAGCTCAGAAGGCAGGAATGCATAGGAAAGAAGGACAAAGGGAAGAGGTAACCACAGGGAGGAAGTGAGAAGAGAGCTGTTACATTAAAGGGCTTGCAATCGATGTCACGAAACAAACTGTGTATGGACTGTTGAATGGAAAACTAATATGCTCTGTAAACTTTCACTCAAATCACAATTAAAAAGGAAGAAGAAGAAGACAAAAACCTCTTTAAAGAGTTCAAAAGCAAAGATGTCATTTTGAGGACTAAGGTGTGCCTGACCCAAGCCAGGGTATTTTCAATCACCTCATATGTATATGAAAGCTGGATGATAAATAAGGAAGACCAAAAAGGAAATGATGCATTTGAATTATGATGTAGTGAAGAATAGTAAATATACCTTGTGCTGCCAGAAAAATGAACAAATCTGTCTGGGAAGAAATACAGCCAGAATACTTCTTAGAAGCATCGATGATGAGACTTCATCTCATGTATTTTGGGTATGTTAGTAGAGCCCAGTCCCAAGAGAAGGACACCATGCTTGGTAAAGCAGAGGGTCAGTGAAAAGAGGAAAACGCTCGACAAGATAGACTGACTCAGCAGCTGCAACAAGGGTTCAAGCATAGCAGTGATTGTGAGGATGGTGCATGACCAGGCAGTGTTTCATTCTGCTGTACACAGGGCCTCTAAGAGTCAGAACTGATTTCGATGGCACCTAACAACATTTAGTGCCTTTACCCAGTTTCTCTAGGACTCTTCTAATTACTTAGTATACCCCACTTTGATGATCTCCCTTCTTTGGGAATTTCTTTTTCTTTTTCATTACTGCTTTATTCACATAATTGTACTTCCACAGGATTAAAGAGTAAATTCTTATGAATCCATCTCCAACAATTCAAATAAATATTAATGTATCTTAAGTCTCACTGTAGTAGAATATACCAAAAAAAAAAAAAACACTGCTGTCAAATCTATTCTGACTCATAGCAACCTCCATTGTGTTTCCAAGGCAGTAAATGTTTACAGAAGTTGATTGCCCAGTCCTGCTTCTGCAGAGAGGGTGGTGGATTTGAACCACCAACCTTCTGGTTAGCAGTCAGATGCTTTAGCCACTGTGCTACCAGAGAAGTAAAATATAGTGTCAAATAAATATGCATTGTTCTATAAATATCAGTGTTTAATAATGAATTAAGAAATGAGTAGAGAGTT
>NW_006921597.1:2495523-2501931 GCF_000298275.1 Orycteropus afer afer
ATATGGAGGGATGGACACTGGGAAGAGGTAACTATGGGGAGGAAGTGGGAGGGGAGCTGTTGCATTGTAAATTTTGGTCAATGACATGAGACAAAGCATATGTGAACTGCTGTATGAAAAGAGAATTTACTCTGTAAATCTTCACCCAAATCAAAATAAAATTTTTAAAAAAAGAAATGAGTAGAGTTAGAGGAACTTGGTCTTGGTCTTAGAAAGTAAGGACAGTAATTGATGGGCCTTAGCATCTGAACTCTAGATCTAATGTATAGTCACACATCTCATGGGAGGTAGCAATTCCACCTTCTAGTTTGAAAAAATCCTCTGAAAATCAGTGTCTTTCTTTGAGATTCTGGGGTTGACTGGTGGTTGGGTGGTTGGAGAAATAAAATGAAGACCAGGAGACAGTGCTCACAACAGCATCGAGAGGTAAAGGACACAGTATGTATTTTCCTAGAAATGGTAAGTCTCAGGTCAATAGCCAGGAGATACTGAGGACCAGTGGGAATTGGAGATAAGGTATGATGGAAACCACAAGCCCCTTGGAGTGATTATGTCATACTCAGTTCCCCAGAAGAAATATCCCTCTTCTAGTCAGCAATATGCCTCTCAGAAGAGCTGGTATGAGTTGCATCTGATCTGTGGAACTATCCTGTATCTCTGAGTCCACCTAGCACAACTCTGCAGACATGGTCCCTCTACCTTCAGCTTCACCAAAATATGTATCATTCTGTTCACAAAAGGAAGCATTCAGTATGGTCTATTTCTCTTTTAGGTGACTGCACCAATATCCACCATCTCATACGCTCTTTGCAAAGTTATCTTGCTATTATTGTCCAATCAAAAGTTAAAGTCTATTTCCTCTCCCTTTGAATCTGTGCTGGCCCTGTGACTGCTCTGACATCTGGAACATGGTAGAAGTGACATTTTGGGTCTTCTGAGCCCAGGTCCTAAGAAAAGCTTGCAGCTTTAACTCTTGCACTCTAGAATAAGCTGGCCACCATGGAACTACCCTGAGATTGCCAAGCTATAAGAAAACCCGAGCTAGACACACGGAGAAACCATATGGTGAGAGAGATGCATAGCTAATCCCCAGCTGTTTCAACAATCTCATGTCAATGACACCTGACATGTAAGCAAAGAAACCATTCAGGACATTTGAGTCTCAACAGGTACCATGTGGAACAGAGACAAGCCATACCCACTCAAACCAAACCAAACTCACTGCCTTCAAGTTGATCCCAACTCATAGCGACCCCTCCTTGGGTTTCCAAGGTGGTATCTCTATGGAAGTAGATTGCCCAATCTTCCTTCCGAGGAGTGGCTAGTGGGTATGAACTGCCAGCCTTCTGATTAACAGTCAAATGCCTTAGGCAGTATGCCACCAGAGCTCCCATAATATGATAAGCAGAATAAAAATATATAGGAAGTGTCACAGAAACACAAGAAGAGAAAGTGACAATCTTTGCCAGGCTGGAATGGAGGTTGAAGAAATGCATCACAGTGGTGATAAAAAACAAAAAACCATACCTGTTGCCACTGAGTTAATTCCAATTCATAGTGACCCTGTAAGACAGAGTAGAATTACTTCATAGGGTTTCCAAGGTATGGGAGCTCTGGTAGCGTAGTCCCTAAGGCACTTGACTGCTAACCAGAAGGCTGGTGGTTCAAACCCACCAGACACTCCTTGGAAGAAAGGTTGGGCAATCTACTTCCACAGTGATACCACTTCGGAAACCCAAGGAGGGGTTGCTATGGATCGGGTCCGACTCAACGGCACAGAACAACAACAACAATAATCTTTATGGATGCACACTGCCACATCTTTCTCCTGTGGAGCTGCTGGTGAGTTCCACCTGCTGACTTTTAAGTTAGCAGCCAAGTGCTTTAAAAATTGCACAAACATGGATCATTATAGTGGTGATACTTTGAGCTAAATCTTGAAAGATTAATAGTGTTTGACTATTGTCTTCCATGGGTCTTTAGTTGATTCAAATGGGGCCTATGTTTAACATTTACATATTAGCTAGACCAAGTGTGGTGCAGTGAATAGTTTTTATCTGGCCTTTCAGCCATGGCTTTGCAACTCCCACAAAATGATTGGATGGGACTGTGCAAACAAGTTGTATAAAATCTTACAGGGCTAGGACAGTTTATTATGCAAGTAAGGTGACTATGTCCTATTTAGGGAAGTGGTCAGTTTTGCCATTCTGCTAGGCTAAAAGGACCAATCCCACAGAGGTTTAGAGGGAACTCACCACCAACAGGAAGAAGAGACTAGAGTAGAGCACGTCCTTTGGACCAAGGACACAGGGTCCCTGTGCTGAAAACTTTGAGACCCAGAAGAAGAATGACTGCTGAAGACCGCAAGATACAGTGGCAGTGGGCCTATCAGAACCACTAAGCGAAAGCTGAGAACCTTCAGGAAAGAAGCTTGCTAGCAGAGATAAAACAGTTGTAAGACTTGCTCGTGCAGGGCAGGAGAGGCCTGAGCGTGCCCTGTGTAGGGGTTGCATGCCTCCACCTCTGAGCAGTGGGGGCCCAGGTAGCATGACAACAAAAGAGTCCGGCATGCCCAGGTAGCATGGCGGGAGATGGAGGCAGAAGCTCAGATCCTCTGCTGAGGCCTTCCCACAAGTGAGGCAAGGCCTAGCAATGCCTTAGGAATCGTGCAAGAGGCATGGTGGTAGGTGAGGCAGTAGTGACATGAACACAGCATCTGACCTAAACCATGCAGCACCTACCCAGGGACATAACAATAGACATGAGTAATTTGGGAAATGGTAAGCAATTCCCCATTGGGAATTGTTATTGTTTACCATTTGCTTTTTATAAATAATAATAATGGCTTTCACTCTGCCAACACTGTGTGTCTCATGTGTCTGGCTTGATCACAGATGAACAAAGTATCCATTGAATGGTTGATGCCAGTGGGTACCTGTCTCATTCCTAATAGTCTAATGGCTGCCTGGAAGTTAGAGGCACAGCCTGTCTGCATGTGCAATTCAGAAAGACAGACAGACATATACACATACCATGTAGGGATACAAAGATAGCTACAAACAAATTTATACTTTGGTGGAACAGAAGCACACAAATATAAGGGCATGGATAAAGAATGGAGAGATAAGGAAATACTTAAATGGATCAGTAGAATAAAATGTTTGTGCCAGGAATTAGTGATCACACATATAATCCTCTTATTTTACAGATGAGAAAACTGATGATTACAAAGATAAAGATACTTACACTAAGTCAATTTGCAGTTAGCAGATCATTTGCTCCAAATCAATACTCGTGTAGTAATGCTGTTTTTATATAGAAAAATGCCGTTTATGTATAAACTCAAACTCACTGCAGTCAAGTTGACTCCGACTCATAGGGTTTCTAAGGCTGTAAATCTTGTGGATGCAGACTGCCTCATCTTTGTTTCACAGAGCAGCTGCTGGGTTTCAACCACCAACCTTTTGGTTAGCAGCCAAATGTCTTAACCACTATACCACCAGAGTTCCTTTTACATATATATATATATGTGTGTATATATACATATATATATACATATACTGTATATACAGGTAGTCCCTGGCTTATGACATATTCTAGTTCAACCAACTGTATTTATGGTCTGCACATACGTCAGAACCATCCGACTACTTATGAAGGAGTCATGGGAGTAGAACTCCTTGTAAATTGGGGTCTACCTGTGTGTGTGTATGTATATGCGTTTGTGTGTGCATATACACACACCCATGTGTGTGCACATGTGCACACATACGTACACATTTATATATATATACTTTTATATATGTATATATATATTTTGGGGGGGTCTCTGGTAGCGTAGTGCCTAAAGCATTTGACTGCTAACCAGAAGGCTGGCGGTTCAAACCCACCAGCCACTCCTCGGAAAGTTGGGCAATCTACTTCCATAGTGATACCGCCTGTCGCTATGAGTCGGGTCCGACTCAACATAACAACAACAACATATATATATGTATATTTTATATATACACATTTGTGTATATACATTTATGTATGTATATTTATATACATTCAGAATACATTTATATGTGTGTATTTATATACATTTATATACATATATGTGTGTATTTATATACATTTGAAAAAACCCACTGCCATCAAGTCAATTTCAACTCATAGTGACCCCCCACTGGGTTTCCAAGGCTGAAAATTTTTATGGTAGCAGAATGCCTCATCTTCCTTCCATGAAGTAGCTGGTGGGTTTGAACTGCCAACCTTCTAGTTAGCAGCAAATGCCTTACCAACTACACTACCAGAGCTCCTTTATATACATTTAGATACATACTTATATGTGTCTATTTATATACATTTGTGTTGTTGTTGTTGTTATGTGCCGTCAAGTCAGACTCGACTCATAGCGACCCCTCCTTGGGTTTCCGAGGCAGTATCACTACGGAAGTAGATTGCCCTATCTTCCTTCCGAGGAGTGGCTGGTGGGTTTGAACCGCCAGCCTTCTGGTTAGCAGTCAAATGCCTTAGCCACTATGCTACCAGAGCTTATACATTTAGATATGCATATATATGTGTATATATGTATATATAAATATATTAAAAATTGATTATTGTGAGGATGGCACAAGACCAGGTATCATTCTGTTATACATGGGGTCACTATGAGTCAGAACTGACTCAGATAACAAATAACACATAACAACTGCTCTGGTAACATAGTACCTAAGGCACTTGACTGCTAACTAGAAGGCTGGCAATTCAAACCCAGCAGCCACTCCTTGGAAGGAAGGTTGGGCAACCTACTTCTGTAGTGATACCACCTGGAAACCCAAGGAGGGGATGCTATGGGTCAGGTCTGACTCCATGGCACATAATGACAACAAGGTATATATATACATACACACACACACACACACATATCCCAGGCCCCACCCCAAGAGGCAGGAAGTGGGGGAAAAGCCAGGACAACAGACAGAACCATGGAATCCAGGTACGGAAAGGGACCCAGGCCCAACCTCAAGAAGCAGGAAGTACGAGAAGAGCCAGGGATGACAGACAGAGCCATGGGATCCAGGTAAGGGGAGGGTGAAGAGGTGTGGAACACTAAGGAAGACAAACTTGTCTGTCAGTTTGTTGTACTGTGGTAGCTTACGTGTTGCTGTTAGGTTTGAGGCTGTGCCACCAGTGTGTCAAACATAAGCAGGGTTACACATGGTGCACAAGTTCCAATGCAGCTTACAAATTGAGACAGACTAGGAAGAAAGAAGAGGCCATCCACTTCTCAAAGAATTGACCAGGGAAAACCTTATGAATAGCAGAGAAACACTGTCTGGTACATTACTAGGCAACTTTATGACTAGCCCAGAATCAATGTCTGATACAGTGCAGGAAGATAAGCCCCTAAGGTCAGAAGGTTCTCAAAATACGACTGGGAAAGAGCTGCCTCATCGGAGTAGAACGAACCTTAATGACATGGATAAAGTAAAGCTTTTAGGACCTCCATTTGCTGATGTGGCACAACTCAAATTGAGGAGAAACAGCTGTAAACATCCCTTAATAATCAGAACATGGAATGTACAAAGTATGAATCTAGGAAAATTGGAAGGTGTCAAGAATGAAATGGAACTCATAAAGATTGATATCCTAGAAATTAGTAAGCTGAAATGGGTTTGGGCCATTCTGAATCAAACCACCATATGATCTACCAAGCCAGGAATGACAAATTGAAGGGGAATGGTGTGGCATTCATCATCACAAAGGATGTTTCAAGATCTGTCCTGAAGTACAATGCTATCAATGATAGGATAATATCCACACGCCTCCAAGGAAGACCAGTTAAAGTTATTCAAAGTTATGCACCAACCACCAAAACCAAAGATGAGGAAACTGAAGATGTTTATTAACTGCTACAGTCTGAAATTGACCAAACATGCAATCAAGATGTGTTCATTATCACTGGTGACTGGAAAGCAAAAGTTAGAAACAAAGAAGAATCACTTGTAGTTGGAAAATTTGGTCTTGGTGACAGAATAACACTGAAGATCGCATGATAGAATTTTGCAAGACCAATGACCTATTCATTTAAAAACACCTTTTTTCAATAAGATACATGGCAGCTATACACGTGGACTTTGCCAGATGGAGTACACAGCAATCAGATTGACTACATCTGTGGCAAGAGGCAATGGAAAAGCTCAATATCTTCAGCCAAAGCAAGGCCAGGAGCTGATTATGGAACAGACCATCAATTGCTCATAGGCAAGTTCAACTTGAAGTTGAAGACAATTAAAACAAGTCCACAAGAGCCAAAATATGACCTTGATAATATCCCTCCTGAATTTAGAGACCATCTAAAGAATAGATTTGATGCATTGCACACCAGTGACTGAAAACCAGAAGAATTGTGGGATGACATCA
>NW_006921597.1:2502536-2550084 GCF_000298275.1 Orycteropus afer afer
AATATTGAATGATGGAAGCAGCATCAAAAGAAGATGGAAGGAATACACAGAGTCACTGTACCAAAAAGACCTGGTCAATCTTCATCCATTTCAGGAGGTGGCATATGATCAAGAACCAATGGTAATGAAGGAAGAGGTCAAAGCTTCACTGAAGGAATTGGCAAAGAACAAGTCTCCAGGAATTGACGGAATACCCACTGAGATATTTCAACAAATGGATGCCACACTGGAGGCACTCACTTGGCTATGCCAGGAGATTTGGAAGACAGCTACCTGGCCAACTGACTGGAAGAGATCCATATTTGTACCCATTCCAAAGAAAGGTGATCCCACACAATGTGGAAATTATCGAACAGTATTATTAATAATGCATGCAAGTAAAATCTTACTGAAGATAATTCAAAAGCAGTTGCAGCAGTATATTTACAGAGACCTTCCAGATGTGCAAGCTGGATTCAGAAGAGGACATGGAACTAGGGATATCATTGCTGACATCAGATGGATCTTGGCTCAAAGCAAAGAATACCAGAAAGACGTTTACTTGCGTTTTACTGACTATGCCAAAGCATTTGATTGTGTGGATCATAACAAATTGTGGGTAACCCACTGAGAAGACCGGGAATTCCAGAACACTTGATTGTACTCATGAGGAGTCTGTACATAGACCAGGAGGCTGTCATTCAAACAGAACAAGGTGACACCACAAGGTTTAAAATTAAGAAGGGAGTGTGTCAGAATTGCATTGTATCCTTTCACTGCACTTATTCAATCTGTATGCTTAGCAAATAATCCAAGAAGCTGGACTACATGAAGAAGAATGTGGCATAAGGATTGGAGAAAGGCTCATTAACAACCTGCAATATGCTGATGACACAACTTGCTTGCTGAAAGTGAGGATGACTTGAAGCACTTACTGATGAAGACTGAAGAATACAGTCTGCAGTATGGACTACACCTCAATATAAAGAAAAGAAAAATCCTCACAACTGGACCTATAAGCAGCATCATGATAAATGGAGAAAAGATTGAAGTTGTCAAAGACTTCACAATGCTTGGCTCTACAATCGATGCCAATGGAGGCAGCAGTCAGGACATCAGATGACATATAGCAAAGGGCAAATCAGCTGCAAAGGACCTCTTTCAAGGGCTGAAGAGCAAAGACATCTCCTTGAGGACTAAGGTAAGCCTGACACAAGCCATGGTATTTTCAATTGCCTCATATGCATGAGAGCTGGACAATGAATAAGGAAAACCGAAGAAGAACTGATGCTTTTGTTGTGGTGTTGGAGAAGAATACTGAAAGTATCGTCGACTGCCAAAAGAATAACAAATCTGTCCTGGAAGAAGTGCAGCCAGAACACTCCTTGGAAACGAGAATGGCCAGACTTTGTCTCACCTACTTTGGTCATGTTGTCAGGAGGGACTGTTCCCTGGAGAAATATGTCATGCTTGGTAAGGTGGAGGGTAGACAAAAGAGGGGCAGGCCCTCAACGAGATGGATTGACACAGTGGCTGTGGTGATGGGCTTAAGTACAGCAAAGATCGTGGAGCTGGTATGGGACCAGGAAGTAAGTGTTTTTTTCTGCTGTACATAGAGTCGCTATGAGTTGGAGATGACTTGACTGCAAATAACAATAACAACAACATAAATTTATTAACATATATGTATTTGTTAATATATATAAAGAATCATTTATAAAAAGTGTATTTCTCAATTAAGTTTTCTATAGGTAATATATATATATCTATTGCAAGGAAATATATACCAAAGATGTATTATTTAGTAAGGATAAACCACCCTAGGGTTAGAAAACTGAATATTACACAAGTCACGGCTCTTGCTTCAGAATCCTACTGGAAAAGATGGAAAAAAACTAGGGAAAAGGTTGTTGTTGGATGCTATCTAATCAATTTTCAACTCATAGTGACCCCATGTGAAAGCAGAGCTGCCCAAAAGGGTTTTCTAGGCTATGATATTTACAGAACAGATCACCAGGTCTTTCTCCCTTGGAACCTCTGGATGGATTCAAATCACCCACCTTTGGGTTAGCAGCACAGCTGTTAACCAGGGCTCTTGGGGAAGGGCACAGGTAAGCAAATAGAAGTTACCCCAACAGTCAAAATTCCAGAGTAAAAGGCTGGAGTAAACTTGTATCTTTTTTTCCTCCTTTTTTTAAATTATTATTTACTTTATTGTATTTTTTGCAGTGTTCCCTCCCCTAAAATTGTATCTTTTTTCTGAAAATTCTTTAACAGCCAGGGAATGAATGAGTTTAGAAGGAACAGGAAAAAAAAACAAAAACAAAAAAAAGATGGAGGAGTGGATTTGTTGGAGTCAAGCAGATATTCATCTTAATATAAAAATAAACTTTTCCACAAATAGAGCCGCTCACTTAGAACGGGTAGCCTTGTATGACCCAGTACTGGCTGTGCTCAAGCTTAAATGGCATATCTTGGTAGAAATGTTAGTAAACAGTATCACTGTTCCTCCCTTCATTCTGTAAATCTTTATTAAAAGCCTACTCTACACAGGGTACCTACAGAATATGAAGAGGAATCAAATCTGTATCTGCTCTGCGAGTTGGTCAAAGCAGTGCTTCTCAATACTTTAATGTGCACACATATTCTCTGGGGATCTTGTTAAAATGCAAATTCTGATTCTGTAGGTCTAGGATAGGAGCTCCGGTGGCCATGGTGTTCATGACACTTCACTGCTAACCAGGTTGGCGGTTCAAACCCACCAGCCACTCCTCGGAAGGAAGACTGGGCAATCTACTTCCGTAGAGATACCGCCTGGAAAACCCAAGGAGGGGTCGCTATGAGTCAGAGAAGACTCAAGAGCACATAACAACAACAACAACAACAACAGGTCTAGAATGGGACCTCAGATGATGATGTTGGTGTGTGGAACACACATTGAGCAGCAAGTTTCTAGTATGGAATGAACATGTATATAATTCTAATACAAAGTTTCTCCCGAGACTAACATTTTATTTATTTCTCAAGGTCTATCCCCTTCTTCAGGAGCTCTGGTAGTGTAGTGCCTAAGGCACCTGACTGCAAACCAGAAGACTGGAGGTTCAAACCCACCGGCCACTCCTAGGAAGGCAGGTTGGGCAATCTACTTCCGTAGTGATACCGCCCTGGGAAACCCAAGGAGGGGTCGCTATGTGTCAGGTCCGACTCAATGGCAAATAACAACAACAACATCCCCTTCTTCAAGTTTTCCCTGTAGCCCCAATGGGCTCACTGCCCCTTCCTTGTCGCTCTTGCAGCACATAACTTAAACTTTGAGCAATTCACTACTTCGACCGTGATAACTGGAAACCTGTTTTCTAATTCCATACAGAAGCCCACCTCTCCGGGATCGCCTCTCACAAAGACGCTGCCCGGAAAACCTATGAGCGGAACGGGAAGAAAATAGCACCGCTCCTCTGTCTACTAAGCACTGGAGGTCAAGGAGTTGGTCACGAAGTACTGTTCAGGCACGATCTTTTCCGTAGGCTAGGCCCAGCGACCTGACTCACCAGCAATCCGGATGCAGCGTCTCCCCAGGCGGGGCGGCCCCAGCCCAACACGCTGCGAATACAGGGCTGGGCGTCTGGCGCCTCCGCCTGGCGCTGGAGGCTGCGCGCGTCTACTCACCATTGAGGCGGCGGCGGTGGCGGCTAGAGAGGCGGCTGGGGCCGCTGCGGGCGCGCGCGAGGCGTACCCAGTGCTTACTGGCCTTGTAGCCATTTTAGGAGGAACTCCGAGGCATTACTCCGAGGTGCGGTTTCAATTTCAATAACTTTATTGGTGGCCTTATCTGCAGAACAGCCACTGCACCAGTGGCCCGGGGAGGAGGCAACGTGGGAGGTGATTTGGGTGGGGGCTGATTTGGTGGGGGCTGTGAGTGCGGGGATACGGGGGAATTCCTGAAAACGGGTTTCCTGAAGATAGGGCGGTGAGGGTACCTAGGGATTTCCGGGCTCTCCTAGAGGCTAGAAAGGGAAAAAATCCTGGGGCATGGATTCCCTGGAGTGGGGATTCCCTGCCCGGTTCCCAGGGCGCAGGGGCGGGATCCAGGGCGCCCCTGACGCGGACGCTGGGGTGTCCCCCGCACCGTGCGGTTCTCTGCGGCAGGTGGCTCCCGACTCGAGCCGCAGTCATGGGAAACACCACCAGCGAACGGGTGTCCGGGGAGCGCCACGGCGCCAAGGCAGCGCGCGCCGAGGGTGCCGGTGGCCATGCCCCGGGCAAGGAGCACAAGATCATGGTGGGGAGCATTGATGACCCCAGCGTCTTCAGCCTGCCGGACTCCAAGGTAAGCTCGCCCGCATTCGGAGTGACTACGCTTCAATGGACTGGATTTACCGGCTCCTCCCTTACTTCTTTCTCCTCGCTCTGACTTGGGTTACGGTATTTTGAATTACAGGGGTTTTCCAGGGTCGTGAGTGGTGGATGAAATTTTTTTTTGCGGTGCTACCTTAAAATAGGATAGAGACAGTTCTAGGTTTTCTGATTTTCTTCTTTTTTTGCCACATTTTCAGGATGAGGGATAATAAGCCACCATGGAATCCTTGGTTCTAAAATGCATAGTTGTTCTCTTTAAAAAAAAAAAAAAAAGTATTGCTAATTATAAGCTGTAAATCCTCATGAAAAACTTTACAGGGTAGTTTGCCAGAGCAGCTGACCATAGGTAACAGTTTCTAAATTTGCCCTGAGGTGGGTAAATTATCTTTTTCCTGAAAACTTCTTGGCAAGCTTGTTCCTCTTCCCCCTTTGGCATGGCTGTTGCAGCAACCACTTTTTTGAATACTTTAAGGAGCCCTGGATAAGAGCTTGGCTGCTGAAGGAGAGGTTGGCGGCTTGAATCTACCCAGCCTCTCTGGGAGAGAGACCTGGCGATGTGCTCCTGTGAAGAGTACAGGCTAGAAAACCCTATGGGGCAGTTCTGCTGTCACATGGGGTCTCTGTGAGTCAAAATTGACCCCACGGCATCTAACTGATACTCTTAGTCTTGGAGACCAATAAAGGACATCATTTGGTAGACTAATCAATTTCATCGTGTACTTCATAGTTGTGAAGTTGGTAGGCTGAGGCTGTACTGCTTTAACACTCACTCAATTTCTCTGAAAGTAGGAAAGCAGATGATTCCAGGACTCCAGGTTTTCTCCACTTCCCAGTTATACTTCACAGTGTTGCCATGGCTAAAAAAACAACAACCCATAGCTTCCCCCAAGATGTAGTTCTCAATTCCAAGGCAGCAACTTGTGTTCTTCCTACAGAAAGGACAGACGGCACAGACAGCAATTTGATTACCATCCTAATGTTTCTGATCACTGTAGAGCTTTCAACATTAAATATATTCAGTGCATCCAGATAGGCTGAATGGGCTGAAATAGAATAAGGGAGGGATTGAAGAGATGTTTCTTATCACCTTGTCACTTCCCACCAAACTGGAATTTTAGACAGTAAATAGAGCATTATTTGCCACATTGGTAGCATAAACTTTGGAGTTTTTAGTTTGTATATTTTCTTGGAGCAGAATTGAGGAAATAATCACAGAACAAGAAATAATTGAAGGGAACATTTCTAGGGGTTTCTTCTCTGTTCCTTTCTTCCCTCTCCCACTTCAGGACTTAGGTATTTCATTATCTGGGCTGTCTAAGCAGCTGTCTGAATTTACTTCATCAAAGCTTTCTGAAGATGATCTGCCTCATTGTATTTTTACCCTTTTCCTACTTGGATGACTCAGTATTTTAAGTATTTGTCAAACAATGACTGTCATGATCTGTGTCCTTCATAAAATCCAATAATCAATCTGCATTGGGGCCTGTTTTGAAACATTCTTTCCCTCACTTCAATCTTGATATTTATGAAATAACAGAATTGGTTTAGGTAATTTTAAGATCTCTTTTAAATACGAAATTGTATACTTCTAAATCTACTCTCTTCACTTTTTCCATCAACATTTTACTTAAACACCTTCCAACTATGGTTCTAATTTTTGTTTTGCCTCTTTTCTTGGTGGCTTCACTGACTATTTAACTTGGAGTAAACAGAATTTCTGCTAGTCAGCTGCACCCATGCCTACCATATAATCTCATATGTGGATGGGCTTCACTCCAAAGCCAGGCATATTAATAGCTTGTAGCCTTCAAATTCTAAACTGAAAATCCTAAGTCATAAAATTAATGATGGAAACAGTAGCAGTGGAGCCATCCTTCTTTAGTGGACAGTTCAATGGTTCTCAATACTGGCACATTAGAATCACTTGAGATTTTTAAAAACGTGGAAAATTTGAAAAATTTATTAAGTAGGGAGAACAGTATAATTAATCCTTATATATCTTTTACTCGATTTAAATAATTATTAAATCATGAATAAATTTTACCTTAATCTGTACTCACCTACCAATTATTTTGAAGCAAATTCCAGACATCACTTCTAATATTTTACCTGTAAATATTTCAGGAACTATTACTAAAAGTGAGGGTTTTTTCCTTGTTTATTTTAACAATCACAGTATTATTATCTGGGAAACTTTTTAAAAATAGATTCTAGCCTCTAAAACATGAAAATTCTTTCAATTCTTTCTCCCTTTACTTTGGATTATACTGCTACCAGTGTTTAATAATACATGAGAAAGCTGGACAATGAATAAGGAAGACCAAAGAAGACTTGATGCATTTGAATGATTGTGTTGGCAAAGAATACTGAAATATCAGGGACTGCTGGGATGAGCAGGAGCTCTAGTGGCGCAGTGGTTAAAGCATTCAGCTGCTAACCAAAAGGTCGGCAGTTTGAACCCACCAGCCACTACGCAGGAGAAAGATGAGGCAGTCTGCTTCTAAGAAATTCACAGCCTTGGAAATCCTATGGGGCAGTTCTACTCTGTCCTACAGAGTTGCTATGAGTCAGAATCCACTCAATGGCAATAGGGTAGGGGGGCCAGAATGACGAACAAATACATCTTGGAAAAAGTACAACCAGAATGCTCCAGAAGCAAGGATAGTGAGACTTTGTCTCTTATACTTTGGTCATGTTATCAGGAGGGACCAGTCCCTGGAGAAGAACATCATGCTTGTTAAGGTGAAGGAAGAGTCAGCAAAAAAGAGGAAGACCTACAGTAACAAGTGTCTCATAGTATAGTTTTGAGGAATATCGAGAAATAGTATGGAAAGTTGTTGGTGTTGAGTGGATTCAGACTCATAGTGACCCTGTGCACAACAGAATGAAACCCTGCCTGGTCCTGTGCCATCCTCACAATTGTTGCTATGCTTGTGCCTATTCTTGCAGCTACTGTGTCTCCATCGTGTGGAGGGCCTTCCTCTTTTTTGCTAACCCTCTGCTTTGCCAAGTATGATGTCCTTCTCCAAGGACTGTTCTCTCTTGATAACCTCAACTATTTTGAATAGGAAACCCAAATGAATAAGCTAGTCCTTTTTTTTTTTTTTTTAAAGCCATGTTATTTTATTTGGTAATATTTTGATTTAAATGTATATTGTCTTATTTGCCTATTTATCAAAGTCATTTTTGCCAGTCCAAAGTAAGACACTGGTGGTTCACTGGAATTCTCGCCCTCCACACAGGAGACCTGGGTTCGATCCCTGGCTAGTACTACTTATGCACAGCCTCCACCTATCCATCAGAGGAGCCTTGCATGTTGCTAGGTTGCTAACCAGGTTTCAGCAAAGCTTCCAAACTAAGAGACTACGAAGAAAGGCCTGGTGATCTGTGTCTAAAAATCAGCCAGTGAAAATCCTGTGGATCACAACAGCCCCAGCTGATCATAGGGATGGCACGTGAGTCAGAGGCTGACTCAGTGACAGCTAACAACAAGATGAGATCATCAAACTTTTTCTTTAAGGGACCAGATAACAAATATTTTAAATTTTGCAAATCATATGGTCTCTTTATCAACTACTGAGTTCTGTCCCTGTAGTGCAAAAGTGATCGTAGACAATACAGAAATGAACAAGTATGGCTTTGTTCCAATAAAACTTAATTTACAAAACAATCTGGGCCACTGACTGTCATTTATCTAAAGAATGGTCATGATCTAAAGAATGGTAGTGAGAAGAAAGTGCTTAAAGAGTTCATTTTTGCTAGAATCCTACAAATCTCATTTGGTATTAGAATTGCTTTGGTTAAAGGAAGCTATATTTTTGATCTGTTACTTCTTGAGCCTCCAGAATTTTCATCTCTGTTCCTGAAATAATTAATATAAACCTGGGTAGCAGTTAGGGCTGTCTGTCAACTTGGCTGAACTGTGCTTTTGAGTGGCTGGGCACCTGAATATAGTTATTCCTCATGATGAGCAGATTCCTCCTTAGCTGTTGTGAGCAGCTAAGTAGTTGTCTTTGGGGTGTGGCCTGCTTCCAGTATATATGGAGAGGCCTTGAGAAAGGTCTCTAGGTTTTTGGCACATTTGGACCCTGCATTTGGCCAAGTCTTGGCCTGCCATGTTGCCTGCCAATCGGTATTGTTCCTGGACTTGAACCAGTGGCCTGTTGCGTTGCCTGATCTTGGGACTGTGCCATTTTATCTGTCGATCTTAGGTTCATCAGCCTCAGCAGTCAGCAGCTACATGAGTCAGAAAAAGCCTCCAGCTCTAGTAGGCCTGGAATAGGAGGAAGTGCTGAAGCCCAAGGCTGAGGGGCCTTCACCCAGCCCCTAGAGCTGGCATTTTGAACTCAGACTTCTAGCCTCCTAAACTATAAGGAGCTCTGGTGGCGTAGTGGATAAGGTATTTGGCTACTAACCCCAGAACTGGTGGTTCAAACCCACCAGCTGTTCCATGGGAGGAAGATGAGGCAATCTACTTCTGTAAAGATATAAAGCCTTGGAAACCCAGTGGGGGTCAGTATGAATTGGAATTGATTCAATGGCTGTGGGTTTGGGGTTTTTTTTTTTTTTTTTTTTTTTTAAAAACTTGTAAGAGAATAAATTCCTGTTTGTTAAGCCATCCACTTGTGGTATTTCTATTACAGCTCCACCAGAGAACCAAGACACCTGGCATAGGTGGGCAAGTAGGATTTCATAACCACTTTGCAAATTTTAAGAAATCTATTATCTGGTTTTTGAATTTTTAAGGTTCATTCTTCTTATAACCTATTGGCTGAAATGGACTTTATGAATTACTTATCTCCGACTTCCCTTACAGCTGATATTCGAAAGCTATGTATATTTGTCAGTGAAAATAGGGGTATTATTTTTAATACATCATACTTTATTTTCATATACTTTCTGCTAAGAAGCATTCAGAAACGTACTTGCCTCTCTGAGTTAAACTCATAATAAAAATAAGTGCCCCCTTAAAAAAAAAAAAAAAAAATCCCTGGATAACATAAATAGCCAAAGGTTGGTGGTTCAGATCCACTGAGAAGAATTTTGGAAGATAGACTTGGTGATCTGCTTCCAAAAGGTCACAGCTTTGGAAGCCCTATAGAGCAGTTCTACTCCAACGTGTTGTCGTAAGTCGACTGACCAGCAACTAATAACAACGCTCTGAAAGAATGAGTGGTGTTTACGGAATCGGACGTGAAGCTGCAGGTTAGGCAGTGATTGGCCATAGCCATTTTACTACTTTTGTTCCTAGATGAATTCTTTTCCTATAGTTTGTTCACAGCTTGATTTAGTTGCTGATTCCAGGGCTTATTGATCCTTAGCAGAAACCACCCCCTTCACGCTCTAGGGAGATGTCTTGGTTTTCTTGGCCTGCCATACTAAATACCATAAAGTAGATGGCTTTAAAGAACAAACATTTATTATCTCACAGATCTAGAAACTAGCAGTCGAAATGAGGGACTGACTGTGTTGGTTTCTTCTAAGGGATTTGAGAGGAACTGTTCCAAATGACTCTGTTTTCATGTGTGTCCTCCCCTATTATAAGACATTCCCAGAAGGCTTAGGACTAAGACCCACTTCCCTCTCATATGGCATAATTGATAATGTCTTTAAAAATAGGACCCTTTTTCCCAAAACACGGTCACAATGACAGGTACATGGGTTAGGACTTCAGTATATCGTTTTGGAGGACATAATTCAGTCTTAAAAGGAGAGTGACTTTTTAAGAATCCTTGGGTACAATTTATTCTAGGGATAATCTAATTCTCCTTACAGATCCCTGGGGACAAAGAGTTTGTATCATGGCAGCAAGATTTGGAGGACGCATTAAAGCCCACACAGCAAGCCCGACCCACTGTTATCCGCTGGTCTGAAGGAGGCAAGGAAGTCTTCATCTCTGGGTCTTTCAACAATTGGAGCACCAAGATTCCACTGATTAAGAGGTGAAGACATGAATCTTTGTTAAGTCTACAGGATCCAGAAATAGAGAGATGATTTCCTTTTTCAAAAGAGAGACCTGGCTGGACTGATCTCCAATTGGTGGGGACTCTTATGGAACATGACCTTGCCTGTGATCACTTGCTATATCCGGGGCCTCTTTTTTTTTTTTTTTTTTTTGCCTCTTAGTGAGTCATAGATATTTTACCTCTTAAAATACCATTGCCTCAGAGGAACTTAAAATCTTTTGAGTACCTTCTTCAGGACTGTGCTAACACAAGTCTTTTCTGTGCTTGTGGAAAGTCTTCTGTATCTGGCTGAGTCCAGCTGCTCTGACATCGGCATTAATGCAGAACACATTGTGAAGTTCTTGGTGGTGATGCTATCTGTCCCTTATACAGCAGTAATAAATTATTTAAGTGGTTATAACATGGCCCTTCCTTGGTAGGTAGTTTGCCAGAAAAGGCTCACTAAAATATGGAAAGGGTATCTTGAGGCACTTCAATATCCTGATCCCACCTGTTACCTTTTTTTATACACATGAAGGATCTGTTTTGTTGAAGCTAAATTGTACTTAGGTAAACTATTTTGGAGGGAGCTCTGGTAGCATAGTGCCTAAGGCACTTGACTGCTAACCAGTAGGCTGGCTGTTCAAACCCACCAGCCACTCTTCAGAAGAAAGGTTGGGCAATCTACTTCTGTAGTAATACTGCCTCGGAAACCCAAGGAGGGGTCGCTATGAGTTGGGTCCAACTCGACACCACATAACAACATACCATTTTGGGGCATCAACCTCTTTGATTTTTTTTCTCCTGATTATTAGTTAAGAACTAAAGTTCTTAGGAGGGCCTGGCAAATACATGTCCAAGGTGATAAAGAGAAGAAGAGTGGTTTTATAAATTATTTTCTACTCCGGGAGTTATAACAGCTTAGAATGTGGGAGATCATGTGTATGAGATTGCCACATGCTGTCTGTAGTCTGTGTTCTGATAGGAACTTGTTCTGTCTGACTCTGTTTTCTTCTGTAGCCATAATGATTTTGTTGCCATCCTGGACCTTCCTGAGGGAGAGCACCAGTATAAGTTCTTTGTGGATGGACAGTGGGTTCATGACCCATCAGAGGTAAGGCCTTGACTGAGAAGTGTAACCATTGATTTAATAGTCTCATTTTAGTAACCATTCCCCTTGGTGTCAAATGTCTTTGGCTGTCAGGACTGATGGATGACAGCTCCCCTACATTGGAGGATTTCTCTCTTGATAAAAGATGGAAGTACTGAGTGTGAAAAGCAAGAGAGGAGGATTGAATGGAAGAGATGGATTTGAAAATGAGATTCATGACTTTTTTGCATTCACTGTTTCAGCCTGTGGTTACCAGTCAGCTTGGCACAATTAATAATTTGATCCATGTCAAGAAATCGGATTTTGAGGTGTTTGATGCTTTAAAGCTAGATTCTATGGAAAGCTCAGAGACATCTTGCCGAGGTAATTTTGTAGTATTAGTTCTTTCTTGCTTTGTCTATATTGTAATATATGTCCCTTCTCAAGAGTATTTTCCCCCATTTTCTTTTCAAGAATTTTCTGAATCCTATATACCGTATTTCCCGCAAATAACGTGCCCACGTAAATAATGAGCAGACACATGTAACACTTGGAAATGATGAAATTAAGTAAAACAGTTCTGGCATAACACGCGCAGTATTTGCTATAATCTTAATGGGAGCAGATCACCAGGTTTTTCTCCCGTGGAACTGCTGGGTGAGTTCAAACTGCCAACTGTTTGGTTAAAATATGGTAGATGTTACTCCTGTAAACATTTAGGTTCCTTTCTCTGAAGCTAAAGTCATTTCAGCCTTTTGTTATTGTTAGGTGCCATCTAGTCAGTTCCAACTCATAGCAAACCCTATGTATGAAAGAACATGACACTCCAAGCCCTGCGCCACCTCATAGTCATTGCGATGCTTGAGCCCATTGTTGAGGCCACACAGTCCATCTTGCTGAGGGTCCTCTTTTTTTCTACCCTCTACTTTACCAAGTAAGATGCCCTTCACCAGGTAGTGGTCCCTCCTAATAACATGTCCCAAGTACATGAGAAGAAGTGTCACCATCCTTGCTCCTAGGGACCATTCTGGCTATATTTCTTACAAGACAGATTTATTCCTTCTTCTGGCAGTCTGTGGTATATTTAGTATTCTTTGTCAGCACCATAATCCAAATGCATCAACTCTTAGTAGGTTTTCCTTATTCTTTGTCCAGCTTTTGTATGCATATGAGGCAATTGAAAATACCATGATTTGTGTCAGGTGCACCCTGGTCCTCAAAATGATATCTTTGCTTTTGAACACTGTGAAGAGGTCTTTCATAGCAGATTTGCCCAAATTTGTGAGTCATTTGATTACCTAACTACTGCTTTTGTGGGCACTGATTTTGGATCCAAGTAAAATGAAATCCTTGACAACTTCAGTCTTTTCCCCATTTATCATGATGTTGCTTATTGGTCCAATTGTGAGGATTTTGTTTTCTTTATGCTGAGATGTAATCCGTACTGAAAGCTGTAGTCTTTGATCTTCATCAGTAAGTGCTTCAAGTCCTCTTGCTTTCAGCAAGCAAGGTTGTTTCATCTGCATATCACTGGTTAATGAGTCTTCCTCCAATCCTTATGCCATGTTCTTTTTCATATAGTCCAGAGTCGTGGATTATTTGCTCGATGCACAGATTGAATAAGCATAGTGAAAGGATACAATCCTGATACGCACCTTTCCTGATTTTAAACCACACAGTATCCCCTTGTTCTGTTCCAGTAACTGCCTCTTGGTCTGTGTACAGGTTCCTCATGAGCACAATTAAGTGTTCTGAATTCCCATTCTTTGCAGTGTTATCCATAATTTGTTACGATGCACACAGTTGAATGCTTTTGCATAGTCTATAAAACACGCACAGGTAAACATCTTTCTGGTATTCTTTGCTTTCAGCCAAGATCATCTGACATCAGCAATGCTATTCCTTGTTCCACATCCTCTTCTGAAGCTGGATTGAATTTCTGACAGTTCCATGTCACTGTGTTGCTGCAACTGCTTTTGAATGATCCTCAGCAAAATTTTACTTGCACGTGATTATAATAATATTGTTCGATAATTTTTGCATTCTGTTGGATCACTTTCTTTGGAATGGGCCCTGATATGGATCTTTCCAGTTGGTTGGCTAAGTAGCTATCTTCCAAATTTCTTGGCACAAATGGGCAAGCACCTCCAGCATTGCATCCATTAGTTGAAACTTCTTGATGGGTATTCTCTCAATTCCTTCAGTGCAGCTTGGACTTCTTCCTTCAACACTGTCAGTTCTTGATCATATGCTACCTCTTAAAATAGCTGAACATCAATCATTTCTTTTTGGTACAGTGACTCTGTGCGTTCCTTCCATGTTCTTTTGATGCTTCCTGTCTTGTTCAATATTCTACCCATAGCGTCCTTTAGTATTGCATCTCAAGGCTTGGGTTTTTCTTCAGTTCTTTCAGATTGAAAAATGCTAAGCATGTTCTTCTTTTTTTTTTTTAAATTGTGACTTGGGTGAAGATTTACAGAGCAAATTCACTTTCCATACAGCAATTCACGTACACTTTGTCTCATGACATTGACCACAGTTTACCACAATGCAACAGCTCCCCTCCCACTTCCTCCCCATAGTTACCTCTTCCCAGTGTCCATCCTTCCATGCACTCCTGCCCCCTGAGCTATCTTCCTGTGTATAAGCAGCCCTTCTTTCTCCCATGATTGTTATCTCCAAGGAGTGTATCTACCTGAGGTAGATATTCAACTCATATGCCTATCTTTTGTTTATCTTGAAACCACAGGCATGGGTTCAATTCCAGACCTGAAGCCAAGCATATTCTTCTGTTTTGGTTTTCTAACTCCAGGTCTTTGCATATTTCATTATAATAATTGACTTTGTCTTCTTGAACTGCCCTTTGAAATCTGTTCATCACAGACTTATATTTTATTTCAGATTTTTTAACTAAGACCTACAGCAAGATACATATTTTGCATTGCAACCCAACACACACACACAAAACTGTAAGACAAGTCTCATCCTGTGATTTTTGCCCTTTTACAGATGATGCCATCTATATTTTATCTTTTCTTTTATAACCCACTACTGGGCCAAGGAGCTCTGGTAGTGCAGTGGTTAAAAGTATTCAGCTGCTAAGCAAAAGTTAGCAGTCTGAGCCCACTGTCTGTTCAGCAGGAGAAAGATGAGGCAGTCTGCTTCCATAAAGATGTACAGCCTTGGAAACCCTATGGGGCAGTTCTCCTATGTCCTGTGACATTGCTATGAGTCAAAATTGACTCAATGGCAGTACAGTTTTTGGTTTAATGGGCCATGCCTATTGTTAGAACAGTTATTTCCAGTAATATTTTAAGTTTTTTATTCATTTTGGTGGTGTCCCCAGCAGAGGCTTGATGTGCCTGATTTCCATTGTTTAGTTTCCTTTGCTTAAAACTCACTGCCGTCAAGTCGAATCCAACTCATAACGACCCCATCTTGGGTTTCTGAGGCAGTGTCACTATGGAAGTAGATTGCCCAATCTTCCTTCAGAGGAGGGGCTGGTGGGTTTGAACCGCAGCCTTCTGGTTAGCAGTCAAGTGCCTTAGGTACTATGCCACCAGAGCTCCTTTCCTTTGCTTAGTTCTGCCAATTTCAGAGCTTGGTTGGCAGTTCTACAGTTTTGTAAGTCCTAAATGCTACATAAGGAGCTATCATAGTACGATGGTTAAGTGCCTAGCTGCTGACAGAAAAGTTGGCCATTTGAACTCACCCAGCATTTCTGTGGGAAAAAGACCTGGAAACCCTACAGGGTAGTTCTGTCACATGATATCTCTATGAGTCAAAAATCAACAAACCGCATGTAATAAGAACATGCTACACATACTTATAAATATGGCAGTCCTTGGGGGAAAAAAGATAAAAAACAAAAACAACACAATTCTGTGTGTGTATATTAGCTGAAATTTTTTAACTCTTTGGTAAAATAAAGAATATGATAGAGGAAAAGACATATGCTTTCTTCCCCTAATATTATTTTTTCAGAGGCTTTCATCTCTACTTACAATGACTAAAGTGTCAGAACGGGTTTGCTAACCGTACTCAAAGATACTATTTTCTTATTTCACATTAAAAGCAGTGACTATCTATAGAATTGTGTCCTGTATTCCCAGGGAAAACAATTCTCCCTTCTGAGTTCAAATCTTGTCTGCTATGCTACTAACTAGATTTACCATTATGAACAAGTCACTCAACTTTTTTGCTTGTCATGTCCTCATCTGGAAAATCAGAGGCTTAGATTCTCTATGATTCTCAGCTAAAGAGATACAGTACCTTAAGTGGGGTATATTAGAATCTCAGGGGAGAAAGGGAGTTTATGTAGTTCTGAAAAGAATAAGAGTGTAATATTTGTTTTGGAAAAAAAATTAAGTATTGTTTTCATCATATAAACTCAGAAAGTAAAGCTGGGTAATCTTGATTGGTAGTGCAATGATGAGTAAGTTTTTAAAATACTGAATTAAATGATGAGGTCAGTTGTGACTCAAAATTTTTGCATAATATGGTTACAGCAAAGCAACCAATGAATAATAGACATATAATCCAAAAACCAAGCCTGCTGCCGTCAAGTCAGTTCCAACTCATAGAGACTTCCTTTGGGTTTCCAAGATGGTAAATCTTTTTAGAAGTAGATTGCTCTATCTTCTTCCACAGAGCAGCTGGTGGGTTTAAATTGCCAGCCTTCTGGTTAGCAGTCAAATGCCTTAGGCACTGTGCCACCAGAGCTCCTTAACAGATATATAACGATAATAGGTAGAGAGGACTAGCATACTTTTGCTAATTCTCCTTCCCCTTTTTCTAGTTTTCTGACTCACTGGACTAAGACCTAGAATAAATTCTATTAGGAATCTACAAATACTGCCTTCTAATCTACACTCAGTTAACCATCTAGCCAAATATGTGACTTTGGGTGACTCACTTGAGTGATTTGTATTAGATTGTTAGTGCACTTCCCATGGATATTTTGTGGGTCATGTGACAGAACACTTGGAAGTACTTTGAAAAGTTTCAAGTTTATACATTTTTAAGATACTGTGTAATATCACAGTATTATTGCGACTTTTTCCTTTTGTCTTATATATAAAACCAAAAACTAAACCCACTGCCATCAAGTCGATTCCAACTCATAGCAACCCCCATTGGGTTTCCAGTAAATCTTTACAGAAGTAGATTGCCCAGTCTTCCGTGGAGAGGCTGGTGGGTTTGAACCACCAGCTTTCTGGTTAGCAGTCAGATGCCTTAGGCATTGTGCTACCAGAGCTCCTTTGTGTTGTTATACTGGCTTTTAAAATGACTTTTGCTGGACATTATAACCTATCCCATTGCTGTTGAGTTGATTCCAATGCAGCAACCCTATAGAACAGTGTAGAACTGCCCCATAGGGTTTCCAGTGCTATAAATCTTCACGGAAACAGGCTGCCACATCTTTCTCCAGCAGAGCAGCTGGTGGGTTTGAATCTCTTACCTTTCCATTAGCAAGCAAGCACTTTATCATCGTGCCACCAAGGTTTCTTATGTGTAATATTAGTTACCATGTATTGACAGTTTTTTCCATGCATTTTTGCTAATTCTCCAACTTTTCCTCGTATCTGGATAAATATCTTCCAGATCTTTCCAGCTCACCCCCAGGGCCTTATGGTCAAGAAATGTATGTGTTTCGATCTGAGGAGAGATTCAAATCCCCACCCATCCTTCCTCCTCACCTTCTCCAAGTTATTCTTAACAAGGACACTAACATTTCTGTGAGTATCCTGCTGGGGGTCACTAGGACCATTTGGGCCAAAGTTTAGTAATGTTAGAGGTTGGGAGCAAAGATGTGGTCAGAGTATAAATTGTATACATATAAATAGCATTACAAGTTCCTTTTTCTGTGCTGTAGCTTCCTTAGGTACTGATATTAAAACTCAGAATTTTCTGTTCCTAATGAGAATATATTACTGATAAACAGTCAGACCCAGAACTATAGATACCTAGAATCATTTTGGGGGGCTTCTAATCCAGCACAGTAGAAGCAATACTTGTCACTTTGAGATATACGAAAGAATTTTTTTTTTCCATTCGGTTGCAAATAATTTACATTTCTATTCAATCCAGTTAATTCCACTAAGATTATTTTTCACTTCTTCACAAATCTATAGGTGTGCTGTGGGAAAGATTTTTGTTTTAACCTTATCAAGGAAGATTCATACATGTTGAAGCTTAGGCTTTCTGCCCTAAACTCAGAATTGCCTAATTTTCTGTAATGAGAACGTATTACTGATAAAAATTGAGGTGAAGATGGGTGTGTTGCTTAAAAAGAGAAAATACGTTCCTAGTTTAACAATTCTGAATAGTTCTGAAGACCTTTGAAGAAGAGTAAGCTCTTTTGTTTAAGTCATTTAACTCCATGTAGTGATGTTTTTTCTCTCTTAGTGTGACCCAGCCTTGCTACCTGAGCCAAACCATGTTATGCTGAACCATCTCTATGCATTGTCTATTAAGGTAAGTGGTGGTCCTGGCTCTTCCCAGGATGAGGGTAACACTTGCTCTCTAGTGGTTACTTGCTCTCCTACTTCAAGGGAAGCTGGCAATATAGGTTGGATGATAAGAGGACAAACTTTCTTTTTTTAACTATTGAGGATTTTTGTTTATTTTGTAATTCCAGTCTCAATATCAGTCTCTCTATCACTTGCTCTGTGATGGAACAGCCTTTTTCGCTTGGCAGCTTCTTTTTAGGTGACTAGAAAAGTGGAATGTGCAAAGTATGAATCTAGGAACATTAGAAATTGTCAAAAATGAAATGGAACACATAAAGGTCAATATCCTAGGCATTGGTGAGCTGAAATGGACTGGTATTGGCCATTTTGAATCAATCATATGATCTGCTATGCCGGGACTGACAAATTGAAGAGGAATAGCATGGCATTCATCATCACAAAGAATGTTTCAAGATCTATCTTGCAGTAGTGCAGTGCTGACTGTGATAGGATAATATCCATATGCCTACAAGGAAGACAAGTTAATACCACTATTATTCAAATTTACACACCAACCATCAAAGCCACAGATGAAGAAATTAAAGATTTTTATCGACTTCTTCTTTCTGAAATTGACCAGACATGAAATCAAGATGTATTGATGATTACTGGTGATTGGAATGGGAAAGTTGGAAACAAGAATCATTGGTAGTTGGAAAAATATGGCCTTGGTGATAGAAATGACACTGAAGATGACATGACACACTTTTGGAAGACCAATGACTTATTCATCGCAAATACCTTTTTCAGCAACATAAATGGTGGCTATGCACATGGACCTTGCCAGATGGAATACACAGGAATCAGACTACATCTGTGGAAAGAGGCAATGGAGAAGCTCAGTATCTTCAGCCAAAACAAGGCCAGGAGCAGACTGTGAAACAGACCATCAGTTGTTCATATGCAAGTTCAAATTGAAACTGAAGAAAATTAGAACAAATCCATGAGAGCCAAAATATGACCTTGATTATATCCCATCTGAATTTAGAGACCATCTGAAGAATAGATTTGCACATTGAACACCAGAGACTGAAAACCAGATGAACTGTGAAATGACATTAAGAACATCATCCATGAAGAAAGCAAAAGGTTATAAAAAAGACAGGAAAGGAAAAAAGACCAAAATGGATGTCAGAAGAAACTGAAACTTGCTTTTGAATGGACAGTAACTAAAGCAAATGGAAGAAATGACAAGATAAAAGAACTAAATAGAAGATTTCAAAGGGTGGCTCCAGAAAACAAAGTCAGTTATTATAATGAAATGTGCAAAGACCTGGAGTTAGAAAACCAAAAGGGAAAGAATATGCTCAGTATTTCTCAAGCAGAAAGAATAGAAGAAAAAATTCAAGCTTTGAATTGCGATGTTGAAAGATTCTCTGGGCAAAATATTGAATGATGCAGGAAGCATCAAAAGAAGATGGAAGGACTACAGAGAGTCACTGTACCAGAAAGAATTGGTCGATGTTCATCTATTTCAGGAGGTGGCATATGATCAAGAACCAATGGTACAAAGGAAGAAGTCAAAGCTGCACTGAGGGAATTGGTGAAAGACAAGGCCTCAGTGAATTGATGGAATACTCATTGAGATATTTCAACAAACGGATGCCACACTGTAGACACTTAACTCATCTATGCCAATTAATTTGGAAGACAGCTGCCTGGCCATCTGACTGGAAGTGATCCATATTTGTACCCACTCCAAAGAAAGGTGATCTAACAGAATGTGGAAATAATTGACAATATCATTAATATCACACATAAGTAAAATTTTGCTGAAGATTATTCAAAAGTGGTTGCAGCAGTATATTGACAGGGAACTTCCAGAAACGCAAGCTGGATTCAGAAGAGGATATGGAACAAAGGGTATTATTGATGATGTGAGGTAGATCTTGGCTGAAAGCAAAGAAAACCAGAAAGATGTTTACTTGTGTTTTATTGATGCTGCAAAAGCATTTGTGTGGATCATAACAAATTATGGATGACATTATGAAGAATGGGAATTCCAGAACACTTGACTGTGCTCATGAGGAACCTGTACATAGACCAGGAGGCTGTCGTTCAAACAGAACAAAGGGATACTGCATGGTTTAACATCAGGAAAGGTGTGTATCAGGGTTGTATCCTTTCACCATGCTTATTCAGTCTGTATGCTGAGCAAATAATCTGAGAAGCAGGACTGTATGAAGAAGAACACAGTTTCGGGATTGAAGGAAGACTCATTAACAACCTGCAATGTGCAGATGACACACCTTGCTTGTTGAAGGTGAAGATGACTTGAAGAACTTACAGATGAAGATTAAAGACTGCAGCCTGCAGTATGGGTTACACCTCAACATAAAGAAAATGAAAATCCTCACACTAGACCAATAAGTAGCATAAAGATAAATGGAGAAAAGACTGAAGTTGTCAAAGATTTCATTTTACTTGGATCCACAGTCAATGCTTGTGGAAGCAGCAGTCAAAAAATCAGATGTCTTATTGTCCTGAGAAAATCTTCTGCAAAAGACCTCTTAAAGTGTTGAGGAGCAAAAATGTCTCTTTGGAGGCTAAGGTGCACTTAACCCAAGACATGGTATTTTCATTAGCTTCATATGCATGTGAAAGCTGGACAGTGAATAAGGAAGACCGAAGAAGAGCTGATGGTTTTGAATTGTGGTGTTGGCGAAGAATACTGAAAATACTATGGATTGCCAGAAGAATGAACAAATCCGTCCAGGAAGAAGTACAGCTGGAATGCTCCTTGGAAGCAAGAATGGTCAGACTTTGTCTCACCTATTTTGGTTGCATTGTCAGAGGGGATCATTCCCTGAAGAAGGTTATCATGGTGGGTAAAGTGGAAGGTCAGCCAAAAAGGGGGAGGACCTCAACGAGATGGATTGACATAGTGACTGCAACAGTGGACTCAAGTATAGCAAGGATTGTGAGGAGGGCACATGACCAGGCAGTATTTCGTTCTGTTGTACATAGGGTAGTTAATAGTTGGCTTGAACAGAACCTAACAACAACAGAAACTTTGTACCAAATACTTATGTTTGAGTTCATAGCAGTAGGATTTTGTTCTTGAAACAGAGAGGTCTGGTAATAAATTGGTCACATCACATCTGGAGAAAAAGCTAGTTTAAACTTTTAGTTCAAAGAATGTTTGAATGTGATACTAAGGCTTCCACTTTCTTGAAGGTAGACATGAGTTATTTCCACATGCCTGGGGCATATGCCTAAGTTCTTCCATCTCTCTTATACACTAGGTAAAGTCGAAGTGTGACCAGATTTACTCTCTCCTCTAACTCTAGAGTTCTCCACTGATTTCTCTGCTGCTCTAGAATCTGTGTTAAAAATACCCCTGCTATTATCTCTTATCATGTCTATGTGGTTTAACTGTTAGAATAAAGTTATACAGCTTAGTGCTTACCAAACTAGGCTGATTGTCATTGGAATCATGTGGGGAGGTTTGCAGAAATACAGGTTCAGAAGTTCTATACCCTGAGATTCTGAATAAGTACATCTAGGATGGGACAGTTCTGGTGGCACAGTGGTTAAGCACTTGACTGATAACCCACCCAGTGTGAACCCACGCAGTGGCTCCATGGGAGAAAGACCCTATGAGGCAGTTCTACTCGTCCGATGGGGTTGCTATGAGTTGGAATTGACTGGACAACACCCAACAACAACATGATGGGATGCAGTAATATGTTTTTTTAATTGTTTATATTTCTTAGATGTACAGCCAGATAGGGAATTCATTGATACAGCTGGTTCATATATTATGTGGTACTTTTAAAATATATATTATTGAGTTTAATTTTTATAATATCTTGTAGTATTTGAATCCCCATTTTATAGATTAAAAAAACTAAGACTTAGAGAAGGTCAGATTGCCAGTCAGTACTTGAGTCAGGACTAAGGTCCAATCCTCCTATCCTAATTCCACATTCTTTCCTATATGTCATTGTACCAGGTCTTTTCAAGTAGTTCTTTCTCTTACATGCTCCTCATTTCTATTAAATTCTTCTTGGAACTGGGTTTTCCTGCCTGCCTTGTTTCTATTCTGTTTGGCCTATAATCAGCATATTCTTGTCACAGAATGTTAACCTGAGAAACATTCACTGTGGATAATATAGTATGGGGGAAGATAGGAGGATACAGTGTTTTCAAAACTGGATTAACATGGGTTCTTTGACTGCTCTGATTGACTGCTCCTTGGCTGTCCATTGATGTCCACAGGTCTGCTACCTACTCCTATGGCACACCCATGGCTTGTAGAATAAGCCTGGGAAATGGTACCTCTTTCTCTCTACATACTGGTTCTGACCTTGGCATTGTGCTTCAGCTTGACCTTGACCCATTCCTGGTTTTTTCCTATTGTTTAGGCTCTTTGGAATTGATCCATTGGATAGAGTGTCCTTCTAGGAAGGACTTTGGGATCTAAGTGTGGGCTTCCTGAGTGCCCTCTAGATCAGAGAGGATTTTGTGAGATCCTCCCTGGTATTAAATGGAAATTAGATCTACTTTGGGACTTTAAATGGTTTTACAAAAGCATCATTCCCCTGTGTTGCTGTTCTCATGACATGCAAATGGATGCTGGCATATTCTTTCCTTTTATTTATTTATTGTTTATGCTAGTATTAAGCCCAATATTAGAATTTGGGCTATTTTGTGTCAGGAATTGAGCCATATATTCTCGTGTAATCATTAGAACTACTTTAGTGGTAGGTGCTATCCTTTATATTAGGAGCTCTGGTAGTGTAGTGCCTAAGGCATTTGACTGCTAACCAGAAGGCTGGTGGTTCAAACCCACCAGCCACTCTTGGAAGGAAGGTTGGGCAATCTACTTTTGTAGTGATACCACCTCAGAAACCCAAGGAGGGGTCACTATGAGTTGGGTCCAACTCGACAGCACATAACAACAACATCTTTTATATTGATGAGAAAAAAGTCTTAGAAAAGAACATTGTTCTACATCCTATTTTGGTGAGTAGTGACTGAGGTCTTGAAAGCTTGCAAGTGGCCATCTAAGATGCAACCATTGATCTCTCCTCATCCAGAGCAAAGAAAACCAAAGACACATGGAAACAATTAGCCCAAGGTACTAGGCAACCATACGAACCTCAGCCTACACGACTCTGAGACCAGAAGAACTAGATGGTGCCTGGCTCCCACTGTCAGCCATTCGGAAATGGATCAAAATAGGAGAACCTGGATCGAGTAGGAGGAAAATGTAGAACAAAATTTAAAATCTTAAAAAAGACCAGACTTAGTGGTCTGATAGAGACTGATGAGACCCCTGAAGCTATGGCCCCTAATCACCCTTCAGGCCTGGAATTGAACTCACTCCCTTGGCTTCCAGCCAAACAATAGCTGTATAAGATGAACATTTACACACCCCTTAGAACAATCAACCATGGGTGATCAGAAGTGCAGTATTTGCACAGGGTGATAGCTCAGCATTTCTCAAGCAGGGCAGGAATGCATAGGAAAGAAGGACAAAGGGAAAAGGTAACCATAGGGAGGAGGTAGGAAGAGAACTGTTACATTATGGGTATTGCAAGCAATGTCGTGAAACAAAATGTGTATGAACTGCTATATGGAAAATGAATTTGCTCTGTAAACTTTCACCGAAATCACAATAAAAACAAGAAGAAAAAAGTAAATGACTGTGGAGGACTGATGGCTAGGAAGAGCCTAAACGAATTAGCTGCATATTTTTCTTTCCCTTGCAGGACAGTGTGATGGTCCTTAGTGCAACTCATCGCTACAAGAAGAAGTATGTCACTACTCTGCTATACAAGCCTATCTGAAGGGATCCTTTCCTGTCTCCCAGGATTCCAGAGAAGCTGTTTTCTGGACTAAGCCAGTCTTAACCTGAGACTGGGGAGCCAATTTGCTTTGAGGCCAATATGTGTGTTTCAGAGCTTCTGAGTAGGATGCTCTGCTTTTGCATTTGATTGCAGATGAGAGCTTTATAAGTCGTGGAATTTATTTTAAGAAAAAAAAAAAAAAAAACATATATATGAGAATAAGGTTACTGGAAGCCTCCTAGCCCCAGCTAGATGTATTCTCTCTGCCAGTGGGCACTCACCAGGATATGTTTGGGGAGACTGTGGGAAGGACCCTACAGGAAGCTTTCTTCCTGAAATGAAGGAACAGCAAATTCTCAGGATTCTTGGTGGGTGGAGATTCTATACCTGCTACCTTGGGTCTCAAGGGATGGATCCTTCCAGACTGCTGCCCTACTCACAGCTGCCTCACTGCAGGGGCAGCTTGTCTTGCATGGGTTCTCTGTATCCCCAGAGTATGTGGCACACTCTGTGTTTTTTCATGATACCAGATGCCCCGCAAGAACCTTTTCTGCTCATTTCACGTTCTAGCTTTGTTAACCTTCAGATCCCATACCTGATCCATATCTAACACAGAAATCACTGGGTAAGTGTTCTCTTTGAAAGATTCTGTTAGACCTGACCCACCTTAGCAACTAGGCTGGCCAGAAGGGCTCTTTTTCAGCCCAGCAGAGGCCCAGGCCTCTTTATCACTGCTTATTTTAACTTCCACTAAAGAAAAGACTCCACATTAGGAAAGACAGAGTGCAGAGGATCTACTTGCTGTTTTAATTTGGTGCGACACCTTACTACATTGGTATATTTTTGTGGGTTTTCCCTTCTGCCCCAGTCATGCTTAATGTCTTTTTTTCTCATAGCAGACAGTTCTGAAGTAAGGTAAAAATGGAACCAAGCAAAAGCTTTATATTTTACATCCTTGGAAGATTTTTATGTGCCCACATTTTTCTTTAATTAAAAAAAAAAAAAAATGCCTTTCCCTTAATCTTAAGAGACTGTATTGGAAACTTCAGGCCCTTGAGAAATGGTTCCTAAGATTTTCCTCTCTAGTATAGCCCTGTACAATCTTACATAAGTATGACTGGTCCTGTGCATGACATTAAACACTGCTTTAAGTACACAGGTTCACTCAGTTCATTTGATACACCTAAATGGTTCCTTCCAAAGGGAATAAAAAGATGGATTAAGCCAAGAAGCAAGAAAGTAACCCTGGTAATCTATTCATGAAAAATAGGACTCTTTGCACTAAGCTCTAACAGGATCATTTTGTTCCTCTGCCTCTTTTTAAATGTTTGATGATAAAGTGAGGTCAGTGATTTCCATTTGTGGACTGAAGAGTAACTATTCAATCCACTCCTGGGGTTCCAAGTATCTGTGGCTCTTCCATTTTACAGATAAATGCAAGTCAAACACTCAACACAGAAGGAGGCCACCTGTTGATGATTGAGAGACTCCCTGACTGCTAAGATGAGCCCAGCCACAGTGAGAGGGCACTTAACAGGTCAGTTTAGCTACCTCCTGTCTTCCCATGCAAAGCTGACAACACAGTTGTCTCTGGGGTACAGAGACGTGAATGAATCCCAGGTGTGAGGCAACAGGGTGTGAGATTGTTATTTTCCTGGGATTGCAAAATCACAGGTACTTAGGTGGTTCATTGCTGAGAGCGAACACTCCTTCACCAACCAAGTCTGCCTTCTGCAGTAGAAGGCATTTGTGGGGAACCTTTTATGGTCCCAACCACTTTTTGAATGGTGTGCCATTTTAAAAATCCAGGTCAGCTCCTGTTACAAACAATTCTCAGGTTTTATGTAGTCTTCAGTTTTACTAGAATTTTGTTTTTATTCAATACCCATTAAATATGTGGCCATTTATGAAGATTTTAATTCCTTGTTCCATGGAGAATTTTGTTATATATCATGTAAACAGAGCTGAATATAATCGTCTGTGTGTTCATGTATTAAAATTTTTTACTCCGCACAGGTATATCAGTAGAATGGGGCAGGAAAAGAGATTCCCTTCAATTTCTCTCAGGCCTGAGGCTTCTGTAAACTGGGTCTGGCTCCAGTGACAGTAGGTTTTGGTGCTGGTGTCCTTTAGATCCTTCTAATGTGGAAATGTGCAGAGAATATCAGTTTGCCAAGTTCTGAGATAATCTGTCAGCTAGCTGGTATACAAAGGGACGGGTAAGAGGAACTGGGTAATGGTTCATTCAGTACTGTCCCTTCTTTATACTGTAAGTGCATTATGTGGTCCTCAGAAAGCCTATCACACTCCTGGTCTGTCTCCACAGAAACTGTTCTGGAGGATACAAAGGGAGGGAAGAAGGTAGCACAGGGTATAACTCAACTCATTTTTTTTATATGGGTTCGTTAAAGAGATTTTTATTTTCTGCATAAGAGATTTTGGTAGATTGTGAAAAAAGGTAGAGGGAATAAAATTTTTTTCATCTTTTTTTGTGGGTAGGGCACATAGGAGATTCACAGAGTCAATCTTGACAAAGTAAGAAAATAGCTTTTCAAGACGGGTGGCCCTGAAAGAATTGCAACTTGGTTTGGGGGTTGTGGGAAAAGAAGAGTGACTGAGCCAGAGAGAGTGGTACTAGAAAAACACACATAATTTAGAATTGAAAAATATCTCCCCACACTTTTTTTTTTTAAATCACAGTTAACATGGCGATGTCCTTGGATCTCATTGTATAAAGCTTAGCACTACATAAAACATCTTCCTTTTGCTTCTTTGTTCCTAGTCTCTACCCTTTCCTGCTTTAACTTCATGTGTCAGGTAGGCTTTATCAGGGTCTTGAGTCAACCATTACCTAAAACAGATAGTCATCTTACTGGAATAGAGAACTTCCAGATCTTGGTTATTAGCTTGCTGAAAGCTAGGAGTTGAATGCAATGTAACCCCTGTAATCAACACCCCTAAAGAGTAAACCTTGTGTCGATAGTGTTGGCTTTTTTAAATATCTGTGCTTGTCTAATAGAGAAACTCTGTAAAAGAAGAATCCAAGAGAAGTTTCTGGGAGGATCCTACAAACCCAGGCCCACTCACTTCCCTCCATTTATTTCTGGGCTCTTACAAACCTAATGGATCTGAGATGGAACCTTTGAAAAGTGTCAGTACTCTGTGTATGCTGCAAAGGTGAAGTTAAGTTTAGAAAGAAGTGTTACCTTCAGACTAGGTTTTTATTAATCTGAGGTATAAATGAAGGGGACATTATAATGATAGAATTCTCTGCTTAATTGGGAAAATAGGGCTTTTAAAATTTTGACCTCAACTAAAATGATATGCAACTATTCTATGTTTGTATGTGTTTGAAATACATTCTGTTCTCAGAGATTTCTAAAATCCTTACTTTTTAATCATTTGGGACACAGGCTTAAGAGCACATAGAGTTTGTTCCTGTGTTATTCTGACTCATCCTTAAAGCCAAGATCTTGCTGTCTTCTACAAGCTGCTGGGATTCCAGTTCCCTATGGGATGGGTAAGGGTTAGGGTTTTTTAAAACTCTGTAGACTTAGGCATTGTCTCTATTTAGGCACCTGTCAAATTGGAGGTGGAAGGGCTATGATTTCTGCAATGAACCCAAACTTTTGAAGTAAAAAGACTGACTGTATTTTAGACTACATTAGGGGAAAAAGAAACTGGAGAGTCTGTTAGTTAAGCAGTCCATTTCTTAGCAGTGGAACCCCCTCTAGCATTCTAATTTGGGTTTTACCTTGATTTGCTTTTCTCAATCGGACTTTGAAGTAAGTATGCTTCATACAAATTAAATAAATTACTTTATTGGTTCTAGCATTAGTTGATACTTGAGTTCACAGTGCTTTTGTGGCAGGGTTGGTGTGCAATACTAACCCCTCTTGGATTACATAGGTGTCAGAAAGGTTAAATGGTCAAGAGATGCCTACTTTAGGTATTATATTAGGTATTGCTCACCTTCCTTTTTTTCTGTTCCTCATGTCCCAGGACTCAGCCTGGTTTTTAGGACAGCCAAAGCTTGTGGTTTTAGGACAGCCAAAGCTCACTGATACTGAATAGTCCTAATCTCTGCACTGGATCCCATATGTGAGACGTGTGAATTGTGGTAAATTGGAGGATGTTGGTTGTTACTACACTGAAGCATTTTGAATGAGGGTGGCTCTGTTGTCTGTCATAAATGGAGTATAAGACTATAATTTGAAAGGGATTAAATATGTGAGAGTCCTTTAAATGGTGCTTTTTGTAACCTTTAATGATAATATTCAGAGCTGCTTTTCAGTATTTCACAAAGGGGTGGCATACAAGTATGGATTTTAAAGCTTCTTTCCAAATGTAATCTGTCACTGGACTCACATCTGAACACATTTGAAGATTATACGATGTAACACAGAAATGTGTTTGTTTTTTTTTTTTTTTTTCCATAAAAGTACTTAATAAAAGCATTATACAGCAATAATATCTGAGTTCTTCTTTGATTACTGATTATATTATTAAGATCTGTCTGCTCTTATATAGTCTCAGGACCTAAATAATACCAATTGCTAGACAGGCACATTTGAGGAAAAGTGTAGGGAATACAAGTGATGTCCTTCCACCTGCCAAGATACCTTCTTTTTGTTCCAGGCTACTCCAGATAGAGGAATGTTAGCCAGTATTTTGATTTCAAGCATTTTCTGCAAATTGCCTTCATATTAGCTGTCAAGTCTGTGCTGGATTAGTGAGATGCTTCACTATCCCTGGTTGGTCATTAATATTACCTATGGAGATTTCTTTAAAAACATTGATGCCTAGTCTACTACTTCCACCCCAATTAAAATCAAAATCTCCAGTATAGGGCCCAGTCATCTATATTTTTTTAAGCTTCCGGGATGAAACTATTCTGCATGATACTGTAATGGTGGATACATGACATGCATTTGTCAAAATCCTCAAAACGTCCAACATACAAGAGTGAATTCTAATGTCAGCTATACCAAAACCAAACTAAACTCACTGTCATGGAGTCAGTTCTGATTCATAGCGACCCCCATTGGGTTTCCAAGGCTGTAAATCTATAGAAGCAGACAGCCCTCCTTCTGCGGAGCAGCTGGTGGGTTCAAACCTCCAACCTTTTAAGGTTAAGGCAGCCAAACGCCTTAACCACTACACCCCCAGAGAGCCTTTTTAAACTGTAGACTTAATGTCTCAATATTGGTTCATCAGTTCTAACAAATGTTACCACAGTAATGAAAGATGTTAATAAAAGGAGAAACTGCAGAAGGGAGAGAGAATATATGGGAACAATGGGTACTCACTGCACTTTCTGTAAAACTAAAACTGCTCTAAAAAAATGTAATTCACCATATTAACAGGCTATAGAAGAAAAATCTCATTGACATATCAGTCAATGCAGAAAAAGCATTTGACAAAATACAATATCTAGTCATGATAAACTCAGAAAAATAGACATAGAGGGGAACTTCCTCAACTTTATAAGGCATATGTACGAAGAAAAAAAAAAAAACAACCTACAGCTAACTATTAACAATAGTGTTGAAAGACCTGATGTTTTCTCCCTAAGAGAGCAAGGCAAGGATACCTGCTTTCGTCTGTTTTATTCAACATAGTGCTGGAAGTTCTACCCAGTGCAGTAATGCAATGAAGTAAATAAAAGGCATACTTAAAAAAATTAAACTCTTATTTGCAAATAATAAGGAACTCTGGTGGCACTGTGATAAAGCATTCAGCAGCTAACCAAAAAGTCGGTGGTTTGAACCCACCAGCTACTCCATGGGAGAAAGATGAGGCAGCTGCTTCCATAAAGATTGACAGCCTTGGAAACCCTATAAGGGTCGCTATGAGTCAGAATTGACTCGATGGCAGTGGGTTTGGATTTTCTTTATTTGCAAATAATATTGTCTAAATCAAAAATCCTCTAAAACTAATTAGTGAGTTCAACAAGGTTGTGGGTAGAAGATACATAAAAATTATGTTTCTGTATACTAGCAGTCAACACATAGACACCAAAATAATAAATACATTTACAGTTGCTTACAAAAGGAAATGTTGTTGTCATGTGCCGTCGAGTGGGACCCGACTCATAGCAACCCCTCCTTGGGTTTCTGAGGCAGTATCACTATGAAAGTAGATTGCCCCATCTTCCTTTGGAGGAGAGGCTGGTGGGTTTGAACTGCCAGTCTTCTGGTTAGCAGTCAAGGGCCTTAGGCACTATGCTACCAGAGATCCCACAAAAGGAAATACCTAAATGTAAATTTTACAACATATGTACAAGATTTGTATACCGAGAACTACAAAAATGATGATGAAACAAAGATCTAAATAAATGGAGAGGCATACCTTATTAATGGCTTGAAAAACTCAACATAGTAAAGTTTTCAATTCTCTGGAAATGGTATACAGCGTCAATGCAATTCCTGGTAAAACTTTTTAAGACATAAGATTATTCTAAGAATTACATGGAAAGACAAAGGAACTAGAATATCTAAAACACTTTTGAAAAAGAATAAAGAGGGAATAGAATAATCAGTCTACCTAATTTCAAAACATAGAGTTGTAGTAATCAAGACTGTGGCCTTGGCATAAGGATTGATCATTGGAACAGAATAGAGAACCCAGAAATAGACCCACACTAGCTCTGGTAGCATAGTACCTAAGGCACTTGACTGCTAACCAGAAGGCTGATGGTTCAAACCCACCAGCCACTCATTGGAAGGAAGGTTGGGCGATCTACTTCCATAGTGATACTGCCTCAGAAACCCAAGGAGGGGTCTCTATGAGTCAGGTCGGACTCAACGGCACATAACAACAACAATATGCCATGAGACCATCTCAAGAATAAATTTAATGCCTTGAACACTAATGATTGAAAACCAGATGAGTTGTGGGATGACATCGAGAACATACGTGAAAAAAAACAAAAAGTCTTGAAAGGAAAGACCAGAATGGATGTCAGAAGAGACTCTGAAACTTGACCAAAGAGTAGCTAAAGTGAATGGAAGAAATGATGAAGTAAAAGAGCAAAATCCTCAAATGTTTGGAAACTAAAAACAGCATTATAAGTAAGCCATGAGTCAAAAAGGGGAATTAGAAAATCTTTAGAACTGAATGGAAATGAAAATATCAGTACTTGTGGAATGCAGCTAAAGGAATGCTTTGAGAAGAATTGATAGCACTAAATGTGTGCATTAGAAAAGAAAGGTCTCAAATCAGTGGCCTCAAATTGTATTGTAAGAAACTAGAGGGGGAAAAAGAGCAAAGCAGAAAAAACGTAATAATAAAGATTAGAGTTAAAATCACTGAATTTGAAAACAAATAGAGAAAATCTGTTAAACCAAAAGCGAGTTCTTTGAGATGATTGATAAACTTTCCCCCATACTGATCAGAAAAAAAGGGAGAAGATAGAACTGACCAGATATCTAGAGAGGTGACATCTCTATAGTCTACAGAAGTTAAAATAATAAGGAAAAAATCTACAGCTAACATCATACTCGTTGATGGATTTTTATTTTTTGCTAAAATAATATTATGAAGTTTATGGAAATAAATTTTAAAGTTACATAAAATTAACAAGTTCTTTCAAATATTCAAAAGTTCACACAAGAAAAAAACAGGTGTTCCAAATAGCTGTATCTGTATTCAAGTAATTATTAGGAAAAAATGCAGTAAAAAACTTCAGGGTCATAAGGTTTAACTGGTGAGTTAAACATTTTAAAGAAGAAATAATAACCAACTCTAAGCAAACTTCTCTGGACAACTGAAGAGAAAGGAAGACTACCAACTTATCCTGAGAGGCCAGCATTACCCTGATACACAACCCAGATGAAGACATTACAAGGAGAAAATAACAACCCAATATCTGTGAACATACAAAAAAAAATTTTTAATTTTAGCAAATTGAACAATATATTAAAAGAGTAGTATAGCATTACCAAGTGGAATCCCACAAATACAAATATTCCACAAATAAAAGATTAGTTTAATATTTGTTGTTGTTGTTGTTATGTGCTGTCGAGTCGGCCCCGACTCATAGCGACCCCTCCTTGGGTTTCCGAGGCAGTATCACTACGGAAGTAGGATTGCCCAACCTTCCTTCCGAGGAGTGGCTGGTGGGTTTGAACCGCCAGCCGTCTGGTTAGCAGGCAAGTGTCTTAGCCACTATGCTACCAGAGCTCCCAGTTTAATATTTAAGATCCAGCAATATAAATTACCATATTAACAAACTAACAAAAACCATATGATCTTCTCAATAGATGCCAAAAAAAAGCATTTGAAAAAAATTCATGCATTCCTGATAATTAGACTCAGCAAAGTAGAAATAGAAGAAATGTTCTCAACCTGAAAAAATGCACCTAGGAAAACTCTACAACTAACATCATACATGTTGATGAAATTTCCTTTGCTAAAATAAGAAATAAGTCAAGAACGTTTGCTCTCACCACTTGTATTCAACATCGTGCTAAAGATTCTAGCTACAGCAATAAGTCAAGAAACAAAAAGATCATCTGGAATGGAATGGGAGAATTAAAACTTATTTGCAGGTGACATATCATTAATTAAGAAAATTCTTCAAAAAACTACTAGAACTAATAATTGAGTTTAGCAATATTGCAGAATTCAAGGTCAACGTACAAAACTTACCTTTCTATATACTCAACTACTAATTCACTGCTGTGGTGTCAGATCCGACTCATAGTGACCCCTCCTTGAGTTTCTGAGGCGGTATCTCTATGGAAGCAGATTGCCCAACCTTCTTTCTGAGGAGTGGCTGGAGGGGTTAGCAGATGCCTTAGGCACTATGCCACCAGAGTTCCCTTCTATATACTATCAACAAACAACTGAAAATAGAGACTAAAAATAATACCATTTATAGTAACATCAAAACTATGAAATACTAAGGAATAAATTTTCAAAAGATGTTCAGGACCAAAAAAAAAAAAAGAAAATGTTTAAGAGTTGTACCCTGAAATCTACAAAACATTGCTGAGATAAAGAAAACCTAGAAAATGGAGAATATCATGGATCATAAGGCACATTTGTCAAGATATTCATTCTCCTCCAAATTAATCTATAGTTTCAATGTAGTTACAATAAAGGTCACAATAGGTTTTGGAGAAATTGAGAAGTTGATTCCAAAATTTAAACGGAAATACAGAGGACCTAGAATAGTTGAATCAACTTTGAAAAAGAACAAAGTTGGAGACCAACACTGCCTGATTTCAAGGCCTTCTATAAAATTACTGTGAATGAGACCATGTTACCATACTGTCTCAAGAAAAGACAGATCAGTGGAACAGAGTTTAGATATAGACTCACACATTTGTGGTCAACTGATTTTCAATGAAGGTGCTAAGCTAACTCAATGAGGAAAGGGTAATCTTTTCAATAAATGCTACCAAGACCATTAGATCACTGTATGCAAAAAGAAAGAAAGGAAAACGGGGGAAAAAAAATACCCAACCTTTTCCTCATACTATACACAAAAATTAACTTTAAATCATTCCTAGTAATTGTTCAAAAACCAAAATTTCTAGAAGAAAACATAAGTTTGAGAAAGTTTTAAATATGACACAAAATATGTAAGAAAATAATAAACCAAACTTCAAGTTAAAAATTTCACCCTCCAAACGACACTTTTATGAAAGTGATAAGGTAAGTCATGTAAAACTCAAGACCAAGCTCACTGCCATCTAGTCAATTCCAATTCATAGTGACCCCCACTGGGTTTCCAAAGCTGTAAATCTTTCCAGAAGCAAACAGACTCATCTTCTGCGAAGTGGCTGGTGGGTTCAAACCACCTATCTTTTGGTTAGCAGTGAAATGCCTTAACATACCATCAGAGCTCCGTAGACTGGGAAAAATATTTTCCAAATATGTTTAACAAAGTACTGGTATCTACTATATATAAAGATACAAGTAAATAAGAACTTGCAACTAAATAATACGAATAGAAATAGCACAAATAAAAATGCTCAAAAGATAGATGTTTCACGAAAGAAAACACACAAATGGGAAATAAGCACTTGGAAAGATGTCAAAGATGTGGTCATTAAGGAAATGGAAATTTGAAAACCAAGATGAGATGCCCATATATGTCCACTGGAATGGCTATAGTATAAAAACCTGACCACATGAAGTGTTGGTGAAGTTGTGGAACAGTTGCCAGTGAGAAGTATAAGGTACAGCCAATTTGAAAAACAGTTTGGCAATTTCTTAAAAATTTTAGCGTAGTGCCTAAAGCACTTGGCTGCTAACCAGAAGGCTGGCAGTTCAAACCCACCAGCCATTCCTCGGAAGGAAGATTGGGGCAATCTACTTCCGTAGTGATACTGCCTCGGAAACCCAAGGAGGGGTCACTATGAGTTGGGTCCAACTCGATGGCACATTACAACAACAACAACAACCACCATATGACCCAGCTATTCTACTCCTAGCTATTGATTTAAGATAAATGAAAGTATATGTCTACATACACACACACCAAAAAAAAAAAAAATTGTTCATAGCCACTTTATTTATAATAGCTACAAGCAGTAAAATCCCAAATGGACCTCAACAAGTGAATGGATTTAAAAATGTGCTATGATGAGGGCGCATAACAACAACAACAACATAACCATACGATGGAATATTACTAGGCAATTTTTTAAAAAATGAACTTCCTAATGTGTATAGTAACATAGTTGAATTGCAAAACATTATACTAAGAGAAGCCAGACAGAAAAGAGCACATGCTATATAATTCCAGAAATCAGATCAGGGATTTTCTGAGATGGTGTATGGGTGGTAGGAATAGGAAAGAGAGAATACAAAGGGCACAAGAACACTGAAGGATGATGGTCATGTTCATTATTGTGATGATCGTGATGGCTTCACTGGTGTATATGTATGCAAAACATCAAACGTACACTTTCAATGTGTGTAACTAATTACATGTCCCTTATACTTCAACAAAGCTGAAGATGTTAAAAAATAATGGTGAAATGAATGCATTGTTAGACAAATAAAGCTGAGAGGATTCAGCACCAACATAAAGGTATTACAAAATATACTTAAGCTAACTTATGGAAGAAGGAAAACAATCTCAGAAGGAAACAGCAATGCACAATGGAATGAAGAACACTGGAAAAGGGAGATGTGAGAAACAAATACATATTGACGTGCAAAGCAAAATCTAATGACTTCAGGAGTTTACGACATAAGTAGAACTAAAATGTCAAGAATAATCCAAAAAGCAGAATAGTATAAAAGAAGGGAACATTTTGTAAGATTCTGGCAGTTTTTGTGCAAGGAATAGTTTATGTAAGACTGTAATGAGAAGATGTATGTTTCCATCCCTGAGTTATCAAAGAATTATAAAAGTGTGTACAGTTAACAAGTTAATAGGACAAAAAAAAGAGAGAATAATATAAAATATATGATTAATCCAAAACAAGGTAAAAAAGGAAGGAAACAGGAATAAAACAGATGGTCTATAGAGAAAACAATAACATGCCCTGTATATAAATCAACTAATAAAGTGATATAAATCCTGATATATGGTGGCAATGAGGAAAAGAAAGACAGAGAGATACATGGGAGATACAACAAAGATGAACCCTTTTGCACATACAGTACTGTGTTGTCAGTGCAGGCAAACACGGGTATACGGGTGGATAGATGGGTGGACAGGCTGTACTAGTAGGTATATCTATGAAGTGGGGAGTGTACCCAAGAGCATATATAGGGTTGGCCGACAATGGTCCTATAAGTTTATGTGTATGATCTGAATTCCCAGGTGTATAGTAGAGCTGACAAGGAGCGAGGTTGTAGTCACTGCTTAGTCACAGCCAGCTACCCAGAGGGACCAAGTAGTAGAACCTGTGGGCTCGGGACCATAGTTGCATGGGACATCAAGCTCAACTGGCATAACATACTACACAAAACATTGTTCCACCTCCTACTTTGGCGAGTAGTGACTGGGCTCTTACAAGCTTGCAAGCTGCCATCTAGATGCAATGATGGGTCTCTCCTCATCCAGAGCAAAGAATAATGAAGAAAACCAAAAATTCATGGAAACAATTAGTCCTAACAACTGGTACACCATCCGATCTGCAGCCCATACGACTATGAAACCAGAAGAATTAGATGGTGCCCAGCTACCATTGTCAACCACTTGGAAGGGGATCTATGTAGGAGATCCTGGATAGAGAGGGAGAACAATATGGAACAAAACTCAAAATCATTTGGAGAAAAAAAAAAAGAGGGGGGGGCAGGTTTGCTGGCCCAACAGAGCCTGGTGGAACCACTGAGACTATGGCCCTTAGCTGCCCTTCAGGTCTAGAATTGAACCCACACCTGTGGTTTCCAGCCAAACAATAGACAGGCATTATGAGTTGAACATTTACCTGAGGTAGATACACTCCTTGGAGAGAACAATCATGGGAGAAAGAATGGCTATGTATGCACAGGGAGATCTCCTGTGTGTCAGGGGGCAGGAGTACATGGAGGGTGGACACAGGGAAGAGGTAACTATGGGGAGGAAGTGGGAGGGGAGCTGTTGCATTGTGGTAAATTGTGGTCAATGTCATGAGACAAAGTGTATGTGAACTGCTGTATGGAAAGTGAATTTGCTCTGTACATTTTCACTCAAATCACAATAAAAAAAATCCTGATATAGCAGTTGTTATATTAAGTTTCGATTAATTAAAATCTTCAAGTAAAACATTGCCAGACTCAATAAGAAAAAAAAAAAAAAAAAAAAAACTGTACCTGAGAGCATAATGATTTTTCTTTAATTTCAAGATGAATACATAAGAAAGCACCTTCCAGTAAAATGAATTTTTTTTAACAATTTTCTAAGCTTAGTTTTCAATATAAATTTAAATAATGTTTATGTCCTTATATATGAAGAGCTGTAGCCTCAGGAAGCAGGGCCAGAGCATAGGCTGGTCTCTGAGCAAGGGGCCCCTGACCAGCTATTCTGGAAAGAAGCCCCTGAAAATCCATCTGGAGAAGTTGAGGAAATCCACACAAAATTTACAGAGGTACCTGGAAGAATAAAATTACACATGATAATTGCCTAATCATTAAGCACTGCCAAAGGATTTCTTATTTATTATCATCTCTATGATCAAGAACTTCCCATGAAGGCAGTAACCACAGCAGCATGTTCGGATGTCTAATGACTTGGACATTCCAAGAAGAAACAAATTGGGAAGAACCATCCGACTCCAAGGCTGAGATTCAGAACCTCATTAGAGAGACTGTGGCTGTGACACACAGGAAGGTGGAAAATTTTGTGGAAGTGCTGCAAGCCAGGGCTGGTGAGCAAAAAACTGCTCACTGGGGTGCTGAGAAATTCACTGAAGGGTGGACACCAATGAGTCTCCCATAAATCACTGGAAAAGTGTCTCCTGAGATTTCAATGAAATTTCACTAGGAAGATGCCAGCAAAACTATGCAGGAACTCATCCACTGGTGTGCTGGGATGCTGGCAAAACGCGCGTGCGCTACAGAGCCCCCCACTCACATTGAAATTGCCTGGTATGGTGCTGGCAAAACTCAGTGGAGGCTAGGTACCACTGGGACTCCTGAACATCACTGACAGCTACAACATCGCAGTAAGAAGGAAAAGAATCCCCTTCCTCTCGCAGTGTCCTTCCAGTACCTTCACTGTGCCAGCTGGCAGAGAAGATATGTTGATAGGGTCCAGCTCCACTATCATAAAGCAGAGCAAAGAAGCACACATTTGGAGCTAAGTGGCAATATTGGTAACTAACACAGAATGTTGAAAAAGAACTATATAAATTTGAAAGCAAACTCAGGCTCACTGAAGGGAAGACTCCTCCTTAAACCTTCCTGTCCCCTTCATACCCTATGTTCCCTTCAGTCACAACAGCCTCCATGTCTGATGTTGTGAGATTGGCCAGTGGGCTCCCAAATGCCAAAACTTATAAACAAATTTATTCAGGGAGGAAAGGGATGAACCCCCTTAACCTAGGCTTTTTACTGGGGCTGTTCTCCTCCACTAGTTCTCGTTCTCCTCCTTGGCCACGTGTCATAGCCTAGGGGAGGCTCATCTAGATCTTCTTCCTATCCATTTCACCATAGCCTCACATATATGCTCAGGGAGAAACAGGAGAAATTATAGAGGATGCAAGTTTCCTGGGAATGCTCTCAACGTTTTTAGCACAAACCCTCATCTAAATGTCAGATCCAGGATGCTGGATTCTTGGAGTCAGGTGGGAGAAGGAATACGTTTTTTCACACAGCTAGATTTCCCTTCTAGCAAAATAAACTATTCTGCATCTGATACTGCTATTCGAATATACAGATAAACCAGACTCAGTTAAGAACAAACATCTTTAAGGTCCTTTAAGACAGGCACCTTTAATACAGGTCACCTCTGTATCTCCCAATGCAACTCAACAGTGCTTTACCCATAAGATCTCAGCAGATTCTTGAATTTGAGTTTTAAGATAGAGTCTCATGACATCTAGACTAGCAGGGATGCTATGTGTTTGCAGAATTTGGTGCAGTAAGCAGAGGAGGAGAAAATGAATGATTAATCGATCAATTTGTTTAGAGGCAATCCAGTTGAGGGTTTGCAGCAGAAATCAGGAAACTTGGATTTGAGCTCCAGTTCTACCCTACATTCTTGAGAAAGTTGCTTTATTCCTTCATGCCTCTTTTTTGATCTGCAAATCGAGACCTATGTTTTTAGGAAGATGATTTAAAATTACATTTGCTTTGATGCTGGGAAGGTAAGTATGAAGTCTAGAAGGCAGCTATTAAGAAGATAAATTATCACTCATCACCATAGGAATGTTGAAATTATAAGACCCACTAAATATGCTTCTTTTTTTTTCTCCAGCTTATTGACACATTATTTCTCCATATCAGCAATTTTTCCTGAAGGTCTTAGCAGTCTTGTTTGCATTAAACCAGGTGGGAACTCAGCTGCTGGAAGAGACGGAAGAAAATGAAATGTATCTGATACCAACTGGCCAACAGTGGGTCATTTATCTATTGGAAAAAGCCTCTGTGGGGCTCAGGGCAGCCACTCCCAAACACATTGGCCAATTCTTGCAAACGTGCCATGTTTGTTCATGCTTCTTAACAGTACTTTTCATGCCATTTGGCAAATAATGATTCCTAGACTGCAAGCTAGATTCAGAAGTGGACGTGGAACAAGTGATATCATTGCTTGTGTCAGATGGATCTTGGCTGAAAGCAAAGAATACCAGAAAGATGTTTACTTGTGTTTTATTGACTATGCAAAAGCATTTGACTATGTGGATCTTAACAAATTATGGATAGCATTGAGAAAAATGAGAATTCCAGAACCCTTCATTGTGGTCATGAGGAACCTGTACATAGACCAGGAACAAGGGGATACTGCATGGTTTAAAATCAGGAAGGGAGTACATTAGGGTCATATCCTTTCACCATACTTATTCAGTCTGTATGCTGAGCAAATCTGAGAAGCTGGACTATATGAAGAAGAGTACACCATCAGGATTGGAGGAAGACTCATTAACAACATATGATATGCACACAACACAGACTTGTTTGCTGAAAGTGAAGATGATTTGAATTTATGAGTGAAGATTAAAGACTACAGTCCTCAGTATGGATTACACTTCAACATAAAATGAAAATCCTCACGACTCACCAATAAGCAGCATGATGATTAATGGAGAAAAGATTGAAGTCAAAGATTTCATATTACTTGGATCGATCCACAGCCAACACCAATGGAAGCAGCAGTCAAGAAATAAGACATTGTATTGCACTGGGAAAATTGGCTGCAAAAGACCTCTTTAAAGTGCTGAAGAGCAAAGATTTCTCTTTGAAGACTAAGCCATGGTATTTTCAATAGCCTCATATGTGAAAAATGGACAACGGATAAGAAAGATCAAGGAACAGTTGATGCTTTTGAGTTGTGGTGTTGGTGAAGAATACTGAAAGTACCATGGGCTGCCAGAAAAATGAACAAATCTGTCCTGGAAAAAGAGCAGTGGGAATGCTCCTGGGAAGTGAGAATGGCCAGACTTGATCTCACCTACTTTGGTCGTATTGTCAGAAGGGACCAATCCCTGGAGAAGGCTATCATGCTTGGTAAAGTAGAGGGTCAGCAAAAAGAAGGGAAGGCCCTCAACAAGATGGATTGACACAGTGGTTGCAATGATGGGCTCAAGAATAGCAAGGATTGTGAGGCTGGCCCAGGACCAGACAGTGTTTCGTTCTGTTGTACATAGGATCGCTATGAGTCTGTGCCAACTCAACAGCACCTAACAACAACAACAATAGACCGAGAGCGAATCAAGGGCTGGAATAAAGTTTATCGACTCAATGGCAGTGGGTTTGTTTTGGTTTTTGGTTTACATCCATTACTCTTAGCACAGGGCTGAGCATGGAGGGCCAAGCACTCAGTAAATGTTTGTTCAGTGACTGAAAAGAGAAGTGGCTCTCATCCTTGACTCATCTCTCTGAGTTCCTATCTCAGGAGTCCTCTGAGGAATTCTCTGCACTCTCTCCAAGGATGTGACAGAGACACTTCCTCAGAGAGCACCTTCCTTTATGCAATTTATTCTCTGGAACATTACTATGTGGTGAACTCAAATGAGAATGGGACTGTTCTTGGAATTTCTCAACGTTTCACCCTCTAATCATTGATGCCTGAGTTGGCTCTGACTCACAGCAACCTGATGTATAACAGAATGAAAGCTTGCCCAGTCCCGTGCCATCCTCACAATCATCACTGTTTCAGCTCATTGCTGCAGCCATTGTATCAATCTATCTCTTTGAGGGTTTCCATCTTTGTTATGTCCTACATGACCCTCCTCTGACCTGCAGTAATAGCCAAAGATGGTTGTTAGGTGCCATCATGTTGATTTTGACTCACAGTGGCCCAATGTGACAGAGTAGAACTACCCCATAGGGTTTCCAAAGCTGTAATCTTTACAGAAGCAGATGACCACATTTTTCTCCTACAGACCCACTGGGTGGATTTAAACCACCAGCTTTCAATTTGCACTTGAGCACTTAACCATTGCCACCAGGACTCCTTTTTATCCAAACATTACCAAAAAACCAAACCTGTTGCCACCCGGTAGAATTCAACAAATGACAACCCTACAAGACAGAGTAGAACTAGGGTCCCACAGGGTTTCCAAGGCTGTAAATCTTTATAGAAGTAGACTGCCACATCTTTATCCTGCAAAGTGTCTGGAGGGTTCAAACTTCAGCAGCTGAGCACTTAACCATTGTGCCACCAGGGTTAAGACCATTAAATTATCTTTTGTTGAGCCTCTATTTCCTATCACCAGCACTCATCCGTCAGTGTACCATGGTGACTTGTGTGCTGCATTGATGCTGAAAGTTATACCACCAGTATTTCAGATACCAGCAGGGTCACCCATGCTGGACGGGTTTCAGCAGAGCTTCCAGATTAAGACAGACTAGGAAGAAGGATGTGGCAGTGTACTTCAGAGAAAAGAAAAAAAAGGCCACTGAAAACCTTATGAATACCTGTAGAACTTTATCTGATATAGTTCTGGAAGATGAGCGCCTCAGGTTGGAAGACACTCAAAATACCACTGGTGAAGAGCTGCTTCCTTAAAGTAGAGTCGACCTTAATGATGTGGACGGAACAAGATTTTTGATACTTTCATTTGCTGATATGGCATACGCTTGGTGTTTCTCAAGCTGAAAGAACTGAAGAAAAAATTCAAGCCTTGAGTTGCAATACTGAAGGATTCTATGGGTAAAATATTGAACAATGCAAGAAGCATCATAAGGAGATAGAATACACAGAGTCACTGTACCACAAAGAATTGGTTGATATTCAGCCATTTCAGGAGGCAGCATGTGATCAAGAACCGATGGTATTAAAAGAAGTCCAAGGTGCACTAAAGGAATTGACAAAATACAAACAAACAAACAAACAAAGGCTCCAAGAATTGACAGAATACCAGTTGAGATGATTCAACAAATGGATGCAACACTGGGACTTCTCACTTGTCTATGCCAAGAAATTTGGAAGACAGCTACCCAGCCAGATGACTGGGTTCCATATTTGTGAACAGAGTTCCATATTTGTGCCCATCTCAAAAAAAGGTGATCCAAGAGAATGTAGAAATTATTGAACAATATCCTTAATATCACATACAAGTAAATTTTGCTGAAAAATAATTTTAAAATGGTTGCAGCAATACATAGTAATCTGCCAGAAATTCAAGCCAGATTCAGAAGAGAATGTGGAACAGGAATATCATTGCCGATGTCAGATGTATCTTGGCTGAAAGCAGAGAATACCGGAAAGATGTTTACCTGTGCTTTATTGACTCTTGTGGGAGCTCTGGTGGCATAGTGCCTAAGGCATTTGACTGCTAACCAGAAGGGTGGCAATTCAAATGACTACAAGAAGAGTTGTTGATACTCCTTCCTGAGGAACCAATTCTAGACTGCAGCTAAATTGGCTTAGTCATACCCTGAGAGACACAGGTTGGAAAGCCTTGTGTCTTATCAGAACCTGGGAGCCTGCCAGAGGAGACAAGGAGGTGAGTGAGAGAGAGCTTCAGGGCATCACAAGCTTCCCATTCTCTCCTGTTCCAGAGGACCAAAAGGCATTCTTCCAGGATTCAGATTAGCTCCTGTTCCAAACTTTGCCTGCAGGCCTGCTACGCAAATACCTGCAAAGTTACCAGAGCACTAGGTGGAGATATTCTCCTAAAGGAACCTTAGAAAACTGGGAAAATAAAAACAATAACCTAATTTTATATATGAAAAAACTGAGATGAGCAAAACAAAAAACCAAATCAAACTCACTGCCAGTCAGAGTGAGAGATTTGCTAGCATTCCCACAGCTTGTTGCTGGCAGAGCCACCACTGAAGATCTCGGCCTTAAGACTCGCCATTCAGTGCTCTTTGTATTGCGTCCCACAGCTTCAAATTAGAATGTCAAAGGCTTGTGGAATTAATGGGGAGCTCTGGTGGTATTGCCTAAGGCATTTAACTGTTAACCAGAAGGCTGGCGGCTCAAATCCTCGAAGGAGCACTGGGCAATCTACTTCCACAGTGATAACACCTCGGAAACTCAAGGAGGGGTCGCTATGAGTTGAATCCGACTCCACGCCAGTGGGTTCTTTTTCTTTCTTTCTTTTTTTTTTTTGGTGAAATTAATGTGAGAGTTCTGATGATGCAGTGGTTAAAGCACTTGGCTGCTAACCCAGAAGGTCAGTGGTTTGAACCTACCAGCTGCTCGACAGGAGAAAGATGTGGTAATCTGCTTCCATAAAGATTAATAGCCTTGGAAACCCTCTGGGCAGTTCTACTCCTTCCTATAGGGTCACTATGAGTCAGAATTGACTGGGTGGCGATCGCTAATGGGTATGGGTGGAATAAACAATCATCTTTCCACTTTCATGAGAAAAAAATCAGACGGCCCTTGCCCAGGAAAAGCTTATTATTGTGGATACAACAGATCTATTTTTAAACTCAGTCAATCCCTGCTGAGAAAATTGGACCAAACAACACACAAGTAATAAATTATACTCATTGTACTTAGAATGTATTTAGTAACTATCTGTATACTATTTGGCATCTATGCATGAAAATAATATTCATGAGAATAGTGCTTGTCTTGTATACCCATGACTGCACAAGTGCTGGTGACATGGAATATTCAATAAATATTTGTTGAATTAATGAATAAAATTCATTAAAAAGAACTCATTTGTATCAATATTCCTCAGTTCCAAATGTCTTTCCTACCAAATCTTTGCTGGGGCAGAGTTGAAACAATGAAATCGTGGATCTGAAATAGACATTTCTGGATTTGAATATCAGAGCCACAACTTGGTAAACATGAAATAGAAGACAAATTTAAAAATCTCTTTGAATCTCATTATTCTATTATATAAAATGGAGAATATAATGAAGCTTGTGCATGATTAAAAACACATTTTAAAGTATATCTATATATAATATGTATTATATTAATATATAATACACAATATGTTGTTGATGTTAGGTGCCCTTGAGTCAGTGCTGAGTCCTAGTGACCCCATGTTTAAAAATGAAATACTGCCTGGCCCCTATGTGATCCTCACAACTGTTGCTATACTTGAGCGCATTGTTGCAGCCACTGTGTCGATTCATCTCCTTGAGGGTCTTCCTCCTTTTCCCTGGCCCTCTACTTTACCAAGTGTGATGTCTTTCGCCAGGCACTGGTCCTTCCTGATCACATGTCCAAAGTACAGAAGATGAAGTCTCACCATCCTCACTTCTAAGGAGCTTTCTGGGTATACTGCTTCCAAGACAGATTTATTCATTCATCTGGCAGTCCATGTTCTTTGACAACACTATACATCAAACACATCAATTCTTCTTGAGTTTTCTTTATTCATTGTCCAGCTTTCACATGTATATGAGGCGATTGAAATGGGTCAGGTGCACCTTAGTCCTCAAAGTGGCATCTTTGCTTTTGAACTTTATTAGTTTTTTGCAGCAGATTGGCCCAAATTTGCAAGTCATTTGATTACTTCGCTGCTGCTTCTGTGCACATTAATCGTGGAGCCAAGTAAAATGAAATCCTTGACAATTCAATCTTTTCTCCACTTACCATGATGTTGCTTGTTGGTCCAGTTGTGAGGATTTTTGTTTTCTTGATGTTGAGGTGTAATCATACTAAAATCTGTAATCTTTGGTCACCACTAAGTGCTTCCTGTCCTCTCCACTTTCAGCAAACAAGGTTATGTCATCTGCATTTCACAGATTGTTAAGTGAGTCTTCCTTCAATCCTGACGCAGTGTTCTTCTTCATAAAATCCAGCTTCTCTGCTTACTTTTTGCTCAGCACACAGACTGAAAAAGTATGGTGAAAGGGTACAACTCTGCTGCACACCTTTCTTGATTTTAAACCACACAGTATACCCTTGTTCTGTTCAAACAAATGCCTCTTGTTATATATGCAGGTTCCTCGTGAGCACAATTAAGTGTTCTGGAATTCCCATTCTAAACAATGTTCTCCATACTTTGTTATGATCCACACAGTCAAATGCCTTTGCATAGTCAATAAAACACAGGTAAACATCTTTCTGGTATTCTCTGCTTTTAGCCAAGATCCATCTAACATCAGCAATGGTAACCATCGTTCCACATCCTCTTCTGAATCTGGCTTGAATTCCTGACATTTTTCTTGTCTATGTATTGCTGCAGCCAATTTTAAATTATCTTCAACAAAATTTTACTTGCATGTGATATTAATTATATTATTCAATAATTTCCCCATTCTGTTGGATAACCTTTCTTTGGAATGGGCACGAACATGGATCTCTTCCAGTTAGTTGACTAGGTAGTTATCTTCCAAATTTCCAAAAATATACAAGTGAGTAATGGCAGCACTGCATCCGATTGTTGAACATCTCATGTTGTTGTTGTTATGTGCCATTGAGTCAGACCCAACTCATAGCAATCCCTCCTTGGGTTACTGAGGCAGTATCACTAAGGATAGTAGATTGTCCCATCTTCCTTCCAAGGAGTAGCTGCTGGGCTTGAACCACCAGCCTTCTGGTTAGCAGTCAAGTGCCTTATGCACTAAGCTACCACAGCTCCCATCTTGTGGTGGTGTTGTTGTTGTTATGTGCCATCAAGTCCACCCGACTCATAGCAACCCCACCTTGGGTTTCCAAGGCGGTATCACTACAGAAGTAGATTGCCCAACCTTCCTTCCCATCTCATAGTCACTTACAAATAAAACACACTGCCTTCGAGTCGGATCCGACTCAGTAACCCCTCCTTCGGTTTTCCAGGCGATATCACTATGGAAGTAGATTGCCCAACCTTCCTTCCGAGGAGTGGCTGGTGGGTTTGAACCGTCAGTCTTCTGGGTAGCAGTCAAATGCCTTAGGCACTACACCACCAGACCTCCTCAAATATTCAATAAAAATCCTTATTCTTCTTATTATAATATAATTTGATATACCATATTGTAACCATGACCGTGCTAGGAATCTTGTTTAATTTGGTATGCAATCACAATAATAAAGAAGAAGAGTTGTGTAAAATGTGTGTGTGTGTGTGTGTGTGTGTGGTATCTCAGAAAGTCCCAAATGGTGTTTTGATAAAATCATCAATGCTTCCTGGGCAATGGGAAGAGGACAATTGCAAAGAAAAGTAAAGGGACATTTTTATTTTGGGAGTGTAGGGAGTGGGGGTGGGGAAGGAATTTTACCTCATGATAGGAAACTCAATAGACTGGTCAGCACAGGTGGATTGGGTGGAGGACTAAAACGTTTTTTATAATCCTAATCCCAAAATGAATCTTACCTCATTTCCGGAGATAGAAGCCTGAAGAGACCCGCAGAGCGAAAGTGAGTCAGGAGCCATTCTTTGCTGCAGATTAAGTGCACTGGGGTTCTGTCTGAGCGGATAGGAAATGCTAGAGGGAACAAGTCCTTGAGAACTAGAGAGCTGAGAAAGCACTTCTACATCTGCAAGAGAGTTAGAGGATACTTTTGCCCAGGCGGTTCCATGGTGTAATGGTGAGCACTCTGGACTCTGAATCCAGCGATCCGAGTTCAAATCTCGGTGGGACCTTACCTTTCAGTCCAAATCAACATTATTTTTTATTCTGCTAGCCCAGACAGGAATCCCCTACACCAAACGCATGACTCTAATGCGTAGCCAATGGGACTTGCTTTCTCACTTTTGCAGCCAGTTTCTCCCCCTGGTTTCGGCTTCCTTAATCAGGAACGCAGTCCCAGCTTCCGGAACACCCGCCACTCCAGAGCCTGTCTTCCTTCCAGCCCCCCACCGCTGTTAGTGCCTCGCAGTCGAGTCCCCTTGGTTTCTTTCGTCTCCGCCTTAGGAGTAGGGGTCCCAGTAGCCGGCTTCTCAGAATAACTCAGTCCACACGGAAATTGCAGACAGTTCCGCGTTTCCGAGCCGTGGTCTGGACTTTTGCAGCTGTGTGTTGGGCATCCGCAGGTCTCACTTCGCAGAGTTCAGCGACAGAGCACGTCCTTCGCCTGCTCGGACCTCGGGCCTCCGGGTAAAAAAGGCAGACGCCGCGCCACTAAATCCTACACCCCGAGATTTCTTTCACCTGGGACATCTTGTGATTGCACCGAATGTCCTATTTTTGCACGCGCAGAAAATCATTCAGATGTGGAATAGCTGTCATGGAGTCACAATTTCCAGGTCGTGGGTTTGAGTACAAGATTGGGTGTTTTTTGTGGTTGTTGTTTTGTTTTGTTTTTCTAAATTGTGATTTAGGTGAAAGTTTACAGAGCAAATTCACTTTTCACACAGCAGGTCATGTACACTGTCTCATGATACTGACTACAATTTACCACAATGCAACAGCTCCCCTCCCACTTCCTCCCCATAGTTACCTCTTCCCTGTGTTCTCTCCATGCACTCCTGCCCCCCCACCCACCCAGCTGTCTCCCTGTGCATACACAGCCCTTCTGTTCTCCCATGATTGACCGCTCCAAGGAATGTGTCTGCCTAATATAAATGTTCACCTCATATGCTGGTCTTTTGTTTGGCTGGAAGCCTTGGGAGTGGGTTCATTTCCAGACCTGAAGGGCAGATAGGGGCCATAGTTTGAGTGGTTCCACCAGGCTCTATCAGACCAGCAAACCTGGTCCCCTCGCCTTTTTTTTTTTTTTTAATGATTTTGGCTTTTGTTCCACATTGTTCTCCCAGTCTATCCAGGATCATAGATAAGATAGGGTGTATTTTATTTCATTTTCATCCAGCCCTTTTCTGCCAGCTGCCAGAAGCCCAAGCGTCTAAGTCCCGGTTGAAGCCAGGAGAGGTCGCAGTTGTCGGAAACTTTGAACCTGAGTCTGGAGGAATCGCTTCCTTC
>NW_006921597.1:2550184-2570247 GCF_000298275.1 Orycteropus afer afer
TTAAAAAAAAAAAAAAAAAAAAGAATGCAGGCCGAGGAGTCTGCGAAATCCAGAGGTTCCTGCCCTTTGGCCGTCCCGGCCCGCGGATCCTTTGCGGGGGCGAGACAACACGAGTCTGAGCAACTTCGCAAGAGCCAGTGCTGGAAGCGGAGGATTTTCCCTTCCTTCTCCCAGGATCTGCTCCAAGAAGACACCACTTCAGAGGAGAAAATCATGACTAGATGGAAAGATTTCCCTTTCTACTCATAGAAAAACTTAGATAAGAATTTGGAAGGACCTACTGACTTAAACTGTTTTCTGCCCGGTGCTAGAGAGCATCTCTCTTCGATTTCAGGTTTGGGAACTTTCAGTGATTAATTAGAAAGGACTGTAAAATATAAATGTTTTTCGGGAACTGGAGGTTCCTGGGTGGCACAAACACTCTGCCCTTGACTACTTACCTAAAGTTGGAGGTTTGAAACCACCCAACCGTGCCTCAGAAGAAAGGCCTGGCAATCTGCTTCAGGAAAGGTTACGTCCAAGAAAATCTTATGGGGTAGTTCTCCTCTGTAACACATGGGGTCTCTACGAGTCTGAATCAAATAGAAGTCAACAGGTCTGGTTGTTTCTGTTTTTTTGTTTGGTTTAGGGGTGTCACTTTGGAGAGCCTGAAAAGATGTTGAGAGCCCAGAAAAGGCAGCTAGCTGAGGGAGGGAAGAGAAGAGACTGGAATGAGCAGAGAGGGACAAGTAGAAGAAAGGAAGTAGGAAGCATCTAGAGGGGGGTGAGAGGGAAAGGAGTCCAACCTTTAGTTTTCTGTTGCTAGGTTTGGGATATTGCAATTCCTCACTCTGGAGTGCCTGCCCACATGATTTGACTCCAGTATTGATCCACCCAAGAATGTGGTCTATTGAGAAAGCCTGAGGCTGTTTGCCTCTGTTTATTTTTTTGCCAAGTTGCCTTCCGCTCTTTGTAGGGTTATGGTGGATTGCTAAATCCTTTTTAATGTATGTGATAGCTAAACATGTTGACTTCCTTAAAGTAGATGGGCAAGTATCCCCCAATATGCACCATCTCACCACTCGCAGATCAACTGCCTGCAGGGCCGACAGAGGTATACAGCTGCTAGGCCATCAAGTCAAGGACTAGTACTGGCTGAAGATACCATTGCTTAGCACACTGTGTATGTTGTTGTTGTCATTATGTGCCGTCGAGTTGGACCTGACTCATAGAGACCCCTCCTTGGGTTTCTGAGGCAGTATCACTACGGAAGTAGATTGCCCCATCTTCCTTCCGAGGAGTGGCTGATGGGTTACCGCCAGCCTTCTGGTTAGCAGTCAAGTGCCTTAGACACTAAGCTACCAGAGCTCCGGTGTATAGTAGATTGTAAAGAAAATCTGATAGAGATGACAATAGGCTTCTCCACAGCAACCCAGACATTTCTACCCTTCACCTCCCATTTAGATTTTCTGCCTTCTCTCTGTACGAAGCATTTCCTGGTCTTTGTTTTAAAGTTTTTAAATGAAATTCGCATGTTTATATATTTAAAGGCTATATTCTCCCCTCTGTATCTCTTCAATCATCTTCAGCTGTCAGTTCACTGGGCAGCATAGATCCCCATCACATCTGGGTGCTTGGGATTTTTCTGTGCCTCAAGCAGGAGATGCTTCTTCATTTTCTTTTTCTTCAGATCTGCCCTAGCTCAGACAAAGACAGCCCTCACCAGCCTAATCACCATCACCACCCCTGGCTGTTGTTGTTAGCTCTTGTCGAGTCCGCCTGGAATCATGGTGACCTTGACTAGTGACAACACTCTGCACAATGGAACAAAACACTGGTTGGTTACAAACAGGACTGTTGTGATCCATAGGGTGTTCATTGGTTGACTTTTGGAAGTAGATCACCAGGCCTTTCTTCCGCTACTATCCTTTGGGAAGAGCAGAATCCACTGGACTGCAATCCCTCCTCTGACCCATATAGTTGTGTTCTGCTCTAGTACCTTATTTTATTAATTGACAGCTTTTCTTTAAATGGTAGACCTCTTAGGATTTCCTATATGCAGAATCACATAATTTGCAACTAAAGACAGTTTTACTTCTTCCTTTGTAATCTTTATGCCTTTTATTCATTTATTCAACCTTATTGCTCTAGTCAGAATCTCAAATGCAATGTTGAGTGGAAATGCTCACAAATTATATCCTTGCCTTTTTCCTAATGTTTGAGGAACACTGTTTAGATTTTCACCATTAGGCATGAAGTTCCAAAAAAACAAAACCAAACTCACTGCCATCCAGTCAATTCCAACTCAGAGAAACTCTTAGAAACCCACTCTTAGAAACCCACTCTTAGAAACCCACTGCATTTCTAAGGCATCCTTACAGAAGTAGATTGCCCCATCTTCCTTCCACAGAGCAGTTAGTGGATTTGAACCACCAACTTCGTTAGCAGTCAAATGTCTTGTTTTAAAAATTTTTAATGAAATTTGCATGCTTATAAATAGGCTATATTCCCCCCTCTGCATCTCTTCAATCATCTTAAGCTGCCAATTCACTGAGCAGCACAAATCCCCATCACATCCCTCTGTGGGTCAGCTCATCTACAGTTGTTGTTGTTGTTGTTATGTGCCACCGAGTCGGCCCCAACTCATAGCCACCCCTCCTTAGGTTGCCAAGGCAGTATCACTACAGAAGTAGATTGTCCAACCTTCCTTCCGAGGAGTGGCTGGTGGGTTTGAACCGCCAGCCGTAGATTTTTCATAGATGCCCTCTATCAAGGAATAGAAGTTTTTTTCCTTCTATTCTTAGCTTGCTTAAAATTTTTGACAAGAATTGGTGTTGAATTTTGTGAAATGCTATTTTTACATTTATTAAGATGATCATAGAGTTTTTTTTTTTCTTAACTTTGTCAGTGTAACAAATAGTCTGTTGTTTAAGATATGTTACATTCCTGGGACATACTCGTTGTTTGTGATGCATTCTCCTTCTTGGATTTACTTTGCTGATATTTCATGGTAGTTTTTGTGTCTGTGTTAACAAGGAATATTGGTCTATAACTTGTTTTCCTTAAAATATCCCGTGTAGTTGTTTTGCGATCAGGCCTGCTGACCTTATAAAATGAGCTTGAAAGTGTAACCACCTCCCCTGTATTATCTAAAAGTTTTTGTATATGATTGGTGTTATTCCTTAAATGTTTGACATAACTCACCAGTGAAACCATATGGACCTGGGGTCTGCTTTGTAAAAAAAGGGTTCTTAATTATGAATTCAATTGTTTTCACATTCATAGAGCTATCCAGATTTTCATTTCTTCTTGTATCAATTTTAGTTATTTATTTTTCAAGACATTTATTCATTTAAGCTAAATTGTAAGGTTTATTGGCCTAAATGTTTTTCATGTTATATCCTTACAATAAGATGCACAGTAATATTGTATTATAGTGTCATAGAATCTATGGTGATTTCCTCTCTCTTTTTCCTGGTAGTGCTAATTTCTCTCTCTCTCTTCCTTCCCTCTTTCTCTCTCCTTCCTTTTCCCTTTCTTTCCTATTTGGTTAGTCTTGCTAAGGGTATGTCAAATATATTAATCTTTTCAATGAATCACCTCCTTTTACTTTCTTTAGTCTTTAACCATTAAAAAAAAAAAAAAACACACATTATTTCAGCTCCCATCTTTATTTTCTTCTACTTAACTTTTGTCTACCTTAGAGAAATGACATCTTATGTTCACATAAAAACCTTTACACGAATGTTCATAGCAGCTTTATTGGTATTAAGCAGAAACTAGAGTCAACACAAATGTCCTTCAAAGGGTGAATAGCCAAACTCTGGTACAAGCTGTAGATGAAATATTACTCAGCAATAAAAATAAATGAAGTATTGATATGCCTAGTGACTTGGATGAATCTCAGAGTTACGGTGCTAAATAAAAGAAGACAATCTCAAAAGACTACATATATCATTCCATCTATATGGCCTCCTTAACAAGACAAAACTGTAGAGATGAGAGACGGAGAGGCACTCAGTGGTCACCAGGGCTTATGTCTGAGGACAGGGTTTGACTATAACCAGTTAGGAGATGGCAAAGAAATTTTTCGGGAAGGTAAAACTGTTTTGTAGTCTGTGAGAGTGGTTACATGAGTCTGAACATGTGTTATAATTCATAGAACTATACACTAAAAGAAAATAAAAAGTCAATTTCACTGGATGACAAAACAACAGCAAAAGTTGAACGGTATGGAATTGATAGATGAAAATGAGGGATTTTGTCTTCCACCTAGCAGTAGGGGTCAATTGCCCAAAGTTTTGTTAGGACTCTGCTTCCCACGCCAGTGCTGGATGATTGTCTTCAGTCTTCTGCATAAATATAACTCAAAGGTCGCAGATGTACAGTCTTTGAGGCCGCCTTTCCTTCCTCACAGCCTATAAGCACTCATGCTCTCTCTGCCTGTTTTCCAGGTACATAGGTGGGCTAGTGCGGACCTCCAGGCCCCGTGTTTTGTCGTGTTTTCCCTCACATGCACCATCTATCTCCCTTTGCAGACCAGCTGCCTGCAGGGCCTAGAGAGGTATACAGCAGCCAAGTCCACCAAGTTAAGGACCAGTACTGGCTGAAGATACTGTCGCTGAGTAGACTGTATATGTACTTCCAGGGACTGTGGTCTCTGTGTCCTGCGGTGAGCAGGGCTGAGTTCCCCATCACAAGTTTTCAGATCAAAAGGAAGAAATCATATGAAATTGTTGGCTTTCATTGGAGGTTTTAAAGAGGAAAATAGCAGGCAGTTAGATAACACCTTTACACGAGTTCAAGCCAAGGTTGCTGCCGCCACAACACAGACTATTAACCACTATAGGACTATATTTTCGCGGCAACAACCACCTGTGTGCAGTACTATTCGGTAATGTACTGTTAAGAGTTAGTTGACACAATTCTTGACATTTCTTGCTAGTAACTCTCTCTCTTTCTCTGTGTCTTTCTTCAGTGACTAGACTTGCATCCTCCACCCATTCCCCATTCTCTTTATTATCTCCTTCCCCCATACTTCAAGGTGACCCCACTCCCACCAGCTTTCTTCTCCTTTTCAATTTTTCCGGTTCACTCCTTAACCCACCACCAGCAATCGACAGACTGAGATTGAGGCACAGCCATAGGCAGGGAGCTCAGTTTCCGCTAAAATTTTTCACAATCATGAAATATAAAAAAGAAATCAAGCCAATTGCTGTGGGGTGGATTCTGACTCATGGCAACCCCACATGTGCAGAGTAGAAGTGGCTTTACGGGGTCTCAATGCACTGCCATCCAGTCGGACTGACTCACAGCGACCCCTCCTTGGGTTTCCAAGGCTGTATCACTACGGAAGCAGATTGCCCAACCTTCCTTCCGAGGAGTGGCTGGTGGGTTTGAACCACCAGCCTTCTGGTTGGCAGTGAAGTGCCTTAGGCACTATGCTACCAGAGCTCCTTTACAGGGTTTACAAGGGTTCTTCTGAGGTGCCCTTGAGTGAACTTGAACCACCAACTTTGCAGTTAGCAGTCCAGCGTTTAATCAGTTATGCAAGCCAGGAACTCCTTCCATACCTGCAGGTGGTTCTAAATCAGCTGGTAAATTATAATAGTTTTTCCTTATGTTTTCATTTCGAGGATCCTCACAGAAACACTAACAAATGGTCCACGTGGAATCCTTGGTTTGTCTCTTTTTCTCAGAACACTGCAGAATGCAGGTACTCACTCACTCAACAAGTCTTGGGCGCCCGCTAGGTACTCGGAGCTCACATCTAGAGGCTGGGAGAGCGGGCGGCGCCGTGAGGTGTTGCGGATTCGTCCTTCGCTAGCGCTCCCTCCCACTTTGGGCGGTGAAGGGGAGGGGAAGACTTTAGTCCGAGAGGCTGCGGTCCAAACCCAGCAGCCTCGCTTTCGCGAGTCCGAGGCTCCCCACTCACTCAGGTAGCAACGTTTCCGGCATCCCCAAGCTTCTGAAGCAGAAACCGGGTGTCTGTGCGTTGGAGAAAGCAGAAAAGATGAGCGTGCCCCAGCTTGAGGATAGAGAAAACTACCCAGCACCATAAGAGCAATAAACAATTATCTATAGCATAATGGATCAGTGCCGAGCCAGCTCCACAGCGTCTCTGTGGCGCAATCGGTTAGCGCGTTCGGCTGTTAACCGAAAGGTTGGTGGTTCGAGCCCACCCAGGGACGCCCTGGTCTCCGTTTGATCTGTTTTTTTTTTTTTTTTTTCCTTTCCTGGGCGTTCCTTCTATTGCTAATTTGTTGAATTTTTATCATGAGAGTGTGTTGGATTTTTGTCGAATAGCTCCTCTGTATGCATTGGATGATCTCCCCTCCCCTCCTTTTTTTTTCCCCCCCTTTCCTATTAATATGGTGTACTATGTTGATTGATTTTCTTATGTTGAATCATTCTGGCATTCTTGGGATAAATTCCATTTGGCCACGGTGTTTTAATCCTTTTAACAGACCGCTGGGCTCAGTTTGCTAGCATATTCTTGAGGATTGTTCCAACTATATTCATCAGAGATATTGGTCTGTACTTTCACTTTCTTGTCATGTCTTTGCCTGCCTTTGGTATCAGGGTATGCTGGCCTCATTGAGTTAAGTTAAGAAGTGTTCCGTACTCTTTTGTTTTTTGGAAGAGTTTGAGAAGGATAGGGGTTAATTTTTTAAATGTTTGGTAGAATTCCTCAAAGCTATCTAGTACTGCACCAGGGAGGTTTTACAGTCAGTTACTGATTGAATCTCTTCACTTGTTACAGGTCTGTTGAGATTTTCGTAATTTTTTTTAGTCAGTTTAGGGGCTTTGTGTGTTTCTAAGTGTTTATCCATTTCATTAAGTTTATCTAATTTGTTGAGGCACAGTTTTTCATATTATTCTCTTATTATTATTTTTTTATTTCTGTAATGTTGGTAGAAATCTTCCCACTTTCATTTTAGTTATTTACATCTTCTCACTCCTTTATCAGTCTAAAGTGTTGTCAATTTTGTTAATCTTCTCAAAGAACCAACTTTGATTTCATTGATTCTCTTTATTGTTTCTCTATTCTCTACTTCATCATCTCCTCTCTGTCTAATTTTTATTGTTTACTTACTCCTGCTAGCTTTGAGTTTAGGTTACTCTTCTTTTTCACATTCCTCAAGGTATAATACTAGATTATTAATGTGGAATCTTTCTTTTTAGATGTAGGCTTTTGTAGCTCTCAATCTGCCTCTGAGCACTGCCTTTGCTGTGTCCCATACGTTTGGGTGTTGTGCTTTCATTTTCATTCCTCATTACATATTTTCCAAATTCCCTTTGCCCACTGGCAGTTTCAAAACAAACCAAACTCACTACCTTGGAGTCAGATTCGACTCAGAGCAACCCCTCCTTGAGTTTCTGAGGCGGTGCCACTGTGGAAGTAGATTGCCCCATCTTCCATTGGAGGAGTGGCTGGTGGGTTTGAACTGCCAGCCTTCTGGTTAGCAAATGCTTTAGGCACTAGGCCACCAGAGCTCCTATTGGCTGTTTAGAAGTGTGTTAATTTTAATGTGTATGTGCATATTCAGGTTTTTTTTTTTTAATCGTGTTATTGACTCTAATTTTATTTTATTGTACTCAAAGAAGACACTTTGTATGATTTCAGTTCTGCCTTTTACCTTTTTTCCCCCCATCTGTATCTATTTTATTTTTCGTTGTGGTTTGGGTGAAAATTTACAAAGCTAGAAAGCTGGCGGTTCAAACCCACTAGCCACTCCTCGGAAGGAAGGTTGGGCAATCCTACTTCCGTAGTGATACTGCCTCGGAAACCCAAGGAGGGGTCGCTATGAGTCAGGGCCGACTCGACAGCAAACAACAACAACAATTTGTTTTACATTCAACAGTTTCTGCACATTTGATTTCATGGCCAGATTACCATCCCCAACCATAAAAAACTCTCCTTCCCTTTCCTCCCTGTGTCCACCCCCTCCCTATACTCTTCTTATCTGTCTATTCCAGCTTTCCCTCTATGTCAGTGTTGCCCTTCTGATGTCTCATGGCTGATGATTGATCGAAGGTGGGCATCTCCTTAGAGTGGTTGAGTGCACTGCCCTGGGGTAGGTTTCTACTGCAGGGCTGAGAGCCCCGAGATCAGAGCGGGCGAGGAACTTGCTCGGTAGTTGGAGTCCTTGACAAAGAGACGGAGGCTTCCAATGCCCAGCGATGGGCAGAGCTGCACGGGGCCAGCTGGGCTCGCTGAGGACGGAATCCCGCCCGGATGGCACCCCCGGACGTGTCTACACTTTCACTGAAGACCTAGCCACTCTGAGAACTCAGTTTCTGGTACTTTGGCTTCTGAGGAGAAGAGGAAAGAGACCTAGGGGACGTGCCTGCGCCTGCGAGGCGCCAAGTGCCCCGGGAAGCTGGAGGGAAGCGATGCTCTGGAATGGTTGGTGCTCGGGAGTTCGGGGCTACAGTCCTACTTTCCGAAACCAGAGGGACAAACTGACCCGCGGAGGCAGGAAAGCAGGTCCCATTGGCTACGCATTTGAGGACCGCGTCTGGTTTGGAGAATTCTGTCTGGACTAGCAGAGTAAAAGATGGTGTTTATTAGGACTAAAAGGAAAAGGTTCCACCGAGACTTGAACTCGGATCGCTGGATTCAGAGTCCAGAGTGCTTACCATTACACCATGGAACCAACTCTGTCGTGCTACCGTTTAACTCACTTGCAGATGTGGAATTGCTTTCTCAGCATCCTTAGTTCCCAGGGACTTCCTCCCTCTGGTATTCCCTCTCCCGTGTAGAGAGGACCCGAGTACAGTTAGTCTGCAACAAGAGGAGACGCCCCTGACTCGCTGTCACTCTGCCGATCTCTTCAAGCTTGTATCTCCAGGACTGAGATAAGATGTATTTTGGGATTAGGGATCCAGAAGAACTTTTTAGGCCTCCACTGAATTCGCTTCTACCCTGTCTACTAGAGTTTCCTATCTTGAGGTAAAATTCTTGCAAAAAAAAAAGTCTCCTCTCTGACACCTCTTCCATCTCCCCCCCCCTTTTTTTTTTACACTTCTCTTCCTGTTACCAAGGGAACACTGATGATCATCAAAATAGAATTTGGAAATACTGGACTATCCCTTCTCTCCTGCCATCCTATTCCTATCCTCTCCAACTTTTCCTCCCCATTTTCCTTTCTGTCTTTTTCATCATCTATTTTCCCCAGCTCCCTCCACCTCCTCATCCTTCCAGCTCCCTTCCACCTTCTCCTTACTTTCCTCCTCATCCACTGCTCCCCCTTGCTCCTCCTTCCCCCACACAGTGCAGGCCAAGACAGGAAACAGCTGCCACAGTATGGAGACAGCTGTGCGTTTCTCTCTGGGCAAGACCCTTTTTGGGGGTCTTCACTGGGGAAACAGAGTGAGGCGGCACCAGCGGACAGCAGGAGGATCCAACCCCAGTCCTTGAGGCCTTGTCAGTGCAGGCTGATCCAGGACGAGTTTATGGCAGAGGATGGCCCAAATTAGGGGTTACAGATCTTCAAGGCAAACATCTAACTGCAAAATTTGGGGAAAGTGGAAGCAGTGAGAGCCCTTGAGATCTGCCAGACCCAAAGGGTAAAATCACAGAGCTCTCTGCTATAATTTGGCTTTAGAGGTAAGCTGCCATGGCTCCGATCCATTAAAAACAAACAAAAAAAAAAAAAAAAAAAAAAAAAAAAAAACATTGCTACAGAAGAACAAAGTAGGAGATCTGACACTTCCTGTTTTTAAAACATACTATATAGCTACAGAAGCTCTGGTAGCATAGTGCCTAAGGCACTTGACTGCTAACCAGAAGGCTGGCGATTCAAACCCACCAGCACTTCTGGGAAGGAAAGTGGGGCAAACTACTTGCATAGAGATTGTTGTTGTTGTTATGTGCTGTCGAGTCGGACTGACTCAGAGCGACCCCTCCTTGGGTTTCTGAGGCAGAATCACTACCGAAGTAGACTGCCCAACCTTCCTTCCGAGGAGTGCTTGGTGGGTTTGAAAAACCCACCAGCCTTATGATTAGCAGTCAAGTGCCTTAAGCACTATGCTACCAAGCTCCCAGAAACCCAATAAGACTTGTAAAACTTCAATGGCAGTGAATTTGGGGTGTGTGTGTGTGTATGTGTGTGAGAGGATGGTTAAGATTAAATAAAAATAACAAATATTAGTGAGGATGTTGGTGGGGAATTGGAAGCCTTATCCATTACTGGTGGGAATGGAAAATGGTACAACCACTGTGGAAAAGTGTGGTGATTCCTCAAAAAACAAAAAACGGAACTATCATGTTGTTGTTGTTAGGTGCCATCGAATTAGTTCCCACTCATAGCGACCCTAGGTACAACACAATGAGGTCCTGAATCATGCTCACAATCCTTGCTATACTTGACACCATCCTTGTAGCCACTGTGTCAATCCATCTCGTTAAGGGCCTTCCCCTTTTTTACTGACCCTCCACTTTACCAAGCATGATATCCTTCTTCGGGGAATGGTCCCTTCTGACAACATGACCAAAGTAGGTGAGACCAAGTCTGGCCATTCTCACTTCCGGGGAGCATTCCTGCTACACTTCTTCCAGGACAGATTTGTTTGTTCTTCTGGCAGTCCATGGTACTTTCAGTATTCTTCACCAACACCACAACTCAAAAGCATCAATTCTTCTTCAGCCTTCCTTATTCATTGCCCAGTTTTCACATACATATGAGGCTATTGATAATACCATGGCTTGAGTTAAGTGCACTGTAGTCTTCAAAGAGACATCTTTGCTCTTGACTTAAAGAGGTAATTTGTAGCAGATTTGCTCAGTGTAATATGACATCTAATTTCTTAACTGCTGCTTCCAGGGGTGTTGATTGTGGATCCAAGTAATATGAAATCTTTGACAACTTCAGTCTTTTCTCCATTTATCGTGATGCTGCTTACTGATCCAGTTGTGAGGATTTTCATTTTCATTATGTTGAAATGTAATCCATACTGCAGATTATGTTAAGTGGTAGAAATTCTTTATTATTCTGTATATTAAACCCTTATCAATAATATGGTTACCAGATATTCCCTCCCATTCAGTTGGGCACTGTAGGCTATAAAGAGTGTTACTTGGTTTGAAGAATGTAACCTGATGGTCCAAACTGGAATGGTATCTTCTATTCCAGTCCTTTTATATAAAGGCAAGGAGCCCTGGATGTGCAGCAGTTAAAGCATTCAGCTGCTGACCGAAAGGTTGTTAATTCAAACCCACCAGCCACTAGGTATGAGAAAGATGTGGCAGTCTGTATTTGTAAAGATTACAATTTTGGAGGAGCTCTGGTAGCATAGTGGCTAAAGCACTTGACTGCTAACCAGAAGGCTGGCGGTTCAAACCCAACAGCCACACCTCGGAAGGAAGGTTGGGCAATCCTACTTCTGTAGTGATACTGCCTCAGAAACCCAAGAAGGGGTCACTATGACTCGGGGCAATCCTACTTCCGTAGTGATACTGCCTCGGGGCAATCCTACTTCCGTAGTGATACTGCCTCGGAAACCCAAGGAGGGGTCACTATGACTCGGGGCCGACTCGACGGCACATAACAACAACAACTTTGGAAACCCCATTGGGCAGTTCTACTCCATCCTATAGGGTTGCTATGAGTTGGAATCGACTGCACCGCAATGACGGTTTTTTGCCCCCCCCCCCCCCGTGGGTGGAGGAGGAGCTATAGGCTGCGGTCCAGTGTAGTTTACTTGCCAGCTATGTGAGGAGAACTTCTCTTTGGGGAATCTGATGCTTCTCTATCTACAGTCTCTTTCTTGCTGGCAGATTATACAGTTCTTGTTGGTACTTTGTGCCTCAGTGAGCACAAGAAGAAGATGTGGGTGACCAGCTCATCTCTGTATTGCTACAGTTTCCCCATGTCCACTCACTTCAAGGACCTAGGTGTCCACCTCGAATGACCACACCATGCTGTACACTTGCTCGTTCCAATTGTCCTCTGCTATGGGGAGGGGATTCTTCTGATGGGCATCAGCATGTCCTACTTTGATGTGTTCCTTAAACTCCCATAGTGATTTCCGTAGAGTCATGCAGTTTTCCAGTCCAATTTGCCATTGCTCATTTGGCTGACCATATGGCCAGGCTCTGGTAGTTATGTTTTTGTGTCAACTTGGCTGGCTCTGGTTGAGTGGCTGGGCAGCTGGTGGTAGTTATTCCCCATGATGAGACTGGCAATCAACTCCATGGTGAAATCTACCACAAGCAGCTGAGTATCTGCTTTTGGGATGTGGTCTGCTTCTTGTATATAAGGAGAAGCCTTGGGGAATGGTCTCTAGCCTATGGCACACTTAGACCCTGTATGTAGCCGTGTCATTGTTCAGCAACCTGCCATGCTCTGCTGACCTTGGGACTTACAATGGACTTAAACTAATGGCCTGCCGTGTGGTTCGGTAACATCGGGACTGTGCCTTTTTACTTGTCAACCATGGGCTTCTCAGCCTCAGCAGCCAGCAGCTGTCTGAGTGAAGAAATGCCTCTAGCTCCAGTGGGCCAGGAGCAGGAAGCAGAGCTGGACCCCAAGGTTGAGGGGCTTTCACCCAGCCCCTAGAAACTGGCACTTTGAACTTGGACTTAAAGCCTCCAAACTGTAAGAGAATAAACTCTTGGTTAAGGCCATACCATTTGTAGTATATTCTTGTCAGAGTGGCACTAGGTAACCAGAACACCATCTATCCATGCACTCTTGCCCCCTAAACTGTCTCCCTCTTTATAAACAGCCCTTCTTTCTCCCATGATTGTCCTCTCCAAGGAGTGTATTTACCTCAGGTAAATATTCAACTCATATGTCTGTCTTTTGTTTGGCTGGAAGCCACAGGTGTGGGTTCAATTCCAGACCTGAGGGGCAGCTAGGGGCCATAGTCTCAGTGGTTCCAACAGGCTCTATCAGACCAGCAAACCTGGTCCCCCCTGTTTTTTTCCAAATGATTTTGAGTTTTGTTCCACATTGTTCTCCCTTTCTATCCAGGATCTCCTACATAGATCCCCCTCCAAGTGGTTGACAGTGGTAGGCAGACACCATCTAGTTCTTCTGGTCTCATAGTCATATAGGCTGAGGATCACATGGTGTACCAGTTGTTAGGACTAATTGTTTCCATGAATCTTCATCAGGGATGTTTTCTGGGTCTGTATCCTAATTCCTTGTTTCTACTACTTTATGTTGCTTCTTTGTGTGAACTGTGATGGTCTATTATGTCTGAGACATTGTGACATCATTGTATTTATATTTCATTGGTGTTTGTATGTTGGTGTGATCTGCCCATTATTATTATTATTATTATTGATATATCTGCATGAGCAGAGTACTGTGCTCCTCTATTTGCTAGTTGGCAGCACTTAGGCATTCACCACCTGTTTCCTGGTTGGTGTGATAGAGAATGAGAGTAATGCACAGATTTCTGTTAGCTGTTCATGAAGAACAGTCGAGGGTGAGTTGGGCTGGTAATGGCCATCATCTATCATTGGTCAGTTGGTGCAGAAGCAAGTGGGGGCCCTCATCAACTGAGTGGAGCTGCAGGAAGTGCAGGTATGGTTGGGTAGTGTAGGAACAGTTACTCTCTTCCACTCAATTAGACAAGAAAATAAATAAATAAATAAATAAATTGCCAAAAAATAAAAACAAGAGAACAAAAACACACCCCACGCAAAAAAACAGGAACAAACACACAAAAAAGAGAAGGGCGATAAATGAGAAGAGAAACCTAAAAATTACATTTGAAAAATAAGACAAAAGAAAGATAAAGAGGAAAAAAGAAAAAAAAAAAACAATATCTGGGGAAAGAGGAATGAGAGAAAAGTGCAACATTAAAGAACAGTAAAGAAAAAATGAGAAAACTCTAAAAGAAGTACAAGGGCTAGGAAGAAACAAAAAAAGAAAAGAAAGAAAAAAGAAGGGAACCAGGAAGATGGAAGAGGGAAAAAAAAGGGAAGGGAAAGAGAAAAATAAAAAATAAAATGGAAAAAGGAGGAAGAAAAAAAAGAATAATTTAAAAGCCAATGAATAAAAAACTGGAGAGGAGGGTAGGGCAGGGCACCCAGGCTCTGTCAGGGCACACAGACTGGGATGGAATTCATGCCAGTTGAGAAAGTAGGTGGAAATAGGGGTTGGCTACACCTCTGTTAACCAAAAGGGTGTGGAGTATAAGAGTAACAGAGGGAATATCACACCTTTCTAGTCGTCAGCCTCCAATGCAGTTACCCGTGCAGTCCTTGGCAAGCAGAGCCTATTCTTCAGTCAATGCCCAGATTGGAATGCTGCTTGCAAATATCCAAAATGGCTGTAGCTCTTGCAAGTGTTCAAAATGGCTACCCCCTCAGGACAGCCGACAGTCCAGAACTCCATCTGTCTCCTTCCTCACTGTTTTCCTTTCTAGTTGTCATTCACCAGTGCAGTTGCCCATGCAGTCCTTGATGAGCAGAGCTGATTTTTAGGTTGCTGCCCAGATTGGAATCCCACTAGTAAATAGTCAAATTGGCCATGGCATCAGGACAGCCCATAGTCTGCAGCTCTGATTGTCTCCTTAGTCACTCTTTTCATACAAATTCTTCTCCTAGTTGGTATTTAATCCACTCTTTATCTCTCCCTTCAAAGCTCAGGGTTCCAGGATTATCTCTGATATCTGTTTGAGCTGCTTTCTCATTTCTTTGTTGCAGAAGGTCTGTGTAACTTGTCTGCCTATTCCACTGTCTTGCCAGAAGTCCAAAAATATTCTCTATTTTTGTTACTTGTTATTGCTGTTATAATGGGTGGCTGTTGATTTAATATACTTCTCTTTTATTAGACTTCTTTATTAAATTATTTAATAAATTGTAATAGGTTTATAGTGGAACGTATTAGACTTCCTAAGTTTCTTTATTAATTTATTTAAGCGATTTAATAAAAGAGATACATATTAAATCCACAGCTGTCCATTAATTTGAAAATAGTTTTTCTATTCAGGAGCAATATTGATATCATATTTTGTTCTTTTTAATGCATTAATTAAACCTCTAAAACAACATTGAGTATTAAGAATGTTAAGGTATCTTTTCCTTTTCTTGATTTATTTGCAATGCCTTTCTGATGATTTATAGTAAATACTTTTTATCATGGTTGAACTGTTCTTTTCTATTCTTATGTCCCATAAGATCTTTTATCAAAAATTGCTGATGAGTACAAAATATTTTCAATATTTATTTATATAATGTTATCTCATTTTATATATCTTAATGCAATAAATAATGTTAAAATACTTCCTAATGTAGGAGCTTTGGTAGCATAGTGCCTAAGGCACTTGACTGCTAACCAGAAGGCTGGTGGCTCAAACCCATCAGCCACTCCTCGGAAGGAAGGTTGGCCAATCTACTTCTGTAGTGATACCGCCTTGGAAACCCAAGGAAGGGTCGCTGAGTCGGGGCCGACTCAACAGCACATAACAACAACAACAGCAACACTTCCTAATGTATGAATAGTCTTTCAGTTCTTGAAAAAAGTCTCCTTCCTAGATTAAATTTTCTAGTGTCTATATAATATTTCATTGAGTACTAATTACTTATTAGCTGTGTTTAACAACATTGGGAAGGTTATTAAACCTTACAGTGCCTCAACTTTCTCTTTTGAAAAAGGGGGAAACAATGGAAGTATTGTCAGGAGTATACAAATTAATGCATATACAGCACTTAGAACATTGTCAGACAAATAGTGAACTCTCAATAAATGTTAGCCATCATTATCAGTAATGTAACTGTCACTGAACATCCTTGATGTTTGGGACTTTGTTCTATGATGGCAAAACTTGATATATGTTTAGAATTATGATCATCACAAAATCAGTGTTATTTCAATATTCTCATCTGAATAAAATCAATCTCCTAGGTAGTCTAAGGGGACCACGTTTCAGTTTGTGGCTCATCCCAGTTTTTCTTTAATGGGAAGAGCTATGTGGCTAAGAAAAGATTGGGATTGGAGTACAGTTTGGTGTTTGGACAAGGGAAGGAACACTGGGGTAAGAGAAGAGAGCAGCAGGAAGGCCCAGTCTAAAGAATGACCCAAAAAACTTGGGCTTACACAGGTCCAGGAGAGATGAGATCCTGCACATGAGAGGTGGGTAATGACTCTTTTGAAGGCACCATTCAATCCTCCTCCTACTGAAATCACTGTATGTAGGGGAGAGAATATTTCAGATAGAGATATGGAAATACTTGGAAGTGAAAGGTGTTCCTCTGCTGTGTTTAAGGCAATCTTAGGGTTAGGTGTCCTTCAGCACATACTCACAAAAACTTGGCCCTTCAAGCACAAACCCAAATTGAAGAATTTTGGTAAGAGTCTTGCCCCCAGGACAGGTCAGTGCCTGTCATCATTTATAGACTGCAGTGCATTGTGGGAGTTATGGTGGACTAGTGTCATTACCCCACCTGATGTCTCCTAAACACTGAGTCAGGGACCACACCGTCTGTAGAACTGCAATGACCCGTCCAACAAAAAAACAAATTTGCTGACATCAAGTCAAATCTGACTCTTAGTTACCCCTCTGTGGGTTTCCGAGGTGGTATCTCTATGGAAGTAGATTGCCCAGTCTTCCTTCCGAAGAGTGGCTGGTGGGTTTGAACCACCAGCCTTCTGGTTAGCAGTCAAATGCCTTAGGCACTATGCCACCAGAGTTCCTATGATTCTGTGAAACTCACAACATTTAGCCTGCAATATCCAGAAAAGCAATTTGGGTAATCTTTTCAGGATACCCCAAATTTGATCACATGTGAATCCTTTGGAAATAAAATGCACTGATTTGTTTTCAGATTAAGAGTATCATTTATTTGCTGGTCAAAACTTGCAAGAAAACAAAATAACAAAGAATTAGGAGAGGAACAAAGAACTGTTTGGATGTGATAAGCTTGTTCAATAAATGATTTCCCGAGTGTCTATAGGTGCCTGATTACTTATCTGGTTTCATGTTGTCTGTTGTGTTGGCTTTTCCGCCTTCAGTGATGTACTTGAGGGTGACTCCTGCTTGAGTTTCCCTCGAATGAAGAACACAGCAATCACTGAGATGATAAAGAAAATAAGGCGTAATGACATAATAGACACAATCTGAACTGATGAAGGCACCTCCAGACTTAGAGGTCCTGGAGGCCCACTGTCAATGCTTCCTCCATATCCTTCCTCCTCACAGAACGGTGGGGCCCAGCCATACATGCAGTGGCAGTTCTTTCTATTGTTGCAAATGCCTCGCTGATTGCACTTCTGAGGCAAACAGTCATACCGCAGAACTGAGTTAGCAACACAACTTCTGTTAATACATAGCTGGTTCTGGCCACAGGGTGTGCCATCATTTATCACACCCAGGTCAGGTATCCCCATGGGTTTCATGCCTAGATGGTAGCCTGTGCCCCAGCATATGAGATTTTCTTTCTTCAAATGTGTTTGAATTATTAAAGTATGATCTGGCATATCAGGGACCAATTTGACATTTACACACTGTAGTCTGCCACATTCTACATTTCGCTTGGGACAAGGATGAAATAGAGTAATTGCTTTAATGGCACAATTACCAAATTCGTCGCCGATTGTATTCACATCCTCATAGCACCGATAAGGAGCCTCCCTGGCTTCAGGTCCAAAAATTGTTTGGCACTGCAAAAGCCTGGATCGACATCCCTTTCCAAAACAATGAGCGTCGTATTTGCAAGGGGTTCCATCCTGCTTATAAACATCATCTGGGCATAGATTTGAGGTCCCATTGCAATACTCTGTGAGGTCACATTCATTTTCTGCCTGTCTACATACATAGCCAGATGGACGAAATTGACAGTTATGACAGCAAAGACCAGTGCTACAGTTGGCACTAGGCTTCAATTTACAATCGGGTTGACAACACTTGTCCTTTTGACACTCTGCTCGTGAACCACAATCACAGTCCTCATTCTCTTCCACAACTTTGTTTCCACAGCTCTCCAACACATAAGCTATTTGTGGGATGTTATTTAGACAAGATAATCCTACATTTATTGCCCTGAAATAACCTACAAAGCTACAATTACTCCACCCAGTATGTCCAGTGCCCATGATGCAACTAGTTTTACCCTTACATTGACAGTATTTCTCATCATGCGGGATTCTAAAAGTATGGCCAAATTCATGAGTCGTCCAAGTGCCAGGTCCAAGGACATTCATATTTGGAAATGAAGCTATTGATGCGGAGTGACCGTAATTACACGTTCCTCCAAAGGACACTCCAAGTGAATCACTATATATTCTATGTACAAACAAATGTGCCCAATCTGCTTTAATCCGTTTATTTAGGTCATCGTATCTATATATTACAAAATAGCCTAAAACGCTAGCTATCTCATTTGGTAGGGTATTAATTAAGTCTCCCTGTGTCCATATTTCAAGAGCTTGTAGATTTACCCTTAGACTGAGTTCCTGAAAATAGGTGTCTATAATTCCAGTCACAAAAATGGCATCACTTATGATTTGAGTTGCATTTGACTTCACAAATAAGTATCTGCCATAATCAAACAACAACAGCACTTCCATATACTTTTGGTGCTTATAGAATCCAGCAAAATCCCTTCTCCTAGCCATATTCTCGTGCTGGGACATCTGCAGCTCATTTTCATCACCAGTTAAGCCACAGGTCCAATTGCTAAAATGCTCCTTATTCAGAAGATAGACGACATGTTCAAACTTGGTAGAGTCCTTGAGGGGCTCGATTTGATAGAGTTCTTCATCAATCTTCAGTATGCCTCGCAGACCCCCCATACATGTACTCAACGTAGCTTCAGATTCCTGAGCCTCTTCCACCGAGCCCACATAGTTGCAGAGCTTCGGGATGTAAGGGTAATCTTCCACAAGGTCCCCCTGCTCCGTGAAGGAGAAAACCTGCAGATGTCGGGGCAACAGAAACCTCTTGGGCCGCAGGTGAAGGACATGATTTTTGCCTTTTACCTTCAGGAGGTAGGACCCGTGCCTGGCCACACCCTGTTCTCCCATGCGGAAGCTCAGCTTCTTGGGGATTGTGATCTCGTACGAGTCAAACCCCCACTCAGGGTGAAAAATAAAGTCCTTGCTAAGAGAGTCAGCAAGAAGCACCACCAAGTCTAGCACCAGGAGCCAGAGGCCTTGGGAGAGGGAGGTCCTCACCGACTTCATGGCACAGCTCCTTTACCCAGTCAGTCCCCCAACTCCTGGCCTATGCGAGTTAGACTTCCAGAGTCTGCCACTGGGGGCGCCGGAGCGCCACGTTTGCGCTCCCTGTGTAGGGTTTTGGGGAACTCCAGTCTTGTTGAGTCTATGTCTAGCTGACTTCCCGCACCAGGCAACGCAGGGAGTTCGTTTTCTGGGCGGTGCCGTTGCGCGCTCGAGGAAGAAACCAGGGAAAAGTGCGCGAGAATGAAAGAAAAGAGGGATACTGGCACGTGAGATCGACAAGGGCATAGAGCAGCCTCAGAAATGGAGAAGGAATAGAGAAATAGAAAAGACAGCTTGTTAAAAGCTCATGAGGTATTCCGGCATTTAGAGTGTTTCCATACGTCCTAGGCCACATCCGATGCTTGCTTTCTGCTGGAATGTGGCTATTTTACAGGCCACTGTGCCCACCTCACCTTTGTACCTTTCCCACTTTTCCGCTGGGGCCGCTTGTGGCAAAAGGGAGGAGCGCTGAGACAAGCCGAAGTGGAAACAGTGTTTGAGACTAGCAGTGTAGACTCTACTTCTACCCCCACCCAACCCTTCCACCCCTGGGTTGCTCTGGCTTCAGCCGCTCCCAGAGAAGTTTCCGCGGCTCCAGCCGCGCCCCCGCCCCCGGGAAGACAATGTTGCCAGGAAGTTCTTTCTGCTTTCCGTCCTTGGGGTGCCAGAGACCTCACTGATGTGCAGTGGTGGGAGCTCCAGGGAGAGGAAAGTACCCATGAAAAGAATTGTTGTTGTTGTTGTTAGGTGCCCTCGAGTCGTTTCCGACTCATAGCGACCCCATGCACAGCAGAACGAAACACTGCTCGATCCCGCGCCAGCCCCACAATCCCTGCTATACTTGAGCTCATCATCGCAGCCACCGTGTCAATCCATCTCGTTGAAGGCCTCCCCCTCTTTCGT
>NW_006921597.1:2572757-2596582 GCF_000298275.1 Orycteropus afer afer
CAGAATCACTGCTCACACTTAGGCCCTTGGACCCAGAGCCTGGACTGCTAACCAGTCCACTCTGTTGTCTCTCTGAGGAAGGACCAAGTGGCCAGCTTCAGAAACTATGACTGAACAGAGCTCTGCTGGACTTTAAGGTCCTATGGATTCTACCAGTATGAAAGAGGGAAAAATAAAAAATAATAGTCAAGTTTCTGACTTAGGTAGCTGTGGGTATTGTTGGTTCCAGTGCTCAGGTAAGGAGAACATCAGAATGAGTAGATTTAGGTCAGGGGAAGAAGTATGACCAAGTCCATTGCGGAAATGTAGATTTTGTGGTACCAGTGGAGAAAGGAAGAAGGGTCAGTGGACACCATCTGGGCTGAGACAATGGGCTAGAGCTGAATTTGGATTCACCAGCATAATGATACTGACTTAAGCCAAGAACGAGATGACAATGTGTTGAGGAGCTCTGTCAAATGACCAGAGACGAAACTGGCACCCTAAGGACCACCAGGATTTAGGGTCAGGGTAAAGGAAGAAGCCTGGAATGACCTTGAAGCAGCAGATACTTGCGTAAGAGGGAAAGCAGGACAGGGGGTGGTTGGTTGCAGAAGCTTTTCATGAAACATACAGTGGTCAACAGTGAGTTTGAGAAACATTGAATTTAGCAAAACAAACAAACAAACACAACCCATGAAATTTGGTGTCAATTGTTTTGCAAGCTGCAAATAAGGGCAAGCTCTGGTGGTGTAGTGCCTAAGGCATTTGACTACTAACCAGAAGGCTGGCAGTTCAAACCCACCAGCTGCTATTCGGAAGGAAGGTTGGGCAATCTACTTCCGTAGTGATACCACCTCGGAAACCCAAGGAGGGGCCGCTATGAGTCGGATCCGACTCGATGGCAGTGAGTAATAAGGGAAGCCAGATACCAGGACATTATGGTCTAAATGGGAGATTAGAAAGGGCAGATCACAAATCTACACCATATCTTCAAGAAATTGGATGTTATTGCTATTTGTAGTTGTTGTGTGCCCTTGAGTCGATTCTGACTCATGACAACCCTATACGACAGAATAAAACTACTCCATAGAGTTTCCTAGGTGGAAATCTTTACAGGAGCAGATCTCCAGGTCTTTTTGTCTGTGGAGCCATAGAACTGAAATGGTTTGATGCAAGAGAAAGCAAGTGCTCGTACTGAATGAGAGTGTCAATGATACTGTCCAATCACCCTCTAAAACTCTTGTACTAATTAACAAACTAGCTCTAGAACAGCCACTAACAGCATTTTTTTGCAATGATGGAAATGCTAACATAATCCAGTATGGTAGCCTCTAGCCATCTGTGGCTACTAAACACTTGAAATGTGGCAAGTGCAACTGAGCAACTGAATTTTGAACTTTGCTTGATTTTATTAAATTAAATTGAAATAGCCGCATGTGGCTAATAGTTGTCATGTTTTACAGCACAGCTATAGAAGACTCATTCCCACGACTGTCCACCAGTATATAACACCCAATTCTTTAATTTAGACTTCTATTAAATAAAAGGTAACTCCTTATTTTAATTTGGATTTCTGGTTCATAGTGAGATTGAGCATATTTTAGTAGTCTCATTACCATTCTACTTTTTTTAATTTTTAAATTTACCTGTTCGTATCCTTTGCCCATTCTCCTATTGCACAGTTTGCCTTTCTTCTATTGATTTATCAGGGCTATTGTTATATTGCCAATCAATTCTGCCAGTTTATTTATCTTCTAACTTTTACAGTGTCTTTCACTGTACAGAACATTTTAAGCTATTCTGGCTTCTGGGTTTTATGCCATTCTTCTGGCATCTCTTACCCTAAAAGTGTAAAAATACCAACCTAATATGTTCTTTAACTAATTTCCTGTATATGTCTTTGATTTTCTTCTTATGGAATACAATTCTGTTTTCTATCTGAGGTATGTTCCCGTCTCATTATTGGATAAAGATTTACTGAACAATCTTATAACTGACAAAAGGCACTAAAATGATTCTGACAAATCAATGAGAAAAAGGCAGACAATCAAAATGAACAAATAACTTCTTCAGGTGCTTCAAATTCAGATGGCCACTAACCAAAGGAAAGCTTGTCAACTACATTATTAAACAGAGTACTGCAAGTTACATCCGTTATTTGATGCTCCACATACCATCAGGTTGGCAATGATTCAAAAGACTGATAATAGCAAGTTTTGGTGAAAATGTAGAACAATAGGAACCCTCATATATTTCCTTTGGTAACGCAAATTGTTAAGGCCACTTTAGAGAACTGGTTAGTGTTATTTCACATAGTCAAGAGCATACAAACTCTATGATTCAGTAATTCCCCTCCTAAGTATATACTGTACAGAAATGTGTACTCTATGCACCAGGATACAGAGACATAGCAATATTCTCTGTTATGGATTGAATTGTGTCCTCCCAAAATGTGTGTCAACTTGGCTAGGCCATGATTCTCAGTATTATGTAATTATCCTGTATTTTGTGGTCTGATGTAGTTATCCCATGTGCTGTAACTCCTCACCTCACCACCGACCAGAAGGCTGGTGATTCAAACCCACCAGCCACTCCTTGGAAGGAAGACTGGGCAATTCACTTCCGTAGAGATACCCCTTAGGAAAACCAAGGAAGGGTAGCTATGAGTTTGAGCTGACTCAACAGCAGTGAGGTCTTTTTTTTTTTTTTTTCTTCAAATGATGTTAATGAGGTAGGATTAGAGACAGTTTGCTTAGAAGGCAGGATAAAATCTACAGGATTAGGTTGTATTTTGAGTCCATCTTTTTTGAGATATAAATGACATTAAACTGGTGAGCAGAGATCAGAGGGCCTTCCTACCACCAAGAAAGAAAAGCCAGGAGCAGAACTTGTCTTTTGAACCTGGGGAGTCCTTGTGATGAGAAACTCCTAGACCCAGAGGAAAACTGATGACAAGGACCTTCCCCAAGGACAAACAGAGAGAGATAGCCTTCCGTCATAGCTGGTGCTCTGAATTTGAACTTTTAGCCTCCTAAACTGTGAGAGAATAAATTTCTATTTGTTAAAGCCATCCACTTGTGGTATTTCTGTTGCAACAGCACTGGATAATGAAGACATTCCCCAAACTGGAAACAATCCAAACTTCCATCAACAATAATTGTGATAATGAAGATAATTGAATCACAATCACATGCAACAACATGGATGGATATTATGAAGCAAAACACAAATAAATATAAAGTTGAAAACAAGGCAAAACGGAACTATACTTTTAGGAATGCATCCATAGTTGGTAAAATGAATTTTAAAAATTATTACAAAATATGTCAGGAGAGTTGTTACGTCTAGGTGAAGGGAAGGTGCTACAATCAGCAGAGGAGGATTGGGGTAGCTTCTGAGGTGCTGGTGTGCTGGTCCTGTATCTCTTGATTATTAGGGGACAGTTAAAGAGATGGCTGGTATACATATTTGTTAAATTATTTATAAAAGTGTTCATAAAATATTTATGTTCATTTCTGTATGCATTTCATAATGAAAAATGTTTGAATAATATATATATATATATATATTTGTCTATTTTCCTAGATGAGATGATTAAATATGTTCTCGCAATCATTAAGCTTTAGGCTGACAGATTAACGTGATGTCAAGGATATTGCTGAAGAAATAGTGGTAGTGGATTAAATATGCCTATTTTTTTTTTTTACTTACACTGTATAAACATATCACCAGTGTATTTTGTCCTTCCCTATATTTGTTCTCCTGAGTTTTAAAAAAGACAATAGTTTCAAATTTTTGAAATGTTCATCATTTATTGTATATTATTTGCAAAAGAATTAATAAATCTATACAGAATTTAGGAGCTCTGGTAGCATAGTGCCTAATGCACTTGACTACTAACCAGAAGTCTGGCGGTTCAAACCCACCAGGCACTCCTCGGAAGGAAGGTTGGGCAATCCTACTTCTATAGTGATACCGCCTCAAAAACCCAAGGAGGGGTTGCTATGAGTCGGGGCCAACTCGGCGGCACATAACAACAACAACAACAACCATACAGAATTTAAAATGCTTCTGGCTTATTGATATTAGGATAAAACTATAACAGAAAGCAATGTTTATCTACAAAAGTTACTTCCTTATACAGCAGTCTGGGTTCATTCAGGAGAGGGAAGCAATATAGTAATTTGAACAGGGATATTTTAGTACAACAAGTTGTTGATTGTAATAGAGTATGGTAGTTAAGTCGTGTGTCAGCTTGGCTGGGCCTGATTGAGTGGCTGGGCAGCTGGATGTAGTTATTCCCCATGGTGAGACTGGCAATCAGCTCCATGGTGGAATCTACTGGAGCAGCTGAGTAGCTGCCTTAGGGGTGTGTAAGAAGTATATAAGAAGATAGCTTTGGGAAAGGTCTCTGAGCTTTTTGACAAGCTTGGACCCTGCATATAGATGAGTCTTCATTCAACAGCCTGCCTTGTTTCCTTCTGATCTTGGGACTGCCTCTGAACTTGAACTAGTGACCTGCCATGTTGTTTGGTAGTCTTGAGACTGTGCCATCTTATTTGTTGACCTTGGGTTTGTCAGCCTCAGCAGCCAGCAGCTGCCTGAGTGAAGAGAAACCTCTAGCTTCAGTGGGTGCTGGGAGCAGGAGGCAGAACTGAAGCCCAAGGTCGAAGGGCTTTCACCCAGCCCCTAGAGCCTGGCACTTGGAACTCAGACTTCTAGCCTCCTATGCTGTAAGAGAATAAACTTCTGTTTGTTCAAGCATCCCATTTGAGGTGTATTTTCTGTTAGAGCGACATTAGAGGACCAAAACACAGGGGATTGGAGTAATGAGAGATTGTCTATTAAGATGTAAAAATAACTCTAAAGAATATTGAAATAATAGTTATTATATACAATATAACCCCCAAAAACCCACTACCATCAAATCAGTTCTCACTCCTCGTGACCCCCACTGGGTTTCCAAGGCTGTAAATCTTTATGGAAGTAGATTGCTTCCTCCCATGGAGCAGCTGGTGGGTTTGAATGGCCAAACTTTTGGTTAGCAGACAAATGCCTTACCCACTGTGCCACCAGCAGATATGATATCATATATGATATGATATGAAACCAAAAAACCACACTAATTGCCATCACGTTGATTCTGACTGGTGGCACAAACAATTATGTGTTTGACTATGAACCAAAAGGCTGGCGGTTTGAACCCACCAAGAGGCAGCTAGGAAGATAGGCCTGGTGATCTGCTTCCAAAAGATCACAGCCTTTAAAATACTATGGAGCACAGTTCTACTCTGCACACACGGGGTCTCCATGATATGATGTAACATAGAATAACATAACATAATATGTTATAATGTAACATGCTATTGCCATTACTCCTAGGGCTGAAATAGAGTATCCTAGGAAGAATTTTCTCCCTCCAAATATTAAAACCCAGAACTCGGTGGAGGGCATGACCGCAGTTCACTGAATGGTAGAGAAGTCACTAAGGTACTGCATTGTTGCAACTTGCCAGAAATCCCGTCTCTAGGGTGCTGGGGGAAAGTTGTTCACAGGAAGATATCTCACTGGAGCTCTCCTAAGGTATCTAAACCCCCCAGGGAGGGTGTGTTGAGGATTGTTGGTGGTGGCTGGGCACCTCTGGCTGCACGTACTGCAGAAATAAGGTGTTTGAAGCTGCCTGCATTGCAGGAGTGTGGGACTTGGGAAGCCACTTACATGGTAGATGGTGCTAGTATATCCAGGAAGTCACTAGAATCAGGAAAAAAAATTTCCTACTCTTGAAATATCTCCCCAGTACCCTCTACTGACAAAGCTGAACATATTACCAACTAAAAAAAATCTAAACCCGTGTGTTACAGAGTAGAACTACTCCATTAGGTTTTCTTAGCAGTAATCTTTACAGAAGTAGACTGCCAGGTCTTTCTTCTGTGCCACCACTGGGTGGGTTTGAAGTGCCAGCCTTTGAGTTGAGCATCCAGTGCAAAGCATTTGTGCCACATGGGACCTTATTGTCAGCTAGCAAAGTAAAGGTATTTAAAGGGCCCAGATCCATTTTCGTAGAGTAGGTAAAAAGTATAAGTTTAGAGCAGACAGGCAATAAATAGATATTGGTAGTGTAGTGCCTAAGGCACTTTAGTGCTAACCAGGAGACTGGCAGTTCAAACCCACCAGGCACTCCTTGGAAGGAAGGTTGGGCAATCTACTTCCGTAGTGATACTACCTCAGAAACCCAAAGAGGGGTCACTATGTGTCGGATCCAACTTGACAGCACACAACAACAACAAAATGAGGAATTAGATTTTTCATTTTGAGAGTGGCAAAATTCCAGGATTAATGAATTCTACTTAGAGCCAGATATTTGAGGGACAGGAATGAGGACACCATGTTCCTAAGTTCTTTCCTTAGCTACAGATAGAACTGCTGAAACTTTTCCCTTCCAATATTCTCTATCAGGTCAACCAAACCAAGCAAATCCACTGCCATGGAGTCAATTCTGACTCGTAGCAACTCTATAGACCAGAGTAGAACTGCCTCCATAGGGTTTCCAAGGCTGTAAATCCTTATGGAAACAGATTACCTCTTCCTTCTCCCATGGAGCAGCCGGTGGGTTTGAACTACCGATATTTTGGTTAGCAGCCCAATGCTTTAGCCATATTAGGGCAATAACAACAACAACAACAAAAACCAAACTCACTGCCGTTGAGTTGATTGTGATTCATAGCAAATTCTCCTTGGGTTTCCGAGGTAGTATCTCTACAGAGGTAGGTTGCCCAGTCTTCCTTCCAAGGAGTGGCGGGTGGGTTTGAACCACTAGCATCTGGATAGCAAATGCCATAGGCACTATGCCATCAGAACTCCCCACAGAGGTCAATGGAGGTCTCCAAATCCATGCTCCTCAGCAACCTAGTTTCTCTCACTTGCCATGGGTAGGTAGAATCTTGTATCCCACAGTCAGAATGCTGCTAATTTCCTCACCACTTGGTTGGATTCAACTAATCACTAACAGGTATGAATCTGATTTTAATTTTTTTTCTCTTGTCCTCTACTAGCAATGAGTTGTAATACCCTATATTTTCTCTTGGATTTTCTATGTATATACACCTATACCTCACTTATCAATTATTTTGTTCAAAATTTTGCATTTATAATACTAGTAAAAAATCTATTATCTGACTATTTTTAGCATTAACAATGTTTGTCTGGCAGTAACGAACATCAAGGTACAAGATCAGAGTAACTCTGGCTGTGATGGTTAAGAGTATGTGTCCACTTGGCTGGGCCATAATTATTATTGGTCTGGCAGTTCCATAATGATCTAATTTGGCAGTTATGTAATGACATAATCTGAAAGTTATGTAATGATGTAGTCACCCTCCATTTTGTGATCTGATGTCATCTTTCATTTTCTCATAACAACCTGCTCTTTGAGTCCTAGCCATGTAGACACTCCTCATTTCTAGCCATAGTCTTTGTAACTCCCACCAAATGACTGAGTTGTTGTTGTTAGTTGTCACAGAGTCAGTTCTGACTCACAGCAATCCTACAGAAACAAAACTCATTGCTGTCAAGTCGTTTCCGACTCATAGCAACCCTTCCTTGGGTTTCTGAGGCAGTATCAGTACGGAAGTAGATTGCCCAACCTTCCGTCCGAGGAGTGGCTGGTGGGTTTGAACAGCCAGCCTTCTGGTGAGCAGGCAAATGCCTTAGGCACTACACCCCCAGAGCTCTTTAGCAATCCTATACACAATAGAATGAAACACTGCCTGGTTCTGTGCCATCCTCACAATTATTGCTATTTTTGAGGCCGTTGTTGCAGCAACTGTGTCAATCTATCTTCTTCTTAAGTGTCATCCTCTTTTTTGCTGACCTTTTACTTTACCAAGTATTATGTCCTTCTCCAGAGACTAGTCTCTCCTGATAATATGTCTAAATACATAAGACGAAGTCTCGCCATCCTCACTTCCAAGGAGCATTCTGGCTGTATTCCTTCCAAGACAGATTTGTTGGTTCTTCTGGCAGCCCACAGTATATTCAACATTCTTTGCCAACACCGTAATTCAAAGGCATCCCTTCTTCTGTGGTCTCCCTTACTCATTGCTTAGCTTTCACACACTTATGTTGTTGTTGTCAGGTGCTGTTGTGTCAACTCTGACTCATAGTGACCCTGTGTACAAAAGAACAAAACACTGCCCAGTCCAGCTGCATCCTCACAATTTTTGCTATGCTTGAGCCCATCGTTGCAACCACTGTGTCAATCCATCTCATTGAGGGACTTCCCTTTTTTCTCTGACCCTTCACTTTACCAAGCATGCTATCCTTCTCCAGGGAATGGTGTCTTCTGACAACATACCAAAGTAGGTAAGACAGTCTGGCCATTCTTTTTTATTATTATTTTAATTTTTTTATTGTGCTTTGGGTGAAATTTTACAGAGCAAATTCACTTTCCATACAGCAGCTCACATACACTTTGTCTCATGACATTGACTGTAATTTCCCACAATGCAACAGCTCTCTTCCCACTTCCTCCTATAGTTACCTCTTCCCTGTGTCCTTCCCTCCCACGCACTCCTGCTCCCTGATCTGTCCCCCTGTGCATACATAGCCCTTCTATTCTCCCATGATTGATCTCTCCAAGGAGTGTATCTACCTACTGTAAATGTTCAGCTCATATGCCTGTCTTTTGTTTGGCTGGAAGACATAAAAGTGGGTTCAATTCCAGACCTGAAGGGCAACTAGAGTCCATAGTCTCAGTGGTTCCATCAGGCTCTATCAGACCAGCAAACCTGGTCCTTTTTTTTTTTTTTTTTTTAAATAATGATTTTGAGTTTTGTTCCACATTGTTCTCCCACTCTATCCAGGATCTCCTATTATAGATCCCCCTCTGAGTGGTTGACAGTGGTAGCTGGGCACCATCTAGTTCTTCTGGTCTCATAATTGTATAGGTTGAGGATCACATGGTGTACTAATCACTTGGACTAATTGTTTCCATGCATCTTTGGTTTTCTTTATCCTTCTTTGCTTTGGACGAGGAGAGATGCTTCGTTGCATCTAGATGGAGTCTGGCCATTCTTGCTTCTAAGGATCATTCTGGCTGCACTTTTTCCAGGACAGATTTGTTCGTCCTGGCCATCCATGGTATTTCCTGTATTCTTTGACCACAAGTCAAAGGCATTATTTCTTCTTTAGTTTTCCTTATCCATTGTCCAGCTTTCACATGCATATGAGGCAATTAAACATATCCTGTCTCAGGTTGTTGTTGTTGTGTGCCATCAGTCAGCCCAGCCTGACTCATAGTGACCCCTCCTTGGGTTGCCAAGGCAGTAACACTAGGGAAGTAGATTGCCCAACCTTCCTTCCGACGAGTGGCTGGTGGGTTTGAACCGCCAGCCTTCTGGTTAGCAGTCAAGTGCCTTAGGCACTATGCTACCTTAGTCTTCAAAGAGACATCTTTGCTCTTCAACACTTTAAAGAGTTCATTTGCAGCAGATTTGCCCCATGCAATATGATGTCTGATTTCTTGACTGCTGCTTTCATGCTTAGCACGTGCCAAGGGAAGGGAAGGAAGCAGGACTGGTTACGGGAAGAAGTAGGCTTGTGATGCAGTCTCAGCACATGCTTCACCTTCTACCGTGGGGATAAGTTCTGAAGCTGGGAGAAGTTCTTCAGTGTTATTCAGAGCTGCAGTGCAGGGGCTGACCCTTTAACCAGACATTGGATGTAGGCTTTCATGGGAAGGGAGCATGATCTTGGGAAGGGACCTTTCTTCTTGGGCAAGGCACTGTCCTTGAGCCAAGGCAATTCCTGAAGAGAGCAGACAGTGGAGGGCTGTCTTTCAGCAATACTTTCCTACAGCTCAGAATAGAAGACCTTAATGTCTAAAAGAGAAGCTGGGCAGTGAAGCACAGTATTCACTTCCCCCTTTACCAGGTTGAGGACGTTGACTAAGAGTTGTTTATTCTGTGTGAATGCTGAATTTTGTTGACAGCTTCTATAACATCTATTGATGTGATAATGTTTTTTGTTAATCATTTTCATAGTTCAAAATCAAAATTAAAATTCTATTAAATAGTACATCGATTTTGGGAAAGTATAGGGATAATGATTGCAAAACATGAAGACTGGAATCAATGTCATTGAACCATAAATGTGGAAATTGTTGTACGGGGGAATGTTTTGGTGTGCATATTTTCACCATATGAAAAACAAAAAAGGGGGGAAAATGTACATGGAAAGTCTTACTCTCACAGTAACACAGATTCTGACATAACTTGACTAGTGGTTGATGCTCATCCTCTGTCAGGTCCATATTCTTACATCTTCTCCAGGAGTCTAGGGTCATGGAAAGAAGAGTGAAGGGAATGTCTTACTTCTCTCATGCTGTCATAACAGAAATACCACAAGCAGATGGCTTTAACAAACAGGAATTTATTCTTTAACAGTTTAGAAGGCTAGAGGTTTGGATTCAGAGTACCAGCTCTAGGGGCTGAGTGAAGAAGGCCCCTTGAACTTAGGCTTCTGCTCTGCCTCTTGCTCCAGGCTCTTGAGTTAGGTGTCTCCTAACTCACAGAACTGCTAGTTGCTGAGGCTGACAAACCCATGGTCAGCAGGTACAATGGCTTAATCTCAAGATTAGCAGGCAATGTGGCAGGCCACTGGTTCAAGTCCAGGAACTGGAGATGAAGATGCCACCAAATGCAAGATCCATATGTGCCAAAACATTAGAGATATTTTCCAAAGCTTCCCACATATACTTGAAGCAGGCCACACCCTGAAGGAAACTCTCCTTCAACTATTTAGAGCTCACAGCAGATTCCACCATGGAGGTGATTATAATCTCATCATGGGGAATAAGTACATCCAGCTGCCAACCCACTCAAACCATGGCCTAGCCAAGTTGACACACAATCTTAACTATTACTGGGAGAAAGAAAGAAACATGGGACAACTCCATCAGAGAGACAGAGCCTGGTCCCTACATCCCAGTATTTGCCTGTGCTCAATTTTCTGAAACGGGTAGATGACATAAGGGATGATTCATAATAAGATCTTGAAAGCCCTAGTCAGGTTACAGAATCCAGAATCAACCCCAAACATATTTATGCTGAGGCAGACACATGCCAGCAAGCAGTGCCACAGAGCAGCCAGGACCCAGACAGACAGATATGGATCGTCCAGCTGGACCCCAGAACTCCTTCCCAGTTAACTAACTGTGCTGGCTGTCCTTGATCATTTAATAAACTTCACAATTATGCAGTCCCACATTTTATAGAAGGATTCCTGGTGGCTTAGCGCTCAGCCACTAACCAAAAGGTTGGCGATTTGAACCCACCAGTGACTCTGTGGGAGAAAAGACCTGGTGATCTGCTCTTGCAAAGATTTCAGCCTAGGAAACCCTCTGGGGCAATTCTATTCTGTTCCTTTAGGGTCCTTATGAGTCAGAAGTGATTAGATCAGAATTGATTAGCACCTAACAACAGTAAGAACACATTTTATACAACTGAATTTGAAAGAGTCTATTTCTTTGATGGATCAACTATTGCAAGTAATAACGTTTTCAAAAGAAAACAATTCTCACAAACCAAATTCATGGGGGAAAAAAAAATCAGGAAATTCTTTCCCTAGCTTCCTTCTTGTGAAGGGCCTCATCACTGTGTCCCTCGACAGAAGCGTAACTCTTCCTGAGGTAATCTGCTTTGCCCTACAGGACTCTCTCCTAAGTCCCAGTAAGTCTTTATCCCTTTGGAGCTAGGGATGGTAGTCTCTCTGCTCACAACAACCTGGGGTTTCTGCACTATTCCTTGTGAGCACACCTACACTTCACACACACCTTCCCAATTAATCCTTTTGTAAAGGATTAATTAATCTTTTTCTTTTGTAAAGAAACCTTTCTTGAATTATCCTAATCTGAGTGTGCCCTGTTTGAGATTGGGGCCTGACTGATGCAAATACTTAAGTGTGTTTAACTTTTTAAGGACTCACTAAACTGTTTTGTATGAACTGCTTTTGTTTGAACATGCTTTCAATTCCCTTAGGTATATATCTAAGGAGCTCTGGTAATGTAGTGTTTAAGGCATTTGGCTGCTAAAGAAAAGGTTGGTGGTTCATACCCCCTAGCCACTTTGCGGAAGATGGGGCAGTCTGCTTCCATAAAGATTTACAGCTGTGGAAACCCTGTGGGGTCGATGCTGGCAGTGAGCTGTAGCTGAGTCAAAAGAAGGAAACATACTTTCTTTGTGTGTCACACAGCCTCCACCACCTTGTCATCTCCATCCTCCTCCCCCAACACATGCTTTCTTCAAAGGTTTTTGAAACATTTGATTCTATTTGATAAAAAATACTGTCAAGAAAAGGAGGGTGAATGATCTGACTGCACACAGCTGGCGTGGAGCAGTATGTATCGTGGCAGGGCAGAGCGGCAGGCTTTCCTAGTTAGAGAGCAGGAATTCTCCCCTGGAGGAATCAGGGGCTACATTTCAAGGTTTACAATTTGTAAAGGAAAGGTTTAGATAGCCTTTATGAACAGAACCAAATGATTGAATTAAACCGGATTCTTGCTAAATTAGTCATTTTAGTTGCCTGCTTGCCTGGGACTTCATGTTTGCTTAGCTGCATTCAACCGTATCAATTCAGTTTTCACAAGCTCTTCTTATGTGGCCTTGTTAACTGCTAGAAGCCATAAAAACGAAGAAGTAATTTCTCTCTATGGCCAAGCCAGGATGTGAAAGAAATACACTCTAAGGTTATCCTGACACAACTGGGGTTTTCTGTATGAAGTGGGCCCAAGAAATATTTCTTCATGATGTAATAAAGAGAATTGTTTTGAAAGAGTCTTAGAGCAGGTCTTATCTGAAATTTCTCAGACAACTTAAAGTGTTTTTTCTTTTTTGTTTTAACAAGCTGTTTCTGGGAAATGAGGTCCTGGTATAAAACGGTTATTGAAAAATTCCTGAGATATCAAATCAAAACTGTTTAAACATCAACCAGTGATGTTTTCTGATCCCACCTAAAGGATATGTGACTAGGATGGAAAACCTAATTAGTTTCTTAAATCAATCTCTGTAAGCCTCTGTATGCAATTATTCAATTGAAGCCCATCCCCCACCACTAACCCATCCTCCTGTAACTCCAACCATATAGTATCAAATGACTGCTTTCTTTCTTCCTTGGACTGTGTTTGCCTGTTAGAAATTCTTTAGTTGGAATCATCAGTTGCCACTTACGCGGGCTAGCTTCTCATGCATTTCAATGCGTTTTCCTTTTTCCCTGAAGAAATCAAACTCAAAGTTTAATCTTAATCACATTTTAAGGACTGAGTGGATTTTTCACTATAACAAATTGCAAGTGTGGATGCTACAGACTGGTGGACTGGTCTCCTAGAGAAAGTTTACATTCCCAGTCTGCAAGGTGCACAACCCAGTTCTGCAGAGGATCAGGCTTGGGCAGGTCATTCTATACCTCCTAAATTCATTTTCTTTTTACACCACTGTGAAACAACACGGACACTCAAATGTGTTTTATATAAAATAACATACTGGGGATAACCAATATATGCTACAAACTGTGTTAAAACGTGTGTGCAGCTCTTGAATAGGCTCCTTCATCTGCTTAACTGAAGCTATCCTGAAAGAAGTGGTTTTAAAAATTAGTGTTACCATTTATAAATATTAAAATGTGTGATTCAGAAGTTTTCTCAAAACTAATTCAGACATAAATTAGATGCCAAGGTTGATATATGACTACTAGCGCTATACACATTACTAAAATCAAATATTTGTGTTCTTCTCACTGATCGACTTGGTAAGAAAATGTTATGAATGCAAACTTGTGAACAAATCTATGCACAAAATGCTACTTTACACATCCTACATATTAGGATCTATATGTAACTTAAAGGAGCCCTGGTGGCTCAGTAGTTAAGTGCTTGGCTGCTAACTGAAAGGTCATTGGTCCAAACTCACTAACCATTCCATGGGAGATGTACCAGTCTGCTTCTGTAACACTATGGGACATTTCTACTCTACTCTGTCCTACAGGGCTGCTGTAAGTTGGAACTCACTCAACGGCAACAAGTTGGAGAAAATTTACTTTGAGAAATAATACTGCAAACTAATGGTTTAGGTAACAGCACTACTGATTATTATTGTTGTTGTTTATATCCCAATTGTCAATTCTTCCTTTAGCAAACGCTCTCCACCTCCACTGGAAAGCAGTTTGTCCTGAGCAACTGTCCATCTGTAGCCAGCTATGGTTACTGCACAGCAGTCTTGCAAAGCTCTTGATTTGGAAGAAGCTTCTCCCTCAAAAGCATTAATTTAGGATCTTCCTTTGGGGGGAAAAAAAAAAAAAGCACAGTGCTAGGTTTTGTGACATTCATAATGAAAAGGAAATGATTTCTCTCATCACAAATTATGACATAATAGAATAAATGAAAGGCCAAGGACACAGGATTAGAAAATAAAAAATGAAATGCCACTGAACTTGACATGTAACATTTTTTATTTTGTGATAGAAATGCTTTCATATAAATTTGTTCTTAACTACTTTTAGAATGAAACTTTGAAAAGTAAAAACGAAGTGTGCATTTTCCTTACTACATAGTTAGGAATATGCAGTCATTTTATTGGTTATTGGGTTTCTCATACAAACAGATATAATATCACTTTTAAGAGAAATATACACAAGAAGGAGCCATAGTACCAAACAGTTATTAGTGGGGGCCTCTGGGTATACAAACGTGTCCTTCCAAATAGTCATACATTCAATGTACCGGTTAAGGCCAAAATCCCCAAACCACCCGCCAAGAAGACATTACACCTTTGGTTGTTTTCTATGTGAGAATTACAAACTAGCAAATTTAATAATAAGAATACATAATGGACTTGAGCATCATAGCGGCTTACTTTAAAATCTTTCTTAGTCTCTCTTTCCCTCAAACCTCTCTGTATCAGGAAATGATACTTAAAACAGAAGAAACAAATGAAAAAAACCTATCCCCCAGGGCAGGCAGGCAGAAGGAGAGTCAATGGAAGAACTTAAAAAACAAATAAAAAAAGGGGATGAGGGAATCTATACATGGCATCAAAGATGTAGCCTAGAAAAACTTAAGTCTTAAATTCAGAACCCAACTGAGAAAGTGACTCTCCATCTTACCTTCCCTTTTATTAAATACTATACAACTCAGGGGTCCTTAACATTTGATAAAATGCTTAAAAGGCAGTGTCCTCTTCCTTATCACTGCAGCCTGTTGCGGAAATGGAAGCTCTCACGCTCCCTTCTTCAAACCCAAAGGATTGAAAGTAAAGCATCCCAAGGAGAAACAAGCAAGTTAGCCCGACATTGTGCCCTGGGATGGAGGTGGCCAGAAAAGATCAAAGCCCGTGGATCCAAGGCTGATACTTGTGGGAAGTGGGGCTGGAGAAGGAGTGCAGAGAGGAGCAGATGTGGTGCGGTCCCATGCAGATAAATCCTCCCTAACCAGGAATTGACAAATGGGTCCACGGTGGAGAACCACCATTTAGAATAAAACATTCCCACACTTTGAAAGAGGCTAGTAGACAGAGTGCTGCTGTAAGAGACTATAGAATGAACAACATATATATAGTTGATATATATATATATATGTATATATCAATATATATATAGAACAATATATAGTCCTGCCTTATATAAGGCAGGACTAGTCACTATTTTTGTTGGTTCAACTTGTGCAGGATTGAAAAACCAATTGCAGGCTGTCATGCCAACAAACACAGGGTTTCCACATGGGCCCATAGTCAGATAAATCAGGTACTTGGTAAGTCCTGACAACTACTTTCTGCCCTGGCAGGAATGAGGACTACCACTGAAAGTAAAACGGAGTAGGCAATGAATATATCAACAGCTACAAAATGGTATGGCAGAATTAATTTCCCAGGGTTACAGAACACTGGGTGGAAGTGATAGTATGGCATGGGATCAATTTTCAGTTGACCCAGGGAGAATAAGAAAAATATTGTCATCCTATTTCTACAGTTGTCTAGAATGTTTCTATCCTTTACAGAAAGGGAGTGGACTGAGGTGTGGTGCAGGCATTCTGAACATATGGAGGACAATGACACAAGAGTTTGGAAACATCAACCTGAATGTGACTTAAGAAAGGAAAGCATCCTTGGTAAGTCGGTATACACTAGTCTCCAAAAAAGGGAATGTCATGAGGACAGGAAAGGAAAAGAAATGGCAGCAATACACAGCAAAAGCTACCTCGCAGTTCCTCCCCTTTCCCACCTTCCAGTCAAAGGGCTGGTCTAGACTCTAGAAAATTAGGCCAACGTTCCAATTCCTAACTGAATACAGAAAATATTTTTTCCTTGAGAACATATCAGCTGCAGCAGTGACTCAGAGCACTTCAAGTGTGGAGGGAAGGTTGGTAAATGGGCCTGCAACCAGAAAAGGAATCATGAAGTAGAGACTGATCACCTGACAAGAGGAAGAGGACTGAAACTGCATGGCTGGAACTAGCTTCATCTAATGGTAGAATGAGCGAAGCAGGGCTGAGGGTTGGATGACCTGGGGGAAAATGAGTTTCATGCTGGCAGTCCACGGAAAGCTTGGCAGGGAAGAAGAGACCTGCTGGGTGGTAACCACTTTTTGTCTGAGTTAGTTTATGTCCTGATCATTCCAAAACTTCTTCTGGCTCAAAAAAAAAAAAAAAAAAAAAGGTTATAGTACCTAGGCTGCCAAGGGTAAAACTTCATACTGACTGACCTGCAAATGGAAAATCAGCAGATACTTATCCTTCTTCCTGGTGAGGTTTATTTGTGGCTCCACATGCAGGCAAGAGAATTAAGGTGGCAGTCTTGTGAAGGGACCTCCTACCTCCCAAACTTGCCCAATAGAAAATGTTTTGCTCCCCTTTGCCCTCTAGGAATGATATATGTAGGAGAATGCAGTGTGTCCATTTCCTAAAGAAACATACTTAGAAGACTGTGCACAACCAAAATAAACCCTGTGAGAGTCCTATGGACACTGGGAAATAGGAGGGAAAAGGAGGCTGCAGTTGCTTTCCCGGGAAGGAATGATTAAAGCACAAAGGTCTTGCCCTGTAACATACTGGTGGGGCTACAACCACGGAGAGGTGCAACAAGTAAAGCACCAAATGAAGTCAAAAGAATGTCCAAGATGAAAAGATGAGAAAGGTCAACTCAGCAGAATTCCAGGGCAAACTCCCAATAGGACTCTACTGTGGAAATTTCTCGCAGATATGGCAAAAGCCCTCAGGGCTTAAAATACAGTCTAAGCTGTAAGAAAGTCTGGGCTACAATAGGCATCCATCTTATTCTCCAAAAGGAAGAGAGTAAACATGATCCCAGGGCTTGTCTTCATCTTGCATTTCCATGAACTTGACTTGATGGGCAAAAGATCAGAGGGAGCCATGTCCCCAAACAAAAACCCTGCAGATACATAGAGAAGCTGATAAAACTGCTCCTTTGCATTATCTAAAAGATAACAGTATCTCCTGTCTCCTGCCTCCAGGAGCTGGTTGCAGAGATTTCTTCATTTCTCTCCCGGATGACCTTCATTTTGTTTCTCAGCAGCATTTACAATAGGCAGTTCTCTCCTTACACTGGAGGCAGACTCTTTCACGCATAGACCTGCATGTTGCTGCGTGGTGGCTCAGACATGTGTGTCCCAGGTCCCCGCTGACCTCCTCCAGCTCCCCCAGGAGTAGGGCTGGTAGTCACATCTGACCAGTCAGAAGCAGAGTGGGGTGACGAACTTGACCACTGGTCAGGAGACTCTGGGGATGGTGTCAGGTAAGGATGCTCACCTTGGAGGTGACCACTGTGGCTGGGTGTCAGCTCAGCAGCATTCGAGGAGGCATAACTGTGCTGTGAAGGGGGGGTGGGATACTTGCCCACAGAGGCTGGGAAAGGATGATAGGCTGGGAGAATGGTCTGAGCTACCTGCCCATCCTGCTGGGACATCATGGCAGTGGGAAAAGCCACATTTGGCAAACGGGCCATTTCTGGAATCTGGTACATAGTAGGCAGGGGGCCTGCAACAGCTGGAGGGCAGTTAGGCTGCGGCTGAGGAGCCCCAGCTGGCTGGGCAATACTGCCTTTGGGGATTAGCTGGAAAGTCACAATGGGGGGCAATGGCTCCCGAGGGGTAGTTATGTGCTTCCCATCAGGTGGCCTGCTCTGGGGAGCTATGCCAGGGTGTGTGCCCTCAGCTGGAGTGAGGACCATACCAAACATCTCATTGTACTGGGTTTCATTCATCTCCATGCGGTTCATCCAGTCTGCTGGGACAGTGACTGGATGCAGCCTACCCAAGCTCCCAGCACTGCCACTGCCTGGAGGGACAATGTGGTGGTGGGACAGTAACTGGCTCACTGAGGGAAGCACAGTGCTGGCCCCATGAGCCAAAGGCTGTATTTCATGAAGGTTAGAGAAAGACAATGCATGCTGTGAGTGGGCTGGGGCAGGTGGGGCAGCAGTGGCCAACAGAGGGTTGGGTGGTGAGGCCTGCAAAATTCCAGGGGATGTAATCATTGGAGAAGATGTGGTGTCAGAAACATATGTGTGAGGAGACTCCAGGGAATCAACGGGGGATAAAGTCACTGAGCTCTCAGACAGTTGGCCTTTGTCGCTCAGAGACTTCTTCCTCCTATTACCCTTGGGATCCTTGGCCTCCTTGGCCAGGTGAGGGAGGCTAGCAGGCATGGCACTCTTGGCATTGGGCCGTCTAGGCTTCTTGCCCATAGGGGTGTGCTTCAGGCTGAGGAAAGACCTGTTGGGTCCACAAATGACAGGTGAGAGAGCAGAAGTCAGCACAGTGCCTGGAGGGCTTGGTGTCACGTTGTACTCATCCAGGAGGCGCACGATGTCATGATGCATACGGTCCCGAGCCACATCCCGGGGGAGGCGATCCATGTGGTCTGTGATGTCCCGGTTGGCAAAGTGGTCTAACAGGATCTTAGCTGCCTCATAGCTCCCTTCCCGGGCAGCAAGAAACAGAGGTGTCTCTTCCTATAGAAAAACCCAAACAGAACACATTTTAATAAAACTCTTGAGAATAGAGCAAGGAGCTCTGGTGGTGTAGTGCCTAAAGCATTTGACTGCTAACCAGAAGGTTGGCAGTTCAAACCTTCCAGCCACTCTGTGGAAGGAAGACTGAGCAATCTACCTCTGTAAAGATTTACCACCTCAGAAACCCAAAGGAGGTCGTTATGAATTGGAATCAACTTGATGGCAGTGAGTTTAGTTTTTTTGGTTTTGAGAACGTAGCAGTGTTTCTCAACCTTTGCTTTTTTGCCATCACCCCCAGAAGTAGCCTTTTTAGACATTTTTTGCTAATGGCCTCATGTCTTGTGAAATTTTAATACCACAGATTATATATGTGTAACTATTACATATTTATACTTTACACATTAGAAGAGTAAGATTCTTTTCATCCCCTAAGAACCGATTTTGCCTGTTTGAGGGTGCTACCACTCTTGGTTGAGAATACATGAAATGAAGTGTGCCTCTGAGCCAGAGATCCACTTAAAAGAGCACCAAGCTCACCATAAGAGACTTCTAAGAAGGAAAAGAGTTAGAGATAAGGAAGGTGGGAGGAGAAGAAACTATGGTAAGTACGGAACATGACTCATAGTGACCCCTTCTTGGGTTTCTGAGGCAGTATCACTACAGAAGTGGACTGCCCAATCTTCCTTCCGAGGAGTGGCTGGGTTTGAACCATCAGCCTTCTGGTAAGCAGTCAAGTGCTTTAGGCACTATGCTACCAGAGCTTTTAGTACGGAACTGGGAAAAATAAAGGAAAGTAATAGGAAAGAAGAAATAAAGTACTTGTAAGAGAGAGGACTAAAGCAAGATGAGGGGAAAGAGGAGGTTAATGAAAGAAGATGAACAAGAGAGGGAGGATATGAATAAACAAAAGGCAGGAAGCCCACACCAAAGTTATTTACAGGGCTGCCTGATTCAAAATGAGCACTGAGATGTCAGAGGGCTCAATCCTCACTCCCTAGGATAATCCCAGCATCCTTCATCAAGCTATCTAGGCCCAATTCCCACCCAACCTGATTCCATCTTTGTCTATACTCATCACAAGAGAAGCGATACATTTAAAAGGGAAGGGGCCTCATAGTCTGAGGCTGTCATGTGCATGCTTAAGCTCTGAGCCCACACTATACCTTGTTGTCTTGCATGTCTCTGTTGGCTCCATTTTTCAACAGCAAAAGGGTCGCCTCCACATTATTAACAGCAGCTGCCCAGTGAAGAGCAGATTTTCCTGCAGGGGAAAAACATCTTAACAGGCAGGCAAAGAGTAGAGGGAATGTCCTACTCTCAGTATAAGGAAACACCATAACTTGTACACAGGAATCTTGAACTTCAGTACAGGCTGCCCAGCCTTCAGAAGACCTCCAAGTAAAAGGATCAATTATCTGTGGTACTTCCTCTCCGTGGCAGAATACACCAAGTCACAGAATGAGGACAATAACCCCTTTATCATATGCCAGAATATATATTTAGGATATCCTACAACCCTCCTGGTGAAGCCAACTCTCATTAATTCCCCACATCAAAAGTTGTATGCCCGGGAACCCACACAGGCAGACCTTTCATGGACCTGCTTTGAGGTCCAAGCACTCTCACTAAATATTCCTTCTTATTTTCATCTAGGGAGCTCCTACTGGCTCTGTTCTTTGAGCTCAATAACTATATATTGAAAGAAAGAACAAAAGAATGGATGGATGAATGAGTTTCCTTAGGATCTGAATCTAAGACACTTCTTTAAGGATAACATAACAATTCTCTCTTCTAAAGGCATGCTTTGCAGGTAAGAACCCAAACCCCTGCCTCTCAAACCCAGACCCTACCATGGTCATCCACTGCATTCACATCTGCTTGGCAGTTGATCAGCTCTGCTACCATTCCCTCCACAGCCAGGCGGGCAGCCAGGATCAGGGGTGTAGTCCCATCATTCATTCGGGCATCTAGATCAGTTGCTCGGTTGCGGATCAGAATCTGGAAGAGGAGAAAAGAGAGTCACCTGGATGAAAGAAAATATAAAACTAAAAGAAACAAAAGCATAAGAAGTGAGGTGACACTCTAAGTTACTGGAGGCCAGGGGATGTTTTGTTATTTTTGTGTCCCAAGGTTTTATCATAGCTTAATAAGTATTTGTTGAGTGAATGAATGAATGAATGCTCAAGGACAATGGCCCATGCACTTCTACTGTATAAAGAAAGAAGAGGGATGTGGGAAAATATCAAACCCTCAATCATAGTGTATAGTCTAAGGTGATGCAGAATGCTTCCAGTTTGTGGGTATTCTAGGAGTATACTGTGAACTCATGTCAAGAACACAGCCAAAGAACAGATGGTTCAGAATACATACTGCTCCTCTCTGATCTACTCATTTGGAAGGCAGCTTGGCATAGCACAAGGAACGGTACTTCAGAATGAGGAGACTGGTGGTATGTGCTTTTGGCTCTCGCTACCTGGCTGTATATTCTTAGGTCAGTTTACCTGCCTTCTTCATCCTGCTTTCTTGTCTGGCAAGTATGACTCTAACACCTATGCTAACTTTTTCAAAGGATTAACAAATGAATTTCACGATAGATTAAAATGCCTTGACAAAGATGAAAGATCAATCCCTAAAGAATTTTTATTACTCAAGCTGGCCCATTTCATATTCTTTACCTGGAAGACACCCTGGGCATCAGCTGCCACTGCAGCATGGAGAGGGCAGCGGCCCATGTTGTCCTGAGCATTGGCATCTGCACCTGCATCCAGGAGATGCTTGGCAGCATCTGCTCTCGAGTAGCGGGCAGCAAGGTGCAGGGCCATCTCGCCTGTGCGGTCTGTCTGGGCCTGGAGGCTGGCACCCTGGCAGACCAAGTCTGTGATGATGTTGGCAGAAGAATCCTCTGCATCTTCATCTTCATCACTCATGTCTGAGCTGCCTCCTCGGAGAGATGCCAGCATCAGTGGGGTGCAGCCATCTGCAGGGAAGGAAAATTCAGAAGAATATTCAAGGAAGAGAAGGAAGTTAATATTCAATGGACCCTATTGCTGGCATAGTCCCTATTTGACTAAAGTTAATCCTATTAAGCGGGGGATGTGAAATTCCATGTTCTTCTTTTATATTTTTTTTTGCCACCTACTTTTCCTCTGATAATAGCTTTCTAAAGGAGTCTTGCTGGCACAGTGGTTAAAGTGCTCAGCTGTTATTGATGGGTTGGAGTTTCAAACATGCCAACTGCTCTGTGGGAGAAAGATGTGGCATGCTTCCATGAAGATTTACAGCCTTGACCAGACTTCTGGTAAGATGGACGAATAGGCAGACAAGTGACATAGACCTTCCTCAACAAAGAAAATACCAATTGACAGATACAGAAGATAATCCTGGAACCCTGAGCTTTGAAAGGAATGATACAGAAGTAGATTAGGTCTAAATGGAGAGTGTATCCAAGATCATATACAGGGTTGGCAGAAAATGGGCCTCTCGAAGAGTATGAAGGGATGGACACTGGGAGGAGGTAACTATGGGGAGGAAGTGGGAGGGGAGCTGCTGCATTGTAAATTTTGGTCAATGACATGAGACAAAGTATATGTGAACTGCTGTATGAAAAGTGAATTTACTCTGTAAATCTTCACCCAAATCCTAATAAAAAAAAAAAAAAAAAAAAAAAAGAATGGAAAAAAAAAAAGAAGTAGATTAGGCATCAACTAGTGGAAAAATCTGAACAAAAACAGTGAGTACAGAGACGGTCGGAACGGCGGACCATCAGCTACTCTGATGGGACCAAGAGCCTGAACATTTCCAAGTGGTGTTGGGACCTGAAAATTGTCCTAAAGATCAGCCCTGGTCACCAAGGGCTGCAGGGATGACTGTGCTGGTGGCCTATGACTACAAAGGGAAATAGCAAAGAGGGAGACAACCTGAGCTGTTGACTTTCTGCTGTCTGGAGGGCACAGCCATTTTGATTATTTACACACAGCAGACATTTTGCATATTTAAAGTGACCGAGGGCACAGCCATTTTGAATGTTTACAAGCAGTGGTCATTTTGGATATTTAAAGTGACTGAGGGTGCAGCCATTTTGAATCTTTACAAGTGGCAACCATTTTGGATGTTAAAGTGATAGCATTCTTCTCATTTGGATTCCAGGGACCTAAGAATAGCCTCTGTTTGCCAAGGTCAGAAGGGACATATGAGAGGCTGAAATAGGAAAGGAGACAGGTGGTGAGTGCATAAGTGCTGTCAACTAGCGAATAGAGGAGCACAGTACCCTGCTTGTGTAGATAACATAAAAACAAAACAAAGAAAATGAAAATTGTGGGCAAGTCACTCCAACACATAATCACCAATTAAATATAAACACAAATGTCACAATGCCTCAGAGACAACAGAGCATCACAGTCCACACAAAGAAGGAAGACAAAGCAGGAGAAACAAGGGACAAAGATACAGACCCAAAACACACCCATGAGGAAGATGCAGAATTGGAACTCCCTGATAAGGAATTCAAAAGAATTATATTTAGGTATCTTCAATGAAGTGAGAGACCGATCAAGGAAAACACAGAGAAAATCCTAGAACAATTTAGAAAGACAATACAAGAACAAAATGACAAAATAAATGAAAAATTAGAAATGATACAAAATCTACAGACAGAAATCCAGAAGATTAATACTATATTTTCAGAAATAGATAAGACATTGAATGGTCAAAGGAGCAGAATTGAATCAATGGAAGACAGAATTAGGGAGATTGAAGGTAAATACCTGAACACTTCTTTGGAAAGGGATAAATCAGAAAAAAGATCAAAACAAAATGAAGAAAGCCTAAGGT
>NW_006921597.1:2598658-2641001 GCF_000298275.1 Orycteropus afer afer
ATTGACCCATGTCACTTTAGTTTTCACTGTATATAAATTATATTTCAATAAAATACATATTAGAAAAATAAAAATACAGCAAAACAAAACAAAACAAAAGATTTATAGCCTTATAACATAGCCCAAAAAGACACTGTTCTAAGTCCTACTTTGGTAAGTAATGATTGGGGTCTTAAAGGCTTGCAAGCAGCCATCTAAGGTGCAAATATTGGTCTCTCTCATCTGGATCAAAGTGGAGCGAAGAAAATCAAAGAAGCAGGGAAACATTTAGTCCAAGGGACTAGTGAACAAGTGAACCTCAGCCTCCATGACCCTGAGACCAGAAGAACTAGATGGTACCCAGCTACCAATGCCAATCACTCTGAAAGGGATTATTACATCAGGAGATCCTGGATAGAGTAGGAGAAAACTATGGAACAAATCTCAGAATAATAAAAATAAGACAAGGCTTCTGGTCTGATAAAGACCGGTGGAAACCCCAAGACTATGGCTCATAGTCACCCTTCAAGCCTGGAACTGAAGTCACTCCTGGGAATCAACTTTCAGCTAAACCATAGATAGACCTATGAGGTGAACAGTAACACTAGGGAGGTACTATTCTTTAGAAAAATGAATTATAAGAGATCAAACGGGCAGCATTTGCCCAAGGATAAAGCTGAGAAGGCAGGAATATATAGGAAAGAAGGACAAGGGGAAATGGTAACCACAGGAAGGAAGTGAGAGTGCTATTACACTGTGGGAACTGCAATCAATGTCATGAAACACAATGTCCATGAACTGTTGAATGGGAAACCAATGTGCTCTGTAAATTTTTACCCAAATCATAATAAAAAGTAAAAAAAAAAAAAGATCTATAGCCTTAGAAACCTTACAAGGGCAGCTCTACTCTGTCCTATAGGGTCTCTATGAGTCAGAACTGACTTGACAGCAGTGCGTTTGGTTTTGGTTTTAATGTCCTTTTTATATAGGCAATGGGGAAGTAAGTCTTTTAAGGTAGGGGCTCTTCTCTAAGTTAAATAAGCTTTTCTGTTCAAGTTTTTAAGTGCTTTGTCATTTTAAATTAGACATTCTAAACTAACTAATATTGACATAACTAATTTCAATATATATGAAACTATCAGCTAAACTAATTCTCCATCTCTTTGCTTTGAAGTAGTATTTCTCTACTCTACCACTATTTAACCCATTTAATCAGTTTATTTCTTCACAAGCATGCTAGTATAGGAAGCAATGTGAAATCCTTCATTTTCTTCTTATATGAGTTCAAAATTTCTGCATGCATTTTTTCCTGAAGCCTTCATTTCCACAAGCTGACTCAGAGTCTGTGAAATAGGCAGGTGTCACATCACTAGGTAGGACAAACACAGGGACAGACAATGGGGATCCAAGGGCAGGTACCAGCTGGTGAAGAGGGGGAGGCTTGCTGGCGCTGACCTGGGCCACGAACATTCACATCCAGCACATCGACCTCCTGCTCTGCCTGAGGAGGAGTGAGCGCCAATGATGGTGTCCTACGGATATCTGCAGCTTCCAGGTGCTGCTGTGTCCATGGGCGCCGGTCGATGGGGTCATCTTCTTCCGAGAGTAAAGCCTCATCTTCACCCTGAAAATGGAAAATAATATTCCTGTCAATCTGATCCCCAACCCAAACTTGCTGACAAGGAGCCTGTTGACTACTCTACTCCCAATCACCCACTCAGTTTGGTCTCCCCTCCTAGTTCAATCCTCTAGATTATGATCCAGTTGGCTTCCCACTGCTCTTATGATATGGTTTCTGCTTATTTCTCTGCACAACTCTCCCCACTTCCCCATTCCAAACTCTAAGCTCCTGCCTTAATATGCTTAATATGTCACTTGTAGATCCTTATTTTTGCTTCTAGGCCTGTGCCCACGTTATTCCCTCTGTCTGTAATGGTCTCTCCCACTTTTTTTTTCTTTTGTTTGTTTGTTTGAGTAACTCCTATCTACCCTTCAAATTTAAATTAATACCTTACTTCTTGCTGCTGGTCCTAAAAAGCACACTTTGCTTACCTCTACCATTAACTCTGTGTTCAGTGCTTACATAGAACTACATGGCAGTCCCTACCACTAAACTGTTAAGGTTGCTGAATACAGGGAATGAGCCTTGCTCACAGTGCATCCCTGTACTTATGTTAGTGCCTAGCACATAGCAAGCCAGCATCCAAGAATATTTGTTGAATAATAATTATTATAATTTAAAAAGCAGCTACCATTTATTGAGTACTTAGCATATCATAGGAACCAGGTAATGTACTTCACACATACTGATGTATTTAATCCTCACAACCACTCACAGAGGTAAAAAATATTATTCCCATTTTATGCATAAGGATAACAAATAAGCTAAGTAACTTGCTCAGTTAGTAAGTAGCAGAGTTTTGGACGTGAATCATGTCCTGATTGTAACTAAAACAATGTTCTTAACCATCATGTGCTACTGGCTCCCAGCCATACATAGCTGGGATGGATGGTCTCCTTTTCCACACCAGCCTCAGCCCAATCTACCTCCTACTTCTGCATGGTTTTAGTTTCCTGGCCTCAAGATGTGGAGCCCCCAAACTCAGTGGTCACTGGCTTTCTTAAAGTGTTTAATTCCATCTTCTCTTCCAGAAAAGGTATGGGGGAGATGTAGCCACAAAGGAGACTGCTACTTATACTTAGCATTCCTCATTCTACTACTATCAGCATGACAATTGAGGACAGGGGCATGATTTATTATTTTTGAAGAATTCTTACTGAAAAACATACATAACCCAAAGCCATCAATGAGCTCAGGATTGCTGCCATTCATTAGAACCTGGGACAGCCACTGCCTGGGCCATAGATAAGACCACCACTCTTTCTTCTGATTCAGGATACCCTCATTACCAAAGGACAGAAATTTGAAATGTGACCAGATAAATGAATGACAGTAGTGGTGGTTCTATCACAGCCTGTTTACCTTGGCTTTCTTCGGCTGGGGTCCTTCAGCATCGACCCAATGTTCACTTGTTCCAGAACCAATTAGGTTAGCCTCTGAGACTTGCACTGACAGGTTTCTGATATTATAGGGTGAGGAGGTGGGGAGAGAAGAGCAGAAGTTATGTCATAAGCTAATACAGTTGTTTTCAATACTTTGCCCACGACGACACACTTCCATGGCTACACTCACAATGTTAGAGGCTTTGGCCTAGAGAAGATGGGTAGTAGCTTATGTGCCATTTCCTCAGCATACAGCCATTCCTACTGATCAAGAGCTTATGACAGTGTGCTTCAACACAGGAGCTGAGCAACACTGGACTAAGATGTGCAGATGAGAAGTGCTCAGACTGACTGTGATCTCACAGTCATGCACAGGGCATTCAGAGCAGGGTCCAAGTGTGATCTTGTGGCCAGAGCTTGGAATTCAAAATCATGATTCAACAAAGCCTGCTTTTAGAGTTATCACAGCTTATAATTACTGTCAATAGTGGCTTCTTGGCAAACCCTCTTACTTCAGCCCCACGGCATCCTGTCCCACTGGCTCACGGCGCTTGTGATTGCTGGATTCTCGGCGAAGGGTGAAACCTTCAGGCAGCCAGAGGGAGCCATGTTTACGCTTTCGTTTTGCCATGATTACCCCCAGCAGGATAATAAATAGGATAATGACAACAGCAACAGCAAGTAGATAGAGGAGCTGAGTGCTTTTTGGAGTCCAGGATTCACCTGAAAAGTCCAGAGAGACCGGGAAAGTGAGGAATAAATGTTAACCTCTCAATATTATGATTAAATTCACTTAGGGGGCAACTTTGACCTCACCAGCTCTGAAAAACAGAGGACCAAATCTTGAAAAAGATTTGCCCCCTCTGCCCCCAAGTGACACCTTTCCCTTCTGCCCTCTCCCTTTAACACCAGTGCCACTCACTGATGACAGATACGAGAGGATATGACAGGGTCCCCTGGATGGCGTGAGAAGCCAGCAGAGCTGCTGCTGCATCGGTATTCTTGAAGCACTGGTCTGAATCTTGAACGCATTGGCGGTTATCAATTTCCAGAAATATTTTAGAGCTATGGGATGCCAAGGAAAAAGAGGAAGAAGAGAAAGGGTGAGTACCACAGAAGGGTGCAGGTCAATAAGCTCAGTCAGATGGGTTATATGAACACTCCTTCCTCACCTTCAGGATCAGACTCTCTACCTTGGTGACACTGCTTCCAGAAAGACCTCAGAAATTAGGATCCTGTCCTTTCAGATTCTAAACACTAATTCTCATTTAGGGAGTTCTTCACTTTCCTTAGTCTGACTGATTCTAAGCCTTCTGACTTGGGCAACCTAAGACAAAGTGATAAAACTACTAAGTCTTCAGAGCTGTCCTTTCCTTTTGGTGATCTTCTTCCAACCCCTCCCCATCTGCTCACTGGCACCTGGTAGTTGTGTGGGTGCCATGGAGTCAAGTCCGACTCAGCGTGTCCACACGTGACAGAGTAGAATTGCCTCATAGGGTTTTCCAGGCTGTAAACTTATGGAAATATGGTATATATATATATATATATATATATATATATTTTTCAAATAACGCTTGCATTGTATGCTTTTTTGCAATCTACATACCCCCCTTGTGCATTAATTTCCTGTGTGCTATATGTATTTATGTGGGCAGTTATATGGGAAAAAATATAGTAGATCACCAGGTCTTTCTTCCACAGAGCCACTGGGTGGGTTCAAATCGCCAACCTTTTGGCTAGCAGCTGAGCACTTAACTGTTGCATCACTAGGGGTCCTTGGCACTTAGTACTACTCTAAAAACCTTCCCCTCCACATTTTTGGTCCTTATTCTCCTTTGTCTGTACCCATATCTTGGCTAGCTATAGGGATAAAAGTTGTGGGATATACCAATTAAAAAGTGCAGTGTGAATGACAGATAATAGACGATTATTATCTTGTCAAAGAGACTTTTATCATAATTGAAAGGCTCTGAAAAGAAGGCAGTGCTTCATACAAAGAGGAGTTACTAATAGGGTGATTTAAGGCAGCTCTGGTGAAGGGTAGGGACTTTAGCATTCAAAGAGGCCATCCTGAAATCTTGCCTCCTGCTTACTCCAAGATCCCAAAGTCAACACAACTCTTTACCCTTAAATCGAAGAACTGGGGTAATGGATTTGCTCTACTGGGTGAGTGATTTTCTGTCTGAGGTCCGTGGTTTTATAGGCTGAGTTATGACTTCTGCTGCGTATCAAAGTGCTCAGGTTTATGAAATGAAACTTTAAGAAGTTCAGAAACCAAAAACCTACCCAGCCACCTCCTGCTCTTGTTCAACAGGAAGGGACCTACGTGTCATCCTCTGTTTCTTCATGGCAGCTGACTTTTCTCCATAATAGGGGTATACCATGAGGACCCCCTGGGGGTCCCGTTTAATGCGCAGGTTGGTATGGAGCAGGGTGCCCAGTGCCCGCAAGAAGCTGCGAGCATCCTGGAGCAGCTGTTCAGGTGGCATCAGCACCACAATGACCAGAGTTCCTTCTGCCAGGTTCTCCGGCTGGTCAGCAGCACAGTCCAGGCCATCCCAGCCACACTCTTCACTATTGCATCCCTGGTCACAATGGTTGTCTTTGTAGTGGTCTGCACAGTATTTGTCATACCTGGGCAGGGAAAGCCAAAGGAAGAAAAGAAAAGGGAGAGGGACTCAGACCAGCCTGGAGCTCTATTTGCTTTTCCACCTGCAACTACCAAGGATTTTCCAACATATCAGGTCAGGCCCCAGATGCCCGATAGCATCTTCCTTGAATTCTACTATCTCTAACATCTTAGAGTATGTGTATCAATGACATCAATGAGTACTTCCTGAATGAGAAACAACACATTATGCTCACTAGGCTACATGGACTTACAGACTCTCAGAGCATTGTAATCTTAAAATTTTTGAAAAAAAGCTGTATATGTGAAATGAAAAATCAACCCAGTTTGTGCTTCCTCTATTTTTGTATCCACTGCCTCTGGTGAGGTATCAATGGACTTTAGGAAGTAAACAGTGCCTCTAGAAACTGGAGCCATAGACCTGAACCACCAAAAGTTGTGATATAGAGGACTATATAATTACGGTCCATTCTTCCCGTCAGAACTGAATCCCAACTATGAAAGGAAGGGGGAAGCGTATGCTCCATTCAGGATACTAGATCTACCTTGTACTACCTTGTACGATTTCTTCTAGTTTATTTACCAAGATCAAATAGTGGGAAATGAAATTTGAGGCCAAGATCTAAATGCTACACATGCTACTTCTGCTATATGCTCATCTCCTTGCACCCTCCCTCTATATTTACACAAGTTGGTACAACTTGCCATCCTAGCTCATTGGAAAGATCAAGAGTCAGGAAGAGCTTGTACATACTTTGGAGAGTTCTTTAACCACCCCAGGTGTCTGTTCCCTCCCACTGAAAGAACACTAATACTCTCTGTGGCTTACAAAGTTGTTCAGAATTAACTGAGGTAAATGAATGTTAGATATGAAAGGTACTGTGTAAACCATAAAGCACCATAAAAGTGCCTAACAACTGCATCAATGAGGACCAGGAGGATTAAGTGGACTTATTTAGCTTATGCTTCCTGTGATGGGGAAAACCAGTCTTAAGGAATAGAATGGGGTGAAAAGGGAGAGGTACAGACCTTTCCATCCATCCTGTAGGCAGGTTATGTGAGAGGCTGCCTGGGAGTGGGCAACACCACTTTCAAAAGTTATTTCCCCCAGGAGGTCACGAGAGCAGCAGGTGAGAAGGCAGAGAAAGGCAGAGAGAGAGGGTGATTGTGCAGTGAGCACTCCTGGGCCTCTGTCAGCAGGGAGAACACACAGTTGGTGTGCGATGGGTCAAGGCTGACGCCCAGGAACAGAGGGCTTCGGGGCACAAGTCTGGAAAGCAGAGGCAGCTTGGGCTGAAGCACTGGAGTGGTTAGGAGCAAGAACAAGAGACTGAGTTGTGTTAGTGACAGTTCCTCTCAGCTTCTGGGAACCTGGAGCTCTTACTTGCATGTCTTGCTGTTCCTCTGGCATTCAAAGTTGTCAAAGAGGCACTCAGCTGTGTTGCACAGCTCATCACACTGGTTATTGATGTAATCCCAGCAGGGAAGTGGGGAGGAGCAGTTGGCCCAGGGGTTCTCCATGGTGAGGGAGCAGTCGCCCCCATCCCACTGGCAGGCATGGCTGTTGCAGGCCTCATCACAGACACCATCCCGGGCTTTGTCAGCACAATACTGGCTGAGACAGGTAGCAGGAGGCATGCTGGTGGGGGCTGTGTAGAGTTCACAGTGGCTGCCCCAGAATGGGGAAATGCACTTGCAAGAGTAATAAGGAGGCTGGTGCTGAGGATAGCAGGTACCTCCATGCTGGCAGGGGCTGCTAGTACATCCTGGCTCACAGTCTTGGGGATTGGGGCAGAAGCAGCGGGGTCCTGAGGCAGTATGCATACACTGCTCCCCTCTCCTACACTTCACTTGTCCACAGCTGCTCTGGCATCTTGCCCCAGAGAATCCCTGTGGAAATTGGTGAAGAGATGAGGAAGGCATGACAACTCTTGAGGGCTTGCCCATTTTCCCCTCCCCAAACCCTCTCCTGCCACACCTCTAGGGAGATAAGCACAGACTCATCACTAAGATCCCTTCATGTAGCTTCCTGGGCCAAGTTCCAACAAAAAGAACTCTTCAAGTCAACCTATAGAGTGGAAGGTTCCATCTGATGAATGCAGAGTTCTCTCAAACAGTGCACTTCCAGAAATTAAGTCCACAGGTCACAGTAGATGAGAGTCACGTGATATTTTATCTATATGTACTTTCTCTAACTGTCACTATTACATCAGTCAGATGATGACTTTATAGGGAAATAAATCACTTTGGAATTTCAGGTATCTGAAAAATTTTCATGTCTCATTTCATTCTTATACTTCCTTCTTAACCCAAGCCAAGATTACTGGAAAGAGTTTCTTTTGGTATCTCTCTATACATCGTAATCTCCATTTTAGGGAGGTTTCAGCCTCTGACAGAGGTAAAACACTGTGTAGACCTGAACCACATGGATGCACAAGGATAGAAGTAGGCTTGTTCTAGTATAAGAAGCAGTTTGCTCCCAAATGATTCCTGCCAAAGAGTTTAAATAGCGTTTCCAACCAGTTCTGGCCCAATCTGGGCAGCAAGACTGCTTTCCAGCAGGGACTGAGAAAGCCAGACACCAGCCTGTTTTCAAGGGAATGCTTCACTACTTCCTGTAATTTCTTTTTCCCTTGGTGCTTCTAGTAACTGACAGTCACTGATTAGGGAGCTACTCTTTCTGGGACAGATGAAACAGCATTAAGTGGAACACACTGAGTACTTTCTTCTGCAGGATCTAAAACGGAGAGATCTCCCCATTACGGGGTGTGCAAAAACTACACAAAACTGAGCTCAAGCTTAGCTTCAACACAGATTGTACAAGAGAGAATATATTCCTTAAATCATCAACAGGGCACTTACCGGGGGACAACGACAAATGAAACCATCAGGCATGTTGCTAGCCACAGCACAAGTCCCTCCATTGAGGCAAGGCATCTGGGGACACACATCCACGAAGGTTTCACAGTGACGGCCTCAAGGCAGAAAAGGAAAAAGAGGTTTTTAAAGGCAGAAGTAGTAATGGCAAGTTAACTGGACAGAACACTGCTGGCATGTGAGTTAGCCAGAGGATTAGAGTTGGAGCAGGAGATACATGAGATTTCAGTTCTAACCCTATGGGAACATGAGAAGACAAATAAAACACTCAAGCTCAAGATTACTGGCCCCACCACTGGCTCAGTTCCCTTACCTCTCTGGCCTACACAATAAAACACATGTGATATATACCCTGAAAATTTCATGTAACAGGATGGATACAAAAAGTGACCCTGATCTAATCACACACACACACACGCACATAGACACACACTCCTACCTACGAAAGAGAAATGAAACCTCAGTTTTTTGAAGGTACTTTAGCTTTTGTAAGTCAAAATAAACATTTAAGAAAATCATTCACTACATTTTGCTAGCATTATCTACTTCATAGATGGGGCTATTCTAGGCCAATATAGCTATATGGTTTGCAGAAAATTGTCATCTATGACACCTCTTCTCAACCATTCCTTGGCTTCTCTATAACCTGACTATTTTAAAATATAGCTCAGTTTCCCCAGAGTTAATTTTCTCCAGACACAGTTCTGAAATAGAAGGCATCTGTAGGTTGTTGGTATGTGATGAAGTAAACCAAACAACTGAAAATATGGAGATGTTGTAGCACAGCAGAGCCTCTTGGCAAACAGTGGACTGCAGTCAGTTAGAAGGTAAGAGGTGACTGTTATCCATTGAACTGTGTGCCTTCAAAAGAGACTTCATACTGCTAACTCCTGGTAACTGTAAATGTGGCCTTGCTTGGAAATAAAGTCTCTGAAGATGTTATCAGCTAGGTCAGTGTGAGGTCCTCCTAGAGTAGGGTGGTTCCTAGTCCAATCTGAGTTGTGCCCATATGAAAAGAGAAGAGACAAAGAGACACAGAGACCATGTGAAGCAGAGACTAATGCCAAGCTTGGCACCAGGAACCACTAGAAGCTGGAAGAGGTGAGGAAAGATTTTCTATAGGGCCTTTTAAGACACCTTAATTTTGGACTTCTAGCCTACAGAACTGAGAGACAGTACATTTGTGTTGTTTTAAGCCACCAGTTTGTAATAATTTGTTACAGCAAATTACCTAGAAAACTAATACAGTGGCTTTAAACAATTAATTAGTATTTTTATGCCAATCAGAATTCAGAGGCAACAGGTACAATGTTTGTCTCTTCAAATCACAGCAGCAGCTAGCAACCAACAGCAGCCATCACACGGAGACAGCGCAGCTCACCGGACCAATGGCCCCTCACAGTGACTTCAGCATTCCATAATACCTACAGGATCACTTGTTACGCTCATGCTCAGAAAACAAGACTTTTTTTGTTTTTCCCTATTGTGTGGAAAGTGCACAAACACCACTGCCTGGCTGTGGTGTACTAATTGGAAGTAGTCTTCATTCGTCCCTCTCCTGTTTTTCCCTGTGTGTTTGTCAGTGTTTCTAGATAAAGGGGCCTTAGGGGCACGAGAGGAAAAGCGCCAGCTTTTAACCATATCTGAGGTTAATATGAGGCTGGTCATTCTCTTCCTGTTGTGCATGTGATGCTCATAATGGATTCTTTCCCTTTTTATATTATTGCATCCAGGCAGCTTCCATACCACAAAATCTCCCCCTCTCTGAAAAATTCTAAGGTTTTCAAAAGTAGTATTAACTTTGAAATTGGAAGAAAGGAAAATGGACTTGGGATGTAGCAGACTCCATCTTGCCAACTTATTATTAAACAGACCATTACAGCTCATTTCCTGACTCCCTAGGAACCTGATAACATCCTCAGTATAAGAGATACTGCTGAAGTACAAGCTTTGGAATGCTTCCAGAAAACACAAGATTCCAAATCTGAGTATTTGATGATACTCCCCTATCTAGATACAAACAACTATTTTGGTCCCAGCATGTCACCAACCTGCCCCTCTCCAGAGTCTCTGTGCTCTGTGATGAAATAAGAACCCTGAGAAAAAAACAGGAGCAAAGCCAAATCTAGGCTGTGCAGACAACACCTGTGACTACTGCAGTTTTCTAGCATAAGCTCCCACCAAGTGAATTTCAGGTAAACACACACCTATTTGGATCTACCCAAAAACCAAACCCACTACCACAGAGTTAAGTCTGACTCATAGTGACCCTAAAGGACAGAGTAGAATTGCCCCACAGGGTTTCTAAGGTTGTATATCATTAGAGAAGTAGACTGCTTCCATCTTTCTCCTGCAGAGTAGCTCATGGGTTCGAACCATTGACCTCTTTGTTAGCAGCTGAATACTTTAACCAGAGCACTACCAGAATGAATGAATGTACTATCAGAGCTCCTTATCTGGACCTTCTCTACTTTAATATTCTAGAAGGTGCTAAGTTTCCATGGGATCCATAGGTAGAAAGAAGGGCAATGAAACCAGGGTTAGATGTAAGGTTCCTGAAAACAGAACATAATTGGGCTCAACTACTCCCAACTTCCTACCATTTTTATTCCTACAATGGCATGATATAATCTATGTCTACAAAAGGGAAGGCATCTCTCAGAAAAAGTAAAAGGGAGAGACCGATTACAACACAGCATAGAGCTCAGACTTTGGAAAAAATGGCCTTTAAATTAAGCTGGTCTTATTTTTCATATCTAAGAAATGCTTCATTTAAGTCTGAGACAAGTCATGCATAGTCCAACCTCCTCACTAATATCTCCCTCAAAGGAAGGAGGCCTGCCTGGGCGGCTAGAGAGGTTCTCACCAGTGAAGGCACTGCGGCAGACGCACAGGTAGTCATTGGTAAGCTGTATGCAGTCCAGGCTGCCCTCAGAGCCGCAGGGGTTTGAGAGGCACTCATTGATGTCCCCCTCACACCGTTCACCAGCAAAGCCAGGCAAGCAGCGACAAGTGTAGCCCCCAATCTTATCCACACACTGACCACCATTAAGGCAGTGGGGACCCCCAGCGCAGTCATCGATGTTCTCTTCACAAAGCAGGCCTGGAGGAAAGAGAGAAGAGAGACAGAATGATGAAAACCCTTGCCACTGCTTCCCAGCATGGGAAAACTACTGCTGTTGTCACTTCCACAACTAAAGGTTATACTCTTCAGTCTCATTGTGTGCCACTGAGCTGATTCCAACTCATAGAGACCCTACAGCAACCCTATAGGGCAGAGAAGAACTGTCCTATGGGAATTCTAAGGTTGTAATATTTATGGAAGCAGACTACCATATCTTTCTCCTGTGGACTGGGTGGTGGCTTTGAACTGCCAACTTTTCGGTTAGCAGCCAAGCACTTAACCACTGTGCTACTGGGGCTGGCTCCTTTCTCAATATGTAGGGGGACCTTTTAGGTTGAATAGGGAAAAGCATACTCTTGTTCCATGACATCTGCCATCATCCCAGTGAGCAATATGAGCAAAGGAAAGAGTTTGCTTAGGGCTTCACATGTATTATCCCACAATCCAATGCAGTAGTTACTCTATGGAATAGGCACTATTATTTGCCCCATGTAAAGACAAGGAAACTGGGCTCAAGAGAGACCAAGTAAATTTTCATTAATTAAAAAAAAAATAAAGTTCAAAAGAGAATGTAACTTAGTAAACACATAGATTATACCAATGTAAAAATATTGATAAACACTGGAACTTAAATTATGAGTGATGTATCCTTTTTAAGTTTTATAATCATTGGCTTTTTTCTGTAAAATAGTGTGAGTACACTATTGCCTTTATTTGAAAAAAGAGAGGGGGAAATATCCTGCTGAAAGTTCAAAGGTTAATTCCATTCAAAACAGAAGTCATTTGATGTACTGTGGAGATAATGAGCCAAGGGGCCTGATGACGAGTATTACTCCATGATAAATTCTAAAAAGTTACAGAAGAAAAGAAAACAACTCTGTATTCCTACTATTCCCATTTGTAGCATACACTAATGTAAGCAAAGCTATTAAAAAGAAAAATAAATGTAAACAAAAGCCTCATTTTCAACAGCAATAACTAAAGATAAAATACCTAGGAAAATGTGCTACACCTACATGCAGACAGCTTTAAACAGTGCTGAATGACACCAAAGGAGGCGTGAATAAATGAAAAGACACACCATGATTAGATTAAGAAACTCTTCATCATACAGATGTCAGTTCTCTGTATGCTAATTCATAAAGTTAATGTGATCCCAATGAAAAATACCAAAATACACCTTGGGGACTTAGAATTTGATAAAGATGCCATCTTAAGTCATTGGCTATAAAGGTCAAATAGTCAATAAGTTGTGTTGGGATGCCAGTACTCTGTTACTCAGAAAATATGAGCTAATTAATTGCTTTATAATCCTGGAGTGTAGAAAGTGTTGCTAACAAGGATTCAAAATCTAGAAGCCATAAACAGACTGATAAAGTCAACCTCGTTTGGGGTTAAAAAAAAAAAAAAAAAAAAAAGCTTCTGTGTGGAAATGGTTTGATTTATCAGAATTAACAGAGAGAAAACTAAATGCTTAGAATGCAGCTAGTCTTACTGTCTTTCAATTTTTAAACACTTTTCAACATAAGCATGGGCTTGTGAGTTACAGAATACCCTGGACTGGGGACAGGTGAGGCACATTTCATACCCCGAGTGCCTGGAGGGCAGGAGCACTTGAAATGGTTCACAAGGTCAATACAGGTGCCTCCGTTCTGGCATGGCTGGTTCTGGCACTCATCCACTTCATACTCACAGTTGACACCCTGATATCCTGGAACACACTGCCAGGAGGAAGCAGAAAGGGCATGGAATATTGGACCAGTGTTAGAAACAGCACTAGAGCAAGGGAGAACCAGACCTTCCTGTGAAACACGCCCCCTCCCAAGTTCCTGTACGTTTCCCTGGAGTTATCACAGTCCCCGCGACTCATTCTGTGCAGCATCAGCCAGCAGCTTGTCAGCATTTACCTATTCTCTTCCAGCTGAAGAAGTCACTTTAAAGGAAGGAAAGGACTGAACATTCTGAGGGATATTTCAGATATGACCTTTGCCCAAAACTTTTGTCTTCCCATTAGCAGGCTTCCTCATTAAAAAAAAACAAAAAAACATGCAACTTCTTTGTATGTGATGAGGAACCAGCTCAAATATGGTGCGTGTGATTGGTAGTAAAGAGGTTGTACTTCCTGAACTCCAAAAAACCAAACAAAACCCACTGCCATTGAGTCAATTCTGACTCAGAGAGACCCTATCAACAGAGTAGAACTGTCCTATAGGGCACCCAAGGCTTTAAATTTTTACAGAAGCAGATTGCCTCATCTTTTTTTGCAGAGCAGCTGGTGGGTTTGAACCAGCTTTCTGATCAGCAGTACAATAGTTTAACCACAGCCCCACCAGAACTCCTTTCTCAAGCTCCAGGTTCAGAAAATTGTGTGCACACATGAGACACGGGTTGGGCTAGAGGCGGGGGCAGGGGGAGGTGGGCTGGCTGGCTGTGATATAGAAGTTAAGTTTTTCTCAGTGTTGCTTGGTGCCCTTAATTAGTACCAAATTCATGTCTCTGGAGGTTTGTTAATGTCATGCTCTAATCATTATCTGAACATTAAAAAGACTGATATATAAGTCGCTCAAAGGACCCATACTCACTGCCATCCATTTAATTCCGACTCATAGTGACCCTATAGAACAGTTTCCAAGTCTGTAAATCTTCCTCCCGGTGGTGGGTTTAAACGGCTGATCTTTCAGTTAGCAGTTGAGTGCTTAACCATCTGCACCACCAGGCTCCACTCAAAAGGCCCATACTTCCTCAAATATACACACACAACACTTAACCATGGTGCTAGCAGAATAGGTGAGCAATATTTTTGTTGAAAGAATTATTAGATGATTGATCAATTTGCATACAAAGGTGGCATGGGTTAAAGAAACAGTCCTCAAAGTGGCTACATATTCCTACCTCAGCAGCTATTCAGGGAAGCACCAGGGGCCATTGGTCTGGGGGCCCTGTGGAACTCACTCAGTAACGAATGCTGGCTTTGAATCCTAGAAGCAACCCTCTTGGGGATGAGATGGTTCCAGACCTCTATAAAAACACCTTACCAGAACTCTGCTATATTAACTTATTTCACAGGGAGGTAGTTCAGAAACAGTGATTGGTAAATACTATAAGAGTGATTGATAAAAATCTGAAAAGCATAGAAATAAGACATTAGAAATTAAACTCAATATACCAAGTATTCCTAGCAGATGCACAACCTTCTAGGAGCTCTGTGGGGTGTGTGCCTTTCATCTGGCTCACCTCGCATCGGTATCCACCAAGGAAGTCATTGCATGTGGCTCCGTGCTGGCAGGGATTGGACCCACACTCATCCAGCTGTTCCTCACAGTAGCTCCCGGTGTAGCCCATGGGGCACTGGCAGTGATGTGTGTTGCCAGCACTGATACAGATCCCAGAGTGCTGGCACAGGTGGTCGACAGGCACTCCTGGAAACCCGGGGGGGGGTGGGGGAAGGCACATGGCACACATCAGGGTCAGACCAAGTAACGAGGAAACTAATTTAGGTCAGTCAACATGTCAAATTTTATTCTCTTCTAGATCACAAGCCTCAGTACCAGATTTTTGTTCAAAATAAATCCTGAAAGTGGAATACATGTTACTTTCAATCCAAATATAATTTTGTTTTGGAATCACTAAACCTGGCCAAACATGGTCCTCTGCCCTTTGACCTTCTGTCTCAGGCCCTTTTTCCAGAGCATTGCCCATTACTACTATCTTGTTGCCCATTCACTACTATCTTACCCCACAGTAATGATCCTCACTCTAAAACAGTGCTGGTCTGTCAATACTTGAGTGAATGACCCTCAAGCCTACGAGCACAGAGCTCACCTCTGCGGGAGGCTGCCACCTCACAGGAGACCCTGGGCACGTCACAGTAGGCACCAGCCCATCCCAGGGGACACAGGCACCGGAACTGTGCTCTGTCCTGAACGCAGGTACCTTTGTTTTTACATGGAGACTGGCTGCAGAGGTTCACCAGGGACTAGAAGAGAGGCAGAGTATATATACATCAAAATCCAAGTACCAAAAATGAAGAAAATAAGTTACATTGTGCAACAAGGAATGAAAGGAAAGTACACTAATTAACCAAATTAAAAAGAAAGGAAGAAAGAAAAAAGCTCTCACCCAAGTCTTAAACCAGTTCTAGTGTTCCCAGGTACAGTCAGTGCTTTTTCCATTTGCTGTGAGTTGACTGTGACCCATGGTAACCCCATGTGTCTCAGAGGGTGTACTCCAAAGGTTTTTCAAGGCTGTGACCTTTTAAAGGCAGATCACTAGGCCTGTTTTCAGAGTTGCTTCTGGGTGGGTTTGAATCACCAACCTTTGGGTTGGCATCCAAACACTTACTTGTTTTTTACATAGTCTAATCCTTCTCACTTCTGCTATTTAAAAAGCTCTTACCACAGAAGTTTAATAGTTGAGGGAACCCAAAAAGTTAAGTGATTCCTATGCTCTGGACATGATTATGTCCAGATTCATGACATCCTTGTGAGGCTAGAGAAAGAATGAGTGGGAACTGTCAGGCAGGTCCACAAGTCTCCCTCTAATCCTGTGAGAGATTCACAGGGGTCTTGTCTTGACCAAATCTGTCTGTGATATAAATACAGATAAAATAACTTAAAGACTGCTTGATAAACTTGAGTCTATCAGAAGCTTATTTTGAAGGGGAGAAAATCAGGCTTATGAAAAAGATAAAGCAAAGAGTGATAGGGGACTAGCACCTATCTCCTTTGTGATTGGTAGGTGATGGCTCGGCCCCTTGGGGAAAGGAGACCACACTTCACACTTACAGCAGAGGCTATGGTAAAAGAAGAAGCCAGAGGGTGGAGGCAGAGTGCTCTGCCAGCACCTCTTACCTCACCCTGTGAGAATGGGCAGGAGCCCAAAGAATGTTCTCCTGATGCACAGAATCATCAATAAGCTGTTTAATACACAGAGGTGACTGTTTTCACGTCCAGTGTAACCAAAGCCTTACTGAAGTGCACTCTGTAGCCAAGTTTGGCCATATATTCCTAAATTCCATTCTTGTTAAAAGAGGTACTTCACCCCTAGGGATGTTGTTAATTTTTTCATGAAATGAAAGGCTGGACTAGTTGGCTACGAGGGCTCCTGCTGAACCTAAGATGCTATAAAATGTTTATTTATATATTTTGAATTAAAAAGATCTATGAATAGTTTGATTTTGAGACTGTTACATTGTCATCCCCTAAAAATGTTGCCATCTGTTCTTTAAAGAGTATCTTTGTTTTTCTTTATTTCTCTGTGTTCCCAATATAAAAATATTCTTATTTCCCATGCTTATTTTCTGCTATTCTTGGTAAGCTTCTTATTAACAATGTTACTTATGTTTGGTAATCTATATAATCTTGTCAATGTCACCATTTTGGAATCTACCAACTAGTAAGAAGTTAACCCTGAGATTAGAAATTTTTCTTTTAGGAGGACCAGATTCTGTCTGGAGAAAGAATGAATTTAAGACTCAGGTACTGTGAGGGAACTGAATGAATAGAATGGAAATTACCTGACAATTTTTCCCAGTGTAGCCCAAGGGACAGGTGCAGCGGTAGGTACCCAGGCCATCAACACACGTTCCCTCATTTAGGCATGGGTGAGAGTTGCATTCATTGATCTCATGGAGGCAGAAGGGGCCAGTGAAGCCCATAGGGCACAGGCAGGAGAAGGAGTTAATCCCATCGAGGCATGTGCCACCATTGAAACAGGAGCTAAGATGCAAACATGAGAGCAACATCAGCTTTGTGACCCGGTTGCTTGGACCTCACCATTTGAAAAAAGGTTTCTGGGATCCAAGATATTACAATCCAAAACCAAACTCACTGCCGTTGAGTCGATCCTGACTCACAGTGACCCCTCCTTGGGTTTCTGAGGTGGTATCTCTATGGAAGTAGATTGCCCAATCTTCCTTCCGAGGAGTGGCTGGTGGGTTTGAACCGCCAGCCTTCTGGTTAGCAGTCAAATGCCTTAGGCACTATGCCACCAGAGCTCCCTAAGATGTTATGGAGGCAAAAAACAAAAACAAAAGCCTCAAACCAAACTCACTAGCCATAAGTCAACTGTGACTCATAGCGACCCCCACTGGGTTTCCAAGGCTGTAATCTTAATGGAAGCAGACAGCTTCAACTTTGTTCCATGGAGCAGCTGGTAGGTTTGAATCACCAACCTTCTGGTTAGCAACCAAATGCCTGAACCACCACCACACTACCAGAGCTCCTTCACAGAGCCAAAAGCCCTATATAAAAATACCCCAAGCACCCCTACTTCCAATGGGCTTAGAAGTATTAAAAGGCTGAGCTCACTAGAGAGTCCGAGAGAAGGGAAAGTTTCTCAGTCCTTCTGTGGTTTTCCACATATCACACTTCATTTTTTCCCTAAATCAATATAACTTACATGAAAAATGTTAAATATCCCTTAACTCTAGATTTCTTCATGAAGGAGAAACAGAACAAACTTGTTGATAAAAACAAAATAACAAACCTCCCATAAATTAGTTAGAAAGCAGTTGTCAAGTCTGCAAAGATACAGAAAATTCTGGACCAAATGTCAACTGCAATGACCAGGAAGCCATGCGGAGAATGGAAGAGGATTATAGCTCTCTGTTCTCTGAGCAAGAAATAAATGATGATCCTCACCATGAAACTTTTCAACATCTGACCTTTGGGGACTGGGCAGTGGGAGGCGGCTGTGGATGTGGAACCAGAGAGGATGCTTCACCCTTGCCCATCCCAGCACTGCACTCTCCTTCTTCCTTTTTCTCTTCACAAGTGTCTGGGTGGCTTACCTCTCCGTGCACTCATCAATGTTGTTCTCACAGTGGACTCCATCAAATCCCGCCTGACATTTGCAGGTGTAACTACTGACGTAGTCCGAGCAGGTCCCTCCATTCTTACAGGGTTCACTCAGACACTCATCCATGTCCGTCTGGCACCTATCTCCAATGAATCCCGGAAGGCAGAGGCAGGAAAAAGTATTGACTCCATCCACACAGGAACCTCCATTCTGACAAGGATCTAAGACATTGCACACAAGAATTAGAGATCTGAACAGCAGTATCAACTTCATTTAGACTCAGAAAGGTGAGTGACTTGAACTAAGTCTCACGAAGGGCAGTAATGATTCTGACTTTTCCCATAGTTCTCCCATTTGCGATAATGAATGCAATAACATCTGCTTGTTTGGTAATTGCTTGGTAACAAGGACAAACTTTGCCTACACCTCCACTAACAGTATAAAATATTAAGGGTTATAAAAATTATACTGTTGTTGTTGTTATTAGGTGCTGTTGAGTCGCCTCCAACTCCTATTGACCAGCAGAACGAAAACACTGCCCAGTCCCGCGCCACTTCCACAATCCTTGTTATACTTGAGCCCACTGCTGCAGCCAGTGTCAGACCGTGTTGTTGAGGGCCTTCCCCTCTTTCTTCCACCCTCCACCTTACCAAGCATGATATCCTTCTTCAGGGAATGGTCTTTTCTGACAACATGACCAAAGTAGGTGAGACAAAGTCTGGCCATTCTTGCTTCCAAGGAGCATTCGGCTGTCATTCTGTTTCCAAGGAGCATTTCAGCTGCACTTCCTCCAGGACAGACTTGTTAGTTCTTTTAGCAGTCCATGGTACTTTCAGCATTCTTTGTCAGCACCACAACTCAAAAGCATCAATTCTTCTTTGGTCTTCCTTATTCACTGTCCAGCTCTCACATGCATATGTTGTTGTTGTTATTTATGTGCCATCGAGTCGGACCCAACTCATAGTGACCCCTCTTGGGTTTCTGAGGCGGTATCACTACAGAATTAGATTGCCCAACCTTCTTTCTGAGGAGTGGCTGGTGGGTTTGAACCGCCAGCCTTCTGGTTAGCAGTCAAATGCCTTAGGCACTATGCTACCAGAGCTCCTATGAGGTGACTGAAAATACCACAGCTTGTGTCAGACGTACCTTAGTCCTCAAGGAGACATCTTTGCTCTTCAGCACTTGAAGGAGGTCCTTTGCAGCCGATTTGCACAACGCTATATGTCATCTGATGTCCTGATCACTGCTTCCATTGGCATTGATCATAGAACCAAGCAATGTGAAGTCTGACAACTTCAATCTTTTCTCCATTTATCATTATGCTGCTTATAGGTCCAGTCGTGAGGATTTTTATTTTCTTTATATTGAGATGTAATCCATACTGCAGACTATTCTACAATCTTCATCAGTAAATGCTTCAAGTCATCTTCACTCTCAACAAAGTTGTGTTGTCAGTGTAACACAAGTTATTAATGATTCTTTTTCCAATCCTGATGCTACATCCTTCTTTACATAGTTCAGCCTCTCAGATTATTTGCTTGGCATACAGATTGAATAAGTATGGTGACAGGCTACAACCCTGACACACTCCCTTCTTGATTTTAAACCATGCAATGTCCCCTTGTTCTGTTCAAACGACAGCCTTCTGGTCTATGCACAGGTTCCTCATGAGCATAATTAAGTGTTCTGGAATTCCCATTTTCTCAATGTTATCCATAATTTGGTATGATCCACACAATCAGATGCCTTTGCATAGCCCATAAACAAGTAAATATCTTTCTGGTATTCTTTGCTTACAGCCAAGATCCATCTGACATCAGCAATGATATCCTGCATTCCATATCCTCTTCTGAATCCAGCTTGTACTTCTGGAAGTTCTCTGTCAATACAGTGCTGCAAACATTTTTGAATTACCTTCAGTAAGATTTTACTTGCATGTGATATTAATGATACTGTTTGATAATTTGCACATTCTGTGGGATCACCTTTCTTTGGAATGGGTACAATATGGATCTCTTCCAGTCAGTTGACCAGCTAGCTGTATTCCAAATCTCTTGACATAGACAACTGAGTGCCTCCAGTGGGGCATCTGTTTGTTGAAACATCTCAATGGGTGTTCTGTCAATTCCTGAAGCCTTGTTCTGTGCCAATTCCTTCAGTGCAGCTTCGACTTCTTCCTTCAATAACATTAGTTCTTGATCATATGCTACCTCCTGAAATGGATGAAGACTGACCAGTTCTTTTTGGTACAGTGACTGTGTACTCCTCCCAGCTTCTTTTGATGTTCCCTGCATCATTCAATATTTTGTCCATAGAATTTTTCAATATTGCAACTTCAGGCTTAAATTTTTTCCTCAGTTCTTTCAGCTTGAGAAATGCTGAGTGTGTTCTACCTTTTTGGTTTTCTAACTCTAGGTCTTTGCACATTTCATTGTAGTAATTGGCTTTGTCTGCTTGAGCTGCCCTTTGAAATCTCCTGTTCAGTTCTCTTATCTTGTCATTTTTCCATTTGCTTTAGCTACTCTCCACTCGAGGGCAAGTTTCAGTCTCTTCTGACATCCATTTTGGTCTTTTCTTCCTTTCCTGTCTTTTTAATGACCTCTTGCTTTCTTCATGGAAGATGTTCTTGATGTCATCCCACAATTCTTCTGGCTTTCAGTCATTGGTATTCAGTGCATCAAATCTATTCTTTATATGGCCTCTAAATTCAGGAGGGATATATTCAAGATCATACTTTGGCTCTTGTGGACTTGTTTTAATTGTCTTCAACTTCAAGTTGAACTTGTGTATGAGCAGTTGATGGTCTGTTCCACAAGCAGCTCCTGGCCTGGTTTTGGCTGAAGATATTGAGGTTTTCCATCGCCTCTCGCCACAGATGTAGTCAGTCTGATTCTTGTGTGTTCCATCTGGTGAAATCTATGTATACAGCTGCCATGTGTGTTGCTGAAACAAGGTATCTGCAATGAATAAGTCATTGGTCTTGCAAAATTCTATCATGTGATCTCCAGTATTATCTCTGTCACTAAGGGCAGATTTTCCAACTACTGGTAATTCTTCCTTGTTTCCAACTTTTGCATTCCAGTTACCAGTGATAATGAACACTTGATGAAATCTTGATTGCATGTCTGGTTAATTTCAGACTGTAGAAGTTGATAAACATCTTCAATTTCCTCATCTTTGGCTTTGGTGGTTTGTGCGTAAATTTGAATAAGTATTAACTGTAGGCGCATGGATATTATCCTATCACTGACAGCACTGTACTTCATGGTGTTTTTGAAACATCCTTTGTGATGATGAATGCCATGCCATTCCTCTTCAAATTGTCATTCTCAGCATAGTAGACCATATGGTTGTCTGATTCAAAGTGGCCAAAATTGGTCCATTTCAGGTCACTAATGCCTAGGATATCAATCTTTATGTGTTTCATTTCATTTTGACAACTTCCAATTTTCCTAGATTCATACTTCATACATCCCATGTTCCAATTATTAATGTTTGTTCACAGCTGTTTCTCAATTTGAGTCATGCCACATCAGCAAATGGAGGTCCCAAAAGCTTTACTTTATCCATATCATTAAGGTTGATTCTACTCTGATGAGGCAGCTCTTTCCCAATCGTATTCTGAGTGTCTTCCGACCTAAGGGACTTGTCTTCCTGCACCATAGTGGACAATGTTTCAGGGCTATTCATAAAGCCGCCCAGTAATTTATCAGACAGTGTTTCTCTGCTATTCATGAGGTTTTCCCTAGCCAACTCTTTGAGAAGTGGATGGCCTCTTCCTCTTCCTAGTCTGTCTCAGTCTGGAAGTTTCATTGAAACCTGTGCACCATGTGCAATCCTGCTGGCATTTGAAACACCAGTGGCACAGCCTCAAGCCTCACAGCAACATGCAAGCCACCACAGTATGACAAACTGACAGACAAGTTTGTCTTCCTTAGCTGTTTGAAACCTCTCTGTCCTCCCCTTACCTGCATCCTGCCACCTTGTTGTCCTCGGCTTTCCCTCCTTCCTGGTCTCTCAGATATTTACAATTTTTATACTCTTACTTTTACATAGGTTGGGCAATCTACTTCCGTAGTGATATTGCTTCGGAAACCCAAGGAGGGGTTGCTATGAGTCGGGTCCGACACGACAGCACCTAACAACAACAACATGTGTGCTCCTTCCCCAACACACAGAATGCCAGGAAAATGCTCAACATCACTAGCAAATAGGGAAATGCAAGTTAAATCCACAATGAAATACCACTATTCATCCATTCAAAGCAAACTCACTGCCATAGAGTTGATTCTGACTCAGAGCAACCCTCATTGGGTTTCCAATGCTGTAAATCTTTACAGAAGCAGACCTCCTCATCTTTATTCTGTGAGGCGGCTTGTAGGTTCAAACCACTGACCTGGTTATCAGGCAAATGCCTTAAACCATTATACCACATGAGCTCCTATGCATCTACCCACTAGAATGACTAAAATTAAAATGACTGACCATAACAAAGGTGGTACAAATGGAACTCTCATATAATGCTTGTTGTTATTAGCTGCTGTCAAGAGAGCCCTGACTCATAGCAACTCTGAGCACAGAGAGATCAGACCCTTGTGATCCACAGGGTTTTCAGTGGCTGATTTTTCAAAAGTGAATCTCAAGGCACTTCTTCCTAGCATGTCTTAATCTGAAAGCTGTTCAGCATCATAGCAATACGCAATCCTCCACTGACAGACAGGTGGTGGGTGCACTTGAGGTGTGTTAGCCGGGAATTGCACACAGGTCTCCCATATGGAAGGTGTGAATTCTACAACTGAATTACCACTGCCTTCTATATACAGTGCTAATGAAAATGAAAATGGTACAACCCTTGGAAAATATTTTGGCAATTTGTTAAAAATTTAAATACATATCTACCACATGACTTAGTCATTCCACTCCTAGGTATTTACTCAAGAGAAATAAAATCCTATGTCCACACAAAGACTCATTCTAAGCAGTTATATTTATAACATCCCAAACTGGAAAAAAACCCAAATGTTCATTAACCAATGAATTGTAGGATAAATATATAAAAGAACGATATTCAGTAATAAAATGGAATGTGCTCATGATACATATACAACAACACAGACAAAGCTAAATCATGTGCTGGTTGAAAGAAGAAAGGACAACAACAAAGAGCACGTATTGTATGATTCTATTTACATAAAATCATAAAAAACACAAGCTAATCTATGGTGACTGAAGGGTAGATCCTTGACCTTCTGGAGACAGGGAGGTGGGAGTAATGGTCAAATTACAAAAGGGATGAGAATACTTTTAAAGGGAGAGATATGTACATTATCTTAAGTGATGGCTTCACAGATGTTATATATCAAAACTTTTCAAATTATATACTTTATATGAGTATAGTCTATTGTATGTTAATTATACTTCAAGAAATCTGATTAGGAGTTTCCAAGTATAAACTGCTTCAAAAATAAAGATGTGAAAAATAGTTTGAATAATATATATTCATATTTTGTAAATGGAATTAAACAGTACTTTCATTAATTTCTTTAAAAAGAAAAGAAATCTGATTAGGAAAAAAAAACCAATAACCCTATCATAGCACTGTCTCCATCCACCTCATCAACGTACAAATGCTTAAAAGAGATTCCACTGTCTTAACGTCTAAAGACACTAGCTTGAATCGAAAAAATTTTACAAAGTACTAATATTAAAGACACTAGATAAATGATTTGCATGGACAATTTAGCATTGATAAGAGGCAGTTGCCTCACTAAAGTTATCTCATCTGTTCCCTATGTGCCTTCCTCTCCCTGATGGGGCTCAGGAGCTGGCTGTCATTACTCACTGGCAAGGCAGTCATCGATGTCCTCCTCACAGTCCATACCACTGAAGCCTGGAGGGCACTCACACATGTAGCTGCCTGGAGTGTTATGACAGACACCATGGTTCATGCAGGGCCTGGAGACACATTCATCAACGTCTATCATACACCGCTGACCTAGAAATACAGGGGCAATGAATGGCCCAGTCGAAGTTAATTCTCACAGACATCTATGGGTGGCCTAAGCTTCAGCTCGGGTGGACAGGGCTACTTCAGGGACATCCCAGTTGGTCTCTGGGTTTGGAAGTCCCATGAAAAGTATTCTTTCTGGGAAAATTGCTTCCAAGGTACCCCAATTCCCTGTAACACACCCTGGTTTGAGACTCTGAGAGTTGTAGTCTTCTAGCCACTAGGGGGCTCCAAAGACATGCATAATGGAATTTTTGTGTAGGCAGCTTCTGTACAAAATTTGTTGTTGAAGACAATGGGCGGGCCTCAGAAGACCAGGGCCTTCCATGCCATCTGAGAACCTGGCCACTTTGTTTAAAGTTCAGAAGGCATTTTCCCTGGCTTCTCCACCCTCATGTTGTTACCTTTCCAGCCAGGAGTACACAGACAGGTGTAACTCTCAAAATTTGGTGCCTCTTTGCAAACAGCAGCATTCTCACAAGGGTTTGGGGAACAGGGAGCCAATACAGTCTGACAATTTTTGCCTGTAAAGAAAATGACAGAATTTATGATAGAGAACTTGCCAAAGCAGCAGGTATTTCCCCAAATTATATTCCAAAGGATGTTGTCATGGAAGAAGCAGTAAGGAAACCAAACAATTTCCTAAAGACACTAGACTGAAAGATAAAAAGCAATTTAAAATACTAATATTAGAGATACCAGATACATGATTTGTATGAGCAAAATCAGCACTGAGAAGAGGCAGCTGCCTCACGGAGGCCTTCTTTTTTATGTATTGTAACGGGCAAAGCTGTGGCAAAAGATCTCTACAGTTTTAAAAAACTTTGATGATTAAGGCTCATCTAACCCAATCCATGGTCTTTTCAATTTCTGATATGCATAAAAAGTTGGGTAGTGAAAAAAGGAGGACTGAAGAACTGATGCATTTGAATTGTGGCACTGGCAAAGAATATTGAATATACCATGGAATGTCAAAAGAATAAAAAATGAGTCTCAGAAGAAACACAGCTAGAATGTTCCTCAGAGGTGAGAACAGCAAGACATCGGCTCACTTACTTTGGATACAGCATCAGGAAAGGCCAATCGTTAGAAAAGAACATCTTGTATGATAAAAGCAGAAGGTAAGGAAAAATGAAGATTCTCAATGAGATGAATTGATACAACAGCCAAAACAATGGACTCAAACATACCAACAATCATGAAGATGGCCCAAGACTGGGTCATGTTTCATTCTGTCATACATAAGGTCACCACAAATTGGAGTCGACTCAATGGCAACTAACCACCACCATAACAAAGTGTTTAAGAAGCTTTCCAATCTGAGCATTCTCTAATAATTTGAGTCTTGGCTCTGACATTACTAACTACGTGACCTCAGAGAATTTATTTATCCGCTCTGAAGCATCTTCCTAAGTAAAATAGGAATTAAAATAGAACACAACTCACAGAGGCTTTTTGAGGGTTAAATGAAAAAAAAAAAAAAAATTCATACAAAGTCTTTATCCTTGGCATTGAATCTGGCAAGTAGAATGAGTACTCAGTAGCTGTTAGGCAATCATCTTCACTGTTATTATTAGTGTCCAAGGATTTGGACACCTGCATCAGTCAGGTTTCTATACCTCCACACTTAGGATTAGGCCACTCAAAAGCTCAGCCACAGAACCCGTTTTCATACAAGCAAGGAAGAAGTAACATTTATTCATTAAACACTTACTAACCATACTTCTATGTGTTAGAAACGTTATGAAGTTCCTTTGGTGGCAATAACTTTTTGAGGGAGATATCATGTATCCCATTTTAAAGAAGTAAATCAATATGCCCAAGGTCATACAGCTAACTAACATCACAGCTTGGATTCAAATCCAGGTGGTTTTTTTTTTTTGAGGTTTGATCATTTTATTATCATAACCATAAAATTCAAATTTGATAGATGCTTTTTTTTTTTTTCCAGGTTTCTTTGACTCCAGAGTCCACACATTCTCTTCACCTGATGGTGGTTTCCTATCTGTGACCCAAGAGCCTTAGGCTTCTACAGTGGTACAACTGAGGCAATGGGAAGCCAAATCTTGGTGTAGCCCTTACTTTAACCAAAGAAACTCAGCTATTATCTGTTTTATTTATTACATTTCTAGTGAGATTCTGTTTGAAAAAAGGGATCTGCTACTAACAAAAGCTAGCAGTTTGAAACCCACGTACAAACAACCTTGTGAATGCTGAGTGATCTATCATCAAACTATTTTTTAAAATTAATTTTTGTTCAACTCATTCCTCACTTTAATACCTTTTGTTTCTTTCCAAATTTGAGCATTATAATATAAACCATGCTAAAAACAAAAAATGTTGAAAAACTTTGCACTCATTGTTGATGATTGCCTTAAGAAAATTTTCTAAAAGTGATAGTTAGAGCCAAGATTAGTACATTTAAAGGTCTTTTTAAAAACTTCATGTTAACCTGTCCTCCAATGTAACATTTACAGTTTCACAATTATGAACAAAAATGTCACTTCTTGAAATGGAGTTTTTTAATCTATATTAAAAATACTACCTTAAAAAGTTAGAACTGGTTTTTGACTTTCTGATGAATTGGATCTTTTCTTTTTCTGTGCAGCTTAGAGGAGTAGAAAAAGTAGGGGATTTTGGCTCAGAAGACCTGAGCTGAAGTCCAGATGCCAACAATTACTAGCCACCTAACATAACTGGACAAGCTTCTAGGCACCTGTGAACCTGAGTGTCCCACCTGTAAAATGGGACAACCATTTCCTTCCACAGTGGTTATGATAATGAAATGCTAGTGAATGTGAAACATTTTGGAAACTATAAATCAGCTAGTAAAGGCCAGCCACTTAAGATTGACTTATCTCCGCCCCCACTTTTTAAAATATTCAAATTCACCTCAGCACGGCTAATAAAATAAACTTTTCAAATAAACTGCCTCAAGAAACAAATGTACATACAAAAATTTGCTCCTAGTAGACATGGTTCTTATCTTTTATTAATATCAAAATTATGTTATTATCAGAGTTACTGTGGTTTCATGCATCCAAAGTAACCAAAAGCCATGAACTTCATTTAAAAAAAAAGGAAATTCAGTATGCTAAAGATAAGCCTGTAGCAAAAAAAAGAAAAAAAAAAAAAAAAGAAAAATTCACAGGAAGTATGATTTTATTAAAAGGGAGCAGTTGCTTTTAAGGTCAAGTCACAACTAATTCAATTTTAAATATCAATCTAAAATTTTATATTCAGAAAGAAAAAATAAGTGACCATAATTTTTCACTAAACTCTCCAACCAGTTTTGCATGTGTTTGGTCAAAAAAAGTGCTTACAAAGGAAAAGCAACATTGCTTAGCTCTCTGCATGCTGGGCAAACTCAGTGCAGCTTGGAACCCTAAGCCACACTCAGCACTGAAATTTCAACCTGCCGGGACTTTCAGTCAGGTAGAATTGCTCAAAGTTCACACACAGTACATTATTTCAGTTGGGATCCTTCTCTAAAGACAACAGCCTGCATATACTCAAATGTGCTTACAGTATAGGAATAGTGTGATTGAAAAAAAAAATATACCTAAGCCACATTCAGGTAAGCTTTATGATGTAAATGAGCACGATGATACCTGCTTATACCTCTCCATAACCACCAATTCCTAATCTTTATTGTTGTAAATGAGATAATCTCACTACCAACAATTGTGATCAGCATTGTGACTATGGGATGGTACTATTTATACTATCTTGCTTTGGGGTGAAAGGAGCCCTGCTGGCACAGTGGTTAGTTAATCACTCAGCTGCTAACCAAAAGGTTGTCAGTTCGAATCCACCCAGTGGCTCCATGGGACAAAGACCTGGTGATCTTCTTCCATAATGATCACAGCCTAGGAAACCCTCTGAGGTAGTTCTACTCTGTCTCATCAGGTTACTAAGAGTTGGAATTGACTCAGTGGCACACAACAACAGCCTGGGGATAGGTAGGGACTGCCTATATCTGTGAGACTTTATGTACCATGCCGGCTAAATGCAGTTTCCCTACATCAACATTTCTTCTGAAGAGGGGCAAAGGTGAAAGGTAGCAAAAGTTGAATGTTGCATCCAAGCCGTTCAGGTAACAGAGTAATGCTGTTGTTCATTCTGCTACTCTAAACAGTTTACAGTCAGTATTACCAGCTACTGCACTGCTATGCTTAAGACTCCAGGCAAGTAATAACAGCCATGCTGCTGCTTACTACATGCTATGCTCTAGTGAAACATGGGAAAGCCACATATATGTTTCTGTTTTGTTCCTGATGGATGAAGAAAATGGAAGACAAAGAGGAAAACAAGCCATAGAATTACAACCAATCATAAAATGGCAATAAAGCAAGGAAAAACAAAGAAATGTCTCATGCACACTCTAAAAATAGCACCTGAAACAAAGAACACTTGATGTGAAATGAAGTCACAACTCTGTCTTGTGTGTGTGTAAAAGTAATCCAAGGGGCAATACCTCTCTGGTTACGGTACTGAATATGAAGTACAGAATAGAAGTTAAAAGAGACACTTAGGGGCAAATCCTAGATTTACTACTTACCTATGTGACATTAAGCAAGTAATCACTCTTTGCCTCAGTTTCCTCATGTATAAAATGTTGACTGATGTGAGCACTAGACTGAATAATCCAATGTATGTAAAGTGTCTGGCACCTAGTAAATTATCAATATATGGTAGTTGTTTTACTACTGAAACTAAGGAACTAATAAGATTAAGAGTGTAGGTCATGGATACATTCAAATGATAGATTAAACCATCAGCTATGTATCATGTTAAAAATTTAAAACCATTTTAAATCCTCAAGTACAAAGAAGACAAGTGGGTTATGCCACCGCTTGCATCATAGGAGGTTGCAATGTTTTCTCAAAGCTCAAGATCTAGTCAGTGAGGTCAAGAAGGGCAACCAGGGAGTGAGTCCTTGGAAGCTTATCATCGCCTCACTGACATGCAATAGTAAGACTCAGATACTCTGACTGAAGAGACAAGCATCTGCTTGGTCCCTGCTTGGCACCTGCAGGACCCACCTGTGTATGGGAGCACACAGTGGCAAGTGTAGCCACTTATGTCATCAGAGCAGGTTCCTTCGTTCAGACATGGATTTGAAGCACACTCATCAATATTCACCTGACAGTTATGGCCTGCAGATAGAAAAGGGGAAAAACAAAAACAGAGTGAAACTTTCTGTTAGTGTCTTCATTATTTCGATGATTAACCAATGCTCTTGATGGTAAAAATGAAACACTTCAGATAGTGCATTAATTTCTTCCGGCTACTAGGACACCTAAGTATTCTTTCAGTGACAAGTCCATGACCCACAGTCAGTCAGTAAATGACAGGGGTCCATCAGTCAAAAGGCTGACAGTATATTCACAGGCCTGAAAGTCTTATGCACCTGCAAATACAACTGCTTTCTCAAAAAAGGACAGAAAAGTTTATAAAAGGGAAAAAGCCTACTGCTTGGTCCAAAAATAAGCCCCTTTCAATGCAAAGTATGATGGAGTCCCTGGGTGGCACAAATGGTTTTAAGTGCTCAGCTACTAACCAAAAGATTACTAGTTTGAACCTACCCAGTGGTGCCTGGCAATCTGCTTCTGAAAAATCACAGCCATCAAAACTCTATGGAGCATACATAGGGTTGCCGTGAGTTGGGATCAACTGCACAGCAATGGGCACATATACAAAGTATCTGGTCAGGACAAGGAATGACTTTTCCAAATATATTAATCAAAGCCTCTGATTTATGCCCACACCTTTATATGCAAGTTTCTATTACTTATATGGTACTTCCTGAAATCACAAAACTGTTTTTTTTTTTTTTTTTACAGATCCAAGGCAAGAAATCTACTCCCACAACAAAAAGGAGAGAAGTACAGAAGGATTGGTGGGGATAGAGCAGTACACAAATACTAGACGTCTTTACATCTTCAACAGGGCCAGCATAGAGCCTTACAACACAGAAGTACAGTATTTTCTCTAGAGAAAATGAAGCCTAGGAGGCCTGTGGTCAACTTGTTCTCTGCTGCCCAACAGCTGGGGGACTTTAGGTGGGGCATTTAGATTCTTACTTTGCTCATGTAAGTATAAATGAGATAAAGAGCTCTTTTAAACCTGTAAGTTTCTACGCAAATATAATGTAGTAACAGCAGAAAATTAATGACTGAAGTATGGGGTCAAAAAATTTTCAAGTCATCAAATTAAGTAGCTCTGAAATATACTGATGTATCACAGTTGCCTGGCATAGAAATTGTGAGTGGGGAAATAAATAAGTGAACACATGAATACAAAAATAAATTATTTACCTATAAATTTCTTTCTCCTGAGTTTCCAAAAGAAAATTAATGATAGAAACACAATAGTGACAACTCAAAAAATGATTTTACATAATTCTCTCTACATGTTTTTCTAGAAGACTACACGTGACTATGTATCTAAGACTATCTCAGTATGTAAGAAAGTTTGGTGAAAGGGCTCTGAACACATGGATTCTTCCATGTTATTATTGCTATACAATGTTAGTGAGTACAACATATTTATCATAGTTCCTTATTTCTCTTTTGAATTTTCATAGAACACACTTTCCAAGAAGCTTAGGATTAGAATACTTGACCAAAACTCTCTAAATTGAATCTTAGCTATCCATCTTAAATAGTGCTGTTTCAACAGCTCACCTCTCTGCTAGACTGAAGGTAGAACTCATATCTACTGATGTTTGCTCTATGAATGAATAGGCAAAAGGAAACAACAACAACAACAAAAAAAAAACAGCCAACAGGAAGGCAAAGAAGGGAGGTAGGAACATGCACTTTTGCTTTTACCTTTAAAGCCCTTCTTGCAAGTACACCTATAACCATTCACCAGATTGTCGCAAGTTCCTCCATTCTGGCATGGGTTAGAAAGGCACTCGTTTTTGTCCACTTCACAGTTGATGCCAACCCAACCTGCGTCACAGAGGCACTTGTATCTGAAAGAAGATAGAATTATTTACTGTTGGAGGTATGACTGTACCGGTTGAGTCACAGAGAAAAATATAGGACTTGGTGAAGAACTGAGAGGACAGAGGAGCCCATGGGTAAGTAATCTTATTTCTATTCTTCTATGCACCTCTACTTGGATCATCATTGCACATGATGTGAATTATGTGGGTCCATCTAGTATACTCAGTTAAACAACCACCTGGTACTTCCTTGACTCACCAAACACTAGAGAAATTAATGAATTATAATCAGCTTTCATATACAAAGAATGGCTCTGGTAGTATAGTCATTACAGCATTTGGCTGCTAACCAAAAGTCTGGCAGTTCAAACCCATTAGCCACTCTACAGAAGAAAGATGAGGCAGTCTGCTTTCATAAAGATTTACAGCCTTGGAAACCCAATGGACAGCTCTACTCTGTCCTATAGGGTTGCTATGAGTTGGAATGGCCTTGACAGCAATGTGTTGGTTTTTTTGTTTTATATCTGAAGGAAAGAACACAGATAAACTTGTATGGCTCCTTTACTTACATATAAAATTAAAGTAAAAGTAAACCTTAGAATCATTTGTTTCTAGTATAAAATAGACATCAAGGAAAGATGTCAGTACCAGGAACTCTAAGCTACTCTAAGGAGCTCCTGAGATGTCTGCCTTCCGAATCATGCTTTGTCCTGACCTAAAATCCTGGTTCAGGAAGCACTGGGGTACTGAGCAGCAAAAAGAACACAAATGAAGGTATTTGAAATATGTGTTTATCATTTTCAATTTGAACATCATCTGCACTTAGTATATGCTAACACAAGATGATAGCCTACCTGTCTAGAGATTTTTAAGAATAAGGTAGATGGTTTGGGATGCTTTAGAAATCAGCCACACTCTGATAGAAGAATACTGAGTTAATTAACTTTGGAAACAAATCTATTTTCTGTTTATCTCTAAATATACTCTTTATTCTTAAACCTGCTGGAAGTTCAGCAAATGGCAGTGCCCAGAGCTGAGTTCTGTGGCAAGCAGAGCAAGAATGTAAGACTACGTTACAGAACCTAAGGTCATAACCTGTGATTCAAGACACTTAACTGCCAAAGTATCACACAGTGCTATTGCTGCTGTTGGGTGCTGTCGAGTTGGTTCCAACTCATAGCAACCCTACGTATAACAGAACGAAAAACACCCCGGTCCTGCGCCATCCTCACAACTGTTGCTATATATAAGCCCACTGTTGTAGCCACTGTGTCATTCTGTCTCACTGAGGGCCTTCTTGTTCACTGACCCTCTACTTTACCACACATGATGCCTTTCCCTAGGACATCCTAACTTGCTCCCTCCTAATAACATGTTCAAAGTATCTAAGACAAAGTCTTGCCATCCTCACTTCAGGAGCATTCTGGCTGTACTTCTTCCAAGACAAATTGGTTCATTCTTCTGGCAGTTCACGGTACATTCAATATTCTCCACCAACACCCTAACTCAAATGCATCAATTCTTACTCAGGCTCCTTATTCATTGCCCAGCTTTTTTTTTTTTTTTTTAAGTTGTGATTTGGGTGAAAATTTACAGAGCAAAATCATTTTTTACATAGCAGTTGATACAGATTTTGTATCATGACACTGACTGCAATTCCCCACAATGTAACAGCTCTCTTCCTACTTCTTCCCTGTGTCCTTCCCTCCCATGTACTCCTGTCCCCTTGTGCAAACAATGCACTTCTGTTCTCCCATGACTGATCACTCCAAGGAATGTATCTACCTGATGTAAATGTTCACCCCATATGCCTGTCTACTGTTTGACAGGAAGCCACAAGAGTGAGTTCAGTTCCAGACCTGAAGGGTAACTAGGGAACACAGTTTCAAGGGTCTCACCAGGCTTTATCAGACCAGCAGAACTTTTTTTTTTTAAAAAAATGATTTTGAGTTTTGTTCTGCATTGTTTTCTTACTCTATCCAGGATCTCCTGTACCAATCCCCCTCCAAATGGTTGGCATTGATAGCTGGGCACCATCTATCTAGTTCTGGTCTCATGGTCATCTAGACTGAGGATCACCTGGTCTACTAGTTTCTTAGACTAATTGTTTACATATTTCTTTGATTTTTTTCTTTGCTCTGGATGAGGAGAGACCCATTAATGCATCTAGTTGGCCACTTGTAAGCTTTTAAGACCCCAATCCCTACTCACCAAAGTAGGATCTAGAACAATGTTTTTATGTTATATGTTATGCCAATTGAGCTTGTCCCCTGTGACCATGGTCCTGAGCCCACAGGTCCAATTACCTGCTCCCTCAGTGTAGCTGGCTGTGGCCAAGAAGCCACCACAACCTTGTCCCTTGTCAGCTCTCCTATACACCTGGGCATTCTTACAGCACATACAAATATGCTTGTAGAAATAATGCCTGCCAACCCTATACATGGTCATTGGCATACTCCCCACTGCCCAGACAAACTTGATCATTCAGCCTGTCCACCCATCTACCCACCCATAGGTCAATGCTTGCCATCACTGACAACACAGTACTATACATGTACTGGGTTCATCTTTGTTGTCTGTACCTCTTTATGTCTTCCTCTTTCTCAATGTCACTATGTTGATCACTCACTTTTGGTATACTGCCCTTCCCTTCACCCAAATCAGTACTTGTCTCTACCTATCTAGCAGTGTTCCCGCCCTTCCCCTCCCATCCCTAGTAATCAACAAAGAAAGCTTCTGTCCATATATAAACCTTCCCTTGACTTTTCATAATAGTGTCCTTCTGTGATTGACTTATTTCACTCAGCATAATGTCCTCCAAGCTTATCCATGTTATGTGGTGTTTCACAGATTCTACATTATTCTTTAGTGTTGCACAGTATTCCATTGTGTGTATGTACCATAGTTTGGTTATCCATTCTTCTGTTGATGGGCACTTAGGTTGTCATTGTCCAGCTTTTGCATGCATATGAGGTGATTAAAAATACCATGGTTTGGGACAGACACACCTTAATTCTCAGTGACATCTTTGCTTTTGAACACTTTAAAGATGTCTTTTGCCAGATTTGCCGAATGCAATACATTTGATTTCTTGACTGCTTCTTCTATGGGTGTTGGTCGTGGATCCAAGTAAAATGAAATCCTTGACAACTTCAATCTTTTCTCTGTTTATCATGATGCTGCTTATTGGTTCAGCTGTGAGGATTTTTGCTTTATGTTTACATGTAATCCATACTGAAGGCTGTACTCTTTGATCTTCATCAGTAAGTGCTTCAAGTCCTCTTTACTTTCAGCAAGAAAGGTTATGTCATCCGCATACTATAGGCTGTTAATGAGTCTTCTTCCAATCCTAATGCTGTGTTCTTCTTCACATAGTCTAGTTTCTTGGATTATTTACTCAGCATACAAATTGAATAAGCATGGTAAAAGGACACAGTCTTGGCACACATCTTTCCTGATTTTAAACCATGCAGTATCCCCTTGTTCTGTTCCAATGGCTGCCTCTTGGTTCCACGAGCACAATTAAGTGTTCTGGAATTCTCATTCTTCCTAATGTTGTCCAAAATTTCTCATGACCTTTGCATAGGCAATAAAACACTGGTAGACAACTTTCTGGTATTCTCTGCTTTCAGTCAAGATCCATTTGACATTAGCACCGATATCCCTTGTTCTATGTCCTCTTTTGAATCTGGCATGAATTTTGTTAGTTCCTTGCAGATGTACTGCTACAACTGTTTCTGAATTATCTTCAGAAAAATTTTACGTGCATGTGATTTTAATATTGTTTTATAATTTCTGCTTTCTTTTGCAACACCTTTCTTTAGAATGTGCAGAGATATGTCAGCTGGCCAGGTAGCTGTCTTCCAACTTTCTTGGCATTACAGACAAGTGAGAGCTTCCAGCATTGCACCCATCTATTGAAACATATTAGTGGGTATTCCATCAATTTCTGGCACCTTGTTTTTCACCAGTGCCTTCAGTGCAGTTTGGACTTCTTTGTTCAATAGCATTGGTTTTTGATCAGAGGCAACCTCCTGAAATTGTTGAACATCCACCAGTTCTTTTTGGGACAGTGACACTGTGTATTCCTTCCATCTTCCTTTAATGCTTCCTACATCAATCAATATTTTGCCCATAGAATCCTTCAATATTGCAATTTGGACCTTGAACTTTTTCTTCAATTATTTCAGCTTGAGAAATGACGAGAATATTCTTCCCTTTTGGTTTTCTAAATCCAAGTCTTTGTACATTTTATTATAATACTTTACTCTGTCTTCTTGAGCTGCCCTTTGAAAACTTCTGTTCAGCTTAGTTAATCATTTCTTCCATCCACTGTAGCTACAGTACTTTCAAGAGCAAGTTTCAGAGTCTCTTCTGACATTCATTTTGGTATTTTCTTTCTTTCCTGTATTTTTTAACAGCATTTTGCTTTCTTCACGTATGACGTCCTCAATGTCATCCTACAACTCATCTGGTCTTTGGTCATTAGTATTTAATGCATCAAATTATTCTTGAGATGGCCTCTACTTTGGCTCTTGTAGACTTATTTTAATTTTCTTCACCTTCACCCTGAATTTGCGTATGAACAGTTGATGGTCTGTTCTGTAGTTGCCCCAGCCTTGTCATGATTGATGAAATAGAGCTTTTGAGGGGCAATCTACAAATATTTTATCAGGGATATGTCTAAAATAAGCTGACACTGCTTATTTACTTCAATTTATTTACTTATGCTTACTTCAGCAGCAAGGAGCTCTGGTAGCGTAGTGCCTAAGGCACTTGACTGCTAACCACAGGGCTGGTGGTTCAAACCCACCAGTCACTCCTCGGAAGGAAGATGGGGCAATCTATTTCTGAAGTGATACTGCCTCGGAAACTGAAGGAGGGGCTCCTATGAGTCGGGTCCAACTCAACGGCACATAACAACAACACTTCAGCAGCACATACTGGTACTGCACTAGAACTGAATTGAGCTATTTTTAAGCAGATGGAAAGAATAAGAGACTACGATTCCTCACAACTTAATCCTGTAATAAGTATGAAAAACACAATTGTCAAAGATCGTAAAATAACCCTGAACTCCTCCCAGGAAGTCTTCACTGCCTACCTGGGTAAGGAAGACATTCCCCCTTATTTTCTACATAGGTTCTTAGTTGCAGCAAGTAGACGGCCAACTTCCATGGGTGAAGTTGTGATTTTGAAGGCCTTGATACAGACTACCAAAATCTTTGGCCAAGCCACAGCTCAAGTTTCTGACTGATTTCTACAGGTTATTTCCAGTAATAAAAATCAACTGGCTTGACAAAGGTCAGTAAGAAACCACTAACACATGGCAGTTACTCACCCGCTGAGGCCGCCAGTGCAGTTTCCGTGGACGCAGGGATTGCTCAGGCACTCATTCACCTGAGAATAGCAGCTGGGGTGATGGGGTCCCTCGGGGCATATACAGCGAAAACTGTTCACATCGTTGATACATGTGGCACCTTTCCGACAGGGATTGGAGGCACATTCATCAATGTCAATGTTACATCTCTGCCCTGGAGAGAGGGGGACACTTGAGTCAAATCCAAAATGCTCAGGGAAGAGACACGGAACTATGAGACATACTCTGTTGACATTCTTCATCTGCACAGACTGTAAGATACCTACCTGGGTCACCAAATGCCAAGATTTAAGGAATGAGATACTCAATAGCACTTAGCTCCTGGCAAGGAAAGGAGCAAACATCATTTTCTTTTGATAATGAAGGAAAGTTAATGAATGATGTAACAGTGTTGCAGCATTTTGACAAGTACTTCTTTCTTCACTTCACCTTAGAAGCAGGGAAACTTTATAAGGTTTCAAAGGGAGAACAGCAAATATTATCACAGATAACTTCTCCTTTTCATGCTATTCTGAGAACTCTCAGAGAAACCTTTCTTACCATGGCTTTCTGCTGGTTTATCACTAATTTATTTTTCAGTTACTCAATCTCTTATATTTTTATAAATTATAAATCTCAATTAACTGGAATGCTTAGAGACTGAACTATTAATTTACTTATTGAACTGGTTAAACAGAAAAGCTACTAGTTTTCATTCTTAAGAGGTGGAGTAATCCATTTTCTGTATTTAATCCATAAATGGAGTACACCAAGCATACTTTTATTGTCCTCTGATGATTCAGATGACAATTCAGAGTTTCTCAGTCTACATTAGTAATTCTCAAACTTCAACATGCAAAGAAGTTCACTTGTTTTAAATGGAGATTCTTAGTCCTATTACCATAGATTGTTACCCACATTTTAAAAAATGCAAGTGGCTCAAAGTCCACATTTTGAGAAACTCTATAAAGTCATCACTTCTCATCATATAGCACTGTAGATGCTGAGAGTATAGGAAATTGAGATGAGTATGTTCTAAGACACACCTAAAAAGTATACTTTTGAAAAGATGTGTATATGAGCTTGATTAACTTCAAGCTGGTTAAAGTACAATGTGCTGCTTATGTAAGAATTTTTCTTTGCTAGGTTCTGAATATTGAAACTTAACTGTATAGTCCCAGACCATATAAAATTTTTAAATTACCCATAATTCTGTAAATGAATGGCAACAAGCATCTGCTATGAAGAAATTAACAAATTTCAAAGAATACAATGTTCTGATTTAGATAAAAACATGTATTTTTACTTAAAGAGCAACCTTGTGTTTAGAACAGGAAATTTCAAATGAATAGATACATACTCCCTTAAAGTATGGGTATTAACATTTTTTACCCTTCACTGCTCTAGAAACCATTATTGGTGGTTCTTGTGGTAAAGACCCATAATCTGCTAGTGGTTGCTGCTTTCAAAGGTGTTTTATTAAGTTATTTAAAAATCCTATTTTGTTGGTCTCCACCTCTGATATTTTGAGATGTTTGCCACTGGCCCAAGAGAGGAACCACAGCTCTTGGACTACAAAGCTATCCTCAATATGCAATCCAGTGGAGGACGAGAGGAAAAAGCCACCTTTGTTTTCAGTCCTTTTTTGAAAGCATCTTCTCAGCAGCACTCCTCTCAAGTTTTCTTTACTTGTTTTTAAAATCCTTTCAAAAAAATTTTCAAGTCATCTTTATCAGAGAACATTTATTAAATGCCTCTTTGTGCAATCTTCTGTTTGGAGTGATAGTGTCTTGATTCTCTAATGCTGCTTAACATAAATACCCCAAGTGGGTGGCTTTAACAAACAGCAATCTATTCTGTCACAGTTTAAGAGGCTAGAAATATGAGTTCAGGGTGTCCACTCCAGGGGAAGGCTTTTCTGTCGGCTCTGGAGGAAGGCCTCTGTCTCTTTTCAGCTCTGCTCTTCAGTCCCTTGGTGATCTTTGTGTGGCCTGGCATCTATCTTCCCCCATCTCTGTTTCTTTACTCTGTTTTTTTATATCTCAAAAGAGACTGATTTAAGACACACTCAACATTAATACTACCTCATTAATATGACAAAGAAAATCCATTCCCAAATGGGGTTATTACCACAGGTATTCACTGCTATCGAATTGATTCTGACTCATAGTGACCCTCATTGGGTTTTAGAGGTGATAAATCTTCGTAGAAGTAGATTGCCCCATCTTCTTTCCATGGAGCAGCTAATGCGTTTGAACAGCTAACCTCCTGGTTAGCAGTCAAATGCCTTAGGTACTGCATCACCAGAGCTGCTTAACTATAGGTACGGGGGTTAGAATTTACAACACATATTCTGAGGGATATAAATTCAATCTATAATGAATAGTTACTTCCCTAGCAAGGTCCTACCCTTAAGGAGTTTCCATCCAGTATCAGAAACATCCAGTACAAGGCTATAGACACTTTGTTGGCCTCAGTAACTATTAAAATGAGAAGTTGAACCAATGTTCTTGCATAATCTATAAGCTGGTTTTTAATGAATGAAAGCAAAGTATAGTCCAGCCTCTACAGTCTGTAATTGAATGTCAAAAGTCCCATATTTGAGTTGTTATTTAATGAATTAATTCAGCAACATTTAATGCATGTTTCCTCTGTGCTAGACACTGTTTTTATACACTAGGTAAAATGATGATTAAGGGAGGTCCCTGCCTTCTAGAAGTCACAGTCCTAGTTATGTGGCTGCCAACCTGAAATCATGTACATATCAACCTCTGTCTCTCAGTTTCCTTATTTGTTACGTGAGGATAATATGATTAAGCACTCAGCTACTAACTGAAAGGTCTGTGGTTTGAATGCACCAGCCACTCCGTGGCACAAAAACCTGGTGATCTGCTCCCATAAAAATTATAGCCGTGGCAACTCTATGGGGCAGTTCTACTCTGACCTATAGGGTCACTAAGAATCGTAATCAACTCAATGACAACAACTACAATAATACCACCTATGTTTTGGACTGATGAAAATTCAGCAACATAATGGGTAACACAGTGCTTTGTAAAACTGAAAAGCTGTTTCTAGAAGCAGCGTATGATTTTTAATCAACCAATGTAAAGTGGTCCTGAGTGAACAGGGAATTTAGATTAAAAAACAACCCCCAAAATTCCTTCAAATTCCAAGTTGTTACTAAAATGGTACAAAACAAACAAACAAAAAACTATTAAAGTAAAATTTAAAAAGGGAAAGAATAAAATGCCACATTTACTGCTCATAAGTATATATACCTCAGGCATATGATATTTTCAGCAGCTGATAAAAAATTAAAAAATAAAAGCACTCTCAGATATAGAAAACAGTACAGTTCCAAGAACAGGGTACCACCCAGTAACCAAAACATTCCATTTCTTGGTTATGCAGTTTCATGCTACACCTTAAGTTTATTTTAGAATATTTTTAGCTGTGTCCTCCCTTCTTGACCTTCCTTGTTTGCTAAATGTTAAAAAAAGACAGAGTATGTCTCACTGGCATTTCCAAAAAAAATAAGTCCAGTTGAAGGCTTACATAAATCCAAAAAAAAAACAAAAAACAAAAAAACCACAGCAGGCACTACTTAGGCTCTACAGTGTGGCAGTCCTGAGTAGTACTTGGAGTCAAACCCCATGGGCTGGATTCCTGGCTGAAGTGCACTGGTAACTTTACTTCACTTTGCTAAGCTTTTCCTATCTCAGCAACACCATAGTGATGTTAATGGCAGTGACAATTAAATGAGATGAGGTGCTTAACTGCTACTTGTAAGGTTAGCCTCACATGCATGCAAACACCAGACAATGAATAAGGAAGACTACAGAAGAACTGATGTATCTGAATCGTGGTGTTGTTGAAGAATACTGAATATACCACTGCCAGAAGAACAAACAAATCTGTCTTGGAAGAAATACAGCCAGAATGCTCCTTGTTGTTACGTGCCATCAAGTCAGCTCTGACTCACAGCGACCCCTCCTTGGGTTTCTGAGGCAGTATCACTACAGAAGTAGATTGCCCAACCTTCCTTCCGAGGAGTGGCCTGTGGGTTTGAACCACCAGCCTTCTGGTTAGTAGTCAAGTGCCTTAGGCACTATGCTACTAGAGCTCCCAGAATGCTCCTTAGGAAGCGTAGTCAGACTTTGTCTCTTGTACTTTGGTCATGTTATCAGGAGGGACCTGTCCCTGGAGAAGGATATCATGCTTGGTAAAGCAGAGGGGCAGTGAAAAAGGGGAAGATCCTCAATGAGATGGATTAACACAGTAGCTGCAACAACGGGCTCAAGTACGGCAATGATTGTGAGGACGGAATAGGACCAGGTACAGGACCTATGTTATACACACGGTCTCTATGAGTCAGAGCTGATTCAATAGCACCTAGCAATAGGCACTTAAATTAGTGCTGACTTAAAAATGAGACCATAATAAAAATAAAAATGTTAGCTATTATCTTCTTCTTACGCATTCAATAATGCTACACCTATCATTTTATTTAGCAGGAATTTTGGTGCACTCAGTTAACTGTCACTTAATCTTGGAGTAACGAGTTTCAAGATACAAAAGTCTATCTTGTGACCACAGCAGCACTGGGTACTAGGCATGAAGGCTTTCATCATACCTGGTTTGTGAGTGAACCACTGAACAGGGATTGCTGTGACCCAATATAGGCCACAAACATTCTTCTCTAGTGGGCACAATCATGTCAAGCAGGAGAACACGAGTGACTGTGGCATACAGAAGAAAGTAAGTCCTCAATAAGCAAATGGCAGACATTCACTTTAGTTGGCTCTAGATGACTTCTGACAGTTTCAAAAGCTCAGAAGGAAGTTTCTCATATAGGTTGAAAATGACCATATGGTAATTATTAAATGGCAACGTCATTGTGTTAGTGCCTGCCTGCGTGTGGCACTGTGGCACTGTACAAAAAGAACAGGACAGTGTATGCCATCCAATGGTGCTATTAACAAACTCAGGTTTCCTCTCTAGTCTCTAGTACTTTTTGATCAGGAGGGTAAAAGATAATTGTAATACTATCGATAACACAAGTGAGAAGAGAGATGTGTGTGAGTGGCTGTGTGCTCGAGTGAGTGAGTGAGTGTGTGTGTGTGTGTGTGTGCACGCGCTTTGTTGTCAGATGCTGTCAAGCTGTCTCTGACTCATAGAGACCCTGTGTACAGCGGAACAAAACACTGCCTGGTCCTGTTCCAGCCCCATGATCTTTGCTATACTTGAGCCCATTGTTGTAGCCACTGTGTCAATCCATCTTGTTGAGAGCCTTCCCCTTTTTTGTTGACCCTCCATTTTACCAAGCATGATATTCTTCTCCAGGGAATGGTCCCTTCTTACAACATGATCAAAGTAAGTAAGACAAAGTCTGGCCATTCTCACTTCCAAGGAGCATTCCAGCTGCACTTCTTCCATGACAGATCTGTTAGTTCTTTTAGCAGTATTGGTACTTTCAGCATTCTTCACCAGCACCACAACTCAAAAGCATCAACTCTTTTTTGGTCTTCCTTATTCATTGTCCTGGGAGCTCTGGTAGCATAGTGCCTAAAGCACTCGACTGCTAACCAGAAGGCTGGCAGTTCAAATCC
>NW_006921597.1:2642312-2648702 GCF_000298275.1 Orycteropus afer afer
ATCATTCAATATTTTGCCCATAGAATCTTTCAATGTTGCATCTCAAGGCTTAAATTTTCTCTTCAGTTCTTTCAGCTTGAGAAATGCTGAGCATGCTCTTCCCTTTTGGTTTCTAGGTCTTCGCACATTTCATTATAATTGACTCTGTTTTCTCAAGCTGCTCTTTGAAATCTTGTGTTTAGCTCTTTTATCTTGTTATTTCTTCCATTTGCTTTTGCTACTCCTTGTTCAAGGGCAAGTTTCAGAGTGTCTTCTGATATCCATTTTGGTCTTTTCTTCCTTTTTTGTATTTTTAATGATGTTTTGCTTTCTTCATGGATGATGTTGTTGATTTCATCCCACAATTCTTTTGGTTTTCGGTCACTGGTGCTCAATGCATCAAATCTATTCTTCAGATCATCTCTCAATTCAGGTGGGATATAATATAGATCATATTTTGGCTCTCGTGGACTTATTTTAATTGTCTTCATTTTCAACTTGAACTTGCATATAAGCAGTTGATGTTCCACAATCAGCTCTTGGCCTTGTTTTACTTTAGGTGTTCATAATTTTGAAAGTTATAACTCAAGTTATTTTGGGCATTTATGTTCTTCCTTTTGAGTAGAAAGAACTCATTTGTGGTAGTCAAATTTAAGTTGGCCCTTCCATGTTCTGATCTTATCCAACAATTTCCCAAGAGAAGAAATACCCAGAAGTGAGTATTTAGTATTTTCATAGAGATTTATTTTGGGTATGCTTTTACAAAAAAACATTACTACCATTGAAAAATGAAGTTAGTTTTGGAAGCAATGTAACTTAAGTACAGAGATGGAAATTCATGATCTGACTAGGAATTTTTTTTTCAGGTAGTAATAAACATATGGTCTAAAAATCCTAAGAGAATTGTAATATTACTGGGAACAAAAGCAAGAACAGAGATGTGTGAACAGAAGACTGGTTCAGGAAACATGGAGACAGACTTCCAACCTTCCATACAGACAAAGAAATACACAAATAAGGAGATATTTAAAGAGTCATTTTCCCTTAGATGCCATTCTCCCAAAGTGATGGGGTTGAATGAGTGGGTCTCTCAGTAAAAAATCAGCATTACCTGTGAAGCCTGGTGAACAGGCACAGCTATAGCGGTTAATGCCATCCTTACATACTCCATGGACACAAGGATTACTTGCACAGTCATCAAAATTAATTTCACAGTTAATCCCTGTGAAGACAAAAGCAAAGACAAACAATTCTATATCACCACAAAAATGCAAGTACTTAACTGTTCATATTTAAAAAAATCTAAATATAAACACTATCTAGACAACTGTGGATATATTAAGGCAGCAGTTCTCAAAGTGTAGTCCATGAACTCTTAGACATCTTCAAGACCCTTCCTGGTGGATCATGAGGTCAAGATGATTTTCTTAGTAACTTTAAACCATTATTTTCCTTTTGCACTATGTTGACATTCTCACTGACAGTGCAAAAAGCAAATGGAATCTTAGCATGAATCAAAGCAGTGGCACCACATTGTACCACTAGTCACTATATTCTTCACTAACCTGCTTTGGCATGTTAGAAAAACAAACCAAAAAACCAAAGAATAAAAAAAGTTTTACTTAAGAATGGCCTTGGTGAAACAGTAAGAGTTACTAATTGTATAATTAAATCTTAATGCTGGAGTATACATCTAATATTCTGTGTGACAAAGTGGGAAGTACATACAAAGCACTACTGTGGCATGCCAAAGTACAATGGCTGTCTCCAGGAAAAGTAGTCATGTGATTGTTTGAGTTGTGAGCTGAAATACTGGCTTTTTCCATGGAACCTCATTTTAATTGAAAGAACAGACAAACCTGACTATTCAGACTACCAGTGCCAGCACCAGTTGCTACTGAGTCAGTTCCAACTCACAGCAACCCTGTGTGTGTCAGAGTAGAACTATGCTCCACAGCATGCTCCATGGCTGGTGTTTCAAAGTCCATCACCGGGCCTTCTTTCTGATGTGGTTCTGGGGGGATTCAAACCTCTAACCTTTGGGTTAGAAGCTGAGCATAGATAACTATTTGTATCACCCAGGGACTCTATTCAGATTAGAGACAGACATTAAGTGAACAAAGAAAACTTGTCATTTCAAACAAAGGACCTGGCAGTGTTTTCTGCCAAAGATAAACATCTGAGTTTTCAAGTGAAAAGTAGAAGTCTGGACCATTTGTACCCATCACTGCAAGCTTGACAGCTTATTGGCACCGATAAGGGCTAAAGTTCAGGACAAATCTTACTGAACTTTTTCCTGAAATATGCTGCCTTACTCCTTGGTCTACTCCCCAGCTGAGTGGCAGAGTCTTGTTATGGTAACACGGGTTGAATGGTAGATATGGATAAGTAAACAGTAAAGGCTTAACAATCATTACTATTACCATTGTCCTGAAAAAGTACTCATGATATGACATGAATGCAATGATGCTTTCTAGGTATCATAGCAAAATACCTTGGTAGTATGAAAAATCTGAAAATAAAACATGGTAATAAGGATATAAACAAAGAAACAAAACTTATAAGGCAAATACCATGATTTTAATCCACTCACATTTCATATTAATGTTTTTATGAATAATTTGACAGGAATAATTTATGGAGCCATTATTAAGTACAAAGCACTTAGTTTAGCACTTTACATAATTTATGTCTAATCCTCTTGTTCAATATGCAAATCAAGCTGTTACACTCGTTTCATTGATGAGATAACTGATTGACATAATGCAAGTTACGGGAACACAGCTAGAGTCTGAACCTTGTTCTCTGGCTCTACAGCTCTGTCCCTGTTCTACCATACCATATTGTGTTTCTATGATAAATGAAACTGCTGTCTCCCTAAGCATAATGAGGTAAGGAATTTCCATATTGCTTGTACACACGTGGATACCTTTAGGGGATATGTCCAGTCCTTGACTGACAATGCTTCTTTACCTAGGAATTGGTTCCCTCCAAACCACAAAGGCTGACTCCACTCTCACGGTCACGCTTTATTCAAGCACGAACAGACATCAGAGCCAATGCAATGCCCTCATCTGTAACAGTGGAATTTGAGCTCTGTGACCTATGGTCTGCAAACTGCCCTGCTACCTGTTAATCTCCCCAAAGCTTTATTGGTCAGCTCTCCCTTGGGATTTGTGAGATGTTTCTGTATGCTTTCACTAAACCCTTTCATTTACTTGTTTGTAAATGCTTGTTTAGGCTAGCCCAAGTTGGTTTGTTACTCGAAACCCAAAGAAACTTACTTGAAACAATTTCCTTCTTGATACAAGAAGGTATCAAAAGTGATCCTGGGTAATATATCTCACTTTATATATGCAGTGACAAATCACAATTTTTAATGAGTAACTTCTAAAGTATCCCTTCCATCCACACACCTATCCAAACTGCAACCTAACAACTTAGGACAATATTATAGAGTGACCCTGGATTGTTATTCTAGAATTCAAAAGTCTATTCATAATGACTCATTTAATAGATCCATCCTTTCACCCAAGCCCCTGGAACATGACAGCTCTTTCTTCACCCATATGGACAATTTCTTTCTGTTGTCTTTGATTCTCCCAACAGCTTCAGGGATGGGTTTGGCAGCTTTCTGAGAGACTCAGGCCTTCCTTCCCTGTGTTACCTGCACACCACTCGTATTTATTTCTTGCCTTTCTCAGTGACAGCTATTTAAACCCTGCCCTCTTGTCCTCCCCAGGGAACACACCTGATACATCCTGGCATGATGATATAATCCCAGTGAAAACAAAGTGCTTGCCAACCCACCACTCACCCAGTTTTCCAGTATGTTTGTTAAAACAGGAATGATAGCAAAGCCTAAAACAGCCCTTCCATTCTAAAGGCATCCATTCAATTGCTTGTAAATCTCTCAAATTTCTTTTCGGACTGCAATTTCTCATGTCTGGGGACCAGCCCGGAAGCAAATTGCTTTTGGAAGGTTTCACAAAGATCTATTCAGCCCTTTTAGTGAGTTATCTAAACGTGGGGAGGGGGATGGCATTTTCAGCTGTGAAGGCATGGGATGTTTTTCATATGCTTGAGCAACTCAAAAAGGACTTTGTTTTCAAACTTGGCATGTATGAGGTGCTGGATGAAGACCAGGGCTTTGACAAGTTTGAAGAAATGGGTTTGGAAATAACAAAATAAAATGAGGGCATCTAATCACCTCCCCCACCTTTGCCCCCTACACAGGCCATTTTCCTTAAGTCCTGAACGTGTTCCCAATAAATCACTCCCTTGTATTGGAAGGTTCCCTTCTAACAAAGGCACACATTGGTTAATCTTCCACTAATATATTTTCCTTTGATCTAAGAAATAGTACTTCTCTGTCCATTAACCACAGTTGTGACAATGATTATTCATCGAATAAGTAAAACAGAATCCAGTGAAACCTGTGAAACGCTGCTGGCTGAGAAAATAATTGAACATTCCCCCTAAAAGGAGAAGCATACCCTCACAACTGACAATTGGTCATTCAACTTGGGTCAGGGAACGGCAATGAACTCTGGGAATGGGAAATGGTGGCTCCTGTATTGCAAATTATGAACTACTGTGGCGTGGTGTAAACTATCTCCCCTCCTTTAGAACTCCCCCACAAACTGCCTAAGGCACCACCAGAGACAAGTGGCAGAAGAAAAATGTCACATTAAAGGAACTGGACTCTGAAATAGAAAATAAACTACTGGAAGAAGAAACTATCGGAAAACAGGAAGGAAGGAAGGAAACAAGGAAGGCAGGAAGGAAAGGAGAGCGTCATTAATCCGGGATGGGGGATTAAAGCAAAAAGAAAATCAAATCAAGCCATAAACCAAGAGAGTTTTTCAATTAAATAATAATTTCAATTTTTTTGAAGTGACATGCTTCTTTAAAAAAAAAACACCACCACACATGCACAAAATCATCAGCTTTACAAAGCTATTGTCTCTACACTAGATTAAGACCATCTGCTTCTGAGATATTTATAGTTGTGGCTTTGGCTGTGCTTCTCAGAATCAGGACTGTTTTATAGGTATCTGAGAATATGCTAAGAAAGTCTGAGACATCTACTTAAATTGCGTTTGAGAAACAGTGAAAACTCCAAGCCAAACATAAACAGAGTAGGCTTACCTGATGTGCCTGGCTGGCAGTTGCACTGGTAGCCATTTACCAGGTCAATGCAGCGACCATCATTCAAGCAAGGGCTGCTGTCACATTCATCAACCTGGTCACTGCAGATGGTTCCCATGTATCCGGGATTGCAGATGCAGGTGTAGGAATCAATACCATCCTGGCACTGGCCATGGTGGCAAGGGTCAGGGTCACAGTTGTCTATGTTCTCCTCACACAACACACCAGTGAAACCTTCAAAAGGAATTTTACCAAGGAGTCATAAAACCAAGGCAGATACTCCACATCAGAACAAAAAGGCAGCTATATCCATACAGGTATCCTGTATCTTAAACAACTAATACTGTTAATTGTATTTAATAAGGAGCAGCTGAAACTTGCTCTTTGCATGGATTTATAAGGCAAGCCTGAAAAGTCATGATTAAAGTTTTACAAATCAAATTTGTAGAATTTAAAGTTCTGACTGATTAATGTATCCTCATTTCTTACTGAGTTTCAGTTGGTAACAGATCTCAATGTATTTCCCTTTTATGTTTAGCACTGTATTCCTTTTGTTCCCAAACCCAACATATAGGAACTATACTAATGGTTTTGTGTGTCTTATTTTCACAATTCTAACTTCGGAAAGCTCTGGTAGCATAGTGGCTAAAGCACTTGACTGCTAACCAGAAGGCTGGCGGTTCAAACCCCACCAGCCACTCCTCGGAAGAAAGGTTGGGCAATCCTACTTCCGTAGTGATACTGCCTCAGAAACCCAAGGAGGGGTCGCTATGAGTTGGGGCCGACTCGACGGCACATTAACAACAACAACAACTTTGGAAAACAGAGAACTTTTCTCTATTCCTCTCAACTGCTCCCACTGTGCTGTGCACATACAGCAGATTTTAAATAAATATATATTTAATAAAATGAACAACCAGTTATGAGCATTTAAAAGTGAGAGGAACCAATAAGAATTGCTTCCTTCAAGGCTTCTATCGACCAACATTAAATCTCTTCCTAAAATGTGCCAATGCCTCGCTTCCTTTTTTAAACATGAGTTCAAGATTGGTAATCATTCTCCAGCAACGCTAACCCTCTACGAGCAGAATCTGGCCAGTGGAAGACAAAATGCTTGAGATTCCTCAACCAGGGCCAACAGTTTGTGAAAAGAGAAAGAAGTTGAGTGGCTCATCTAAGATGGCCTAATCTAAGTAGGTCTGAGAGATTATGGTGCCCCAATGCTAAAGAAATACTGTTGTTGTTGTTATGTGCCGTCGA
>NW_006921597.1:2648802-2650075 GCF_000298275.1 Orycteropus afer afer
GCTATGAGTCGGGTCCGACTCAACAGCACATAACAACAACGACATTCATTGTCCAGCTCTCAGATGCATATGAGGCGATCGAAAATATCATGACTTGTGTCAGTGTACCTTAGTCTTCAAGGAGATCCCTTTGCTCTTCAGCACTTGACAGAAGTCCTTCACAGCCAATTTGCTCAGTGCTATACATCATCTGACATCCTGACTGCTGCTTCTATTGGTGTTGATTGTAGAACCAAGTAATATGAAGTCTTTGACAACTTCAATCTTTTCTCCATTTATTGTGAGGCTACTTATTGGTTCAATTGTGAAGATTTTTGTTTTCTTTATATTGAGATGTAATCCATACTGCAGACTGTATTCTTCAATCTTCATCAGTAAATGCTTCAAGTCATATTCACTTTCAGCAAGCAAAGTTGTATTGTCAGCTTAACACAGATTATTTATGACTCTTCTTCCAATCCTGATGCCACGTTCTTCTTCTTATAGTCTAGCTTCTTAGATTATTTGCTCAGCATACAGATTGAATAAGTATGGTAAAAGGATACATACAACCCTGACACACTCCTTTCTTGATTTTAAACCATGCAGTGTCCCCTTGTTCTGTTCAAATGATAGCCTCCTGGTCTATGTACAGGTTCCTCATGAGTACAATTAAGAGCTCTGGAATTCCCATTCTTCTCAATGTTATCCACACAATCGAATGCCTTTGCATAGTCAATAAAACACAAGTAAACATCTTTCTGGTATTCTTTGCTTTCAGCCAAGATCCATCTGATATCAACAATGATATCCCTTGTTCCACATCCTCTTCTGAATCCAGCTTGCATTTCTGGAAGTTCTCTTGTCAATATACTGCTACAACCATTTTTGAATTATCTTCAGTGAGATTTTACTTGCATGTGATATTAATGATATTGTTCGATAATTTGCACATTCTGTGGGATCACCTTTCTTTGGAATGGGTACAAATATAGACGTCTTCCAGTCAGTTGGCCAGGTAGCTGTCTTCCAAATCTCTTGGCATAACCAAGTGAGTGCCTTCAGCGCAGTACCCAGTTGCTAAAATATCTCAGTGGTTATTACGTCAATTCCTGGAGCCTTGTTTTTCATCACTTCCTTCAGTGTAGCTTCAACTTCTTCCTTTAATACCGTTGGTTCTTGATCATATGCCACCTCCTGAAATGGATGAACATGGACCACTTTTTTTTCGGTACAGTGACTCTGTATATTCCTTCCATCTTCTTTTGATGTTTCCTGCATCATTCAATATTTT
>NW_006921597.1:2657152-2682499 GCF_000298275.1 Orycteropus afer afer
TGTCTTAGCCACTATGCTACCAGAGCTCCCAAAGAAATACTAACACTGGTTTTTCTGAGTAAGTTTGCTTTCCTGTGGTTAGAAAGAAACCATGCACATGGCACTTAAAATACTTTAAGAATCCATCTTCCTAAAATAAGATAATGCTTTGAACTATATTCATAACTTATTTTCTCTTTCAAGCAATAAGAGAAAAAAGAAATGGAGAATTCACCTTTCCTACTAATGTATTTAAAAGCCTCATTGTTCTCTAGAATGCAGGCCTGTGTAGAATCCAATGTGTAGCAGGGGATGTTGGGCCTATTCAAATCCACTTACCAAGTGAGAAATGGGGCTACAGATCCAAAAACATAGTATATTTGTGAACAAGTAGCAGAACGCAGAAAAGAAGGCCCAAATATTCCCAGTTAGGGTGCTCTCTCCTGCTGGTTACACACCTGACTCGCAACAGCATTAGTTCTTTTATGTAAAAAACCTCTGCACTTCCACACAATTGGTGTTTAAATTTCTCAGCCTTTGTTCAGTCACTTGCTTCGAGAAACATGGAGACAAGCCTCCTGCCGAGAAGCCTCAGTGAAAAATAGCTTTAACTGGAATTCTTCCCTTTCCCAAAGGAGTAGGTCAAGCCAGCTGGAAACTCACTGTTGCCAAACTCTGCCCCAGAAAGACTTGGGCACCAAGTGGAAATAACCAGGCCAGGCCACCATTGTAGCGCAGAGGAGGGCAGATGTTATAAAAGGAAATAGTGAAAGCAGCAAAAAATCTTCTGGAAGAGGGCCTCTCATGAACACAGGGCAGCCCTGTTGGTGGACCGGCCTGGCAGAGCAGCTAGCCCAGTACTATCATTCTGCTTTCATTCAGGTAGGCCTACCAAGGGGATGGAAAGTGAGAACTTTACCTGTGGCACACTGGCATTCATATCCATTTGGGTGATCAATACACTTTGCCCCATTCAGACACGGAGTACTGGAACAGTCATCAATATCAATCTGACAAACAGGCCCAGTGAAACCTTAAAAAGGCACATCATTAACACAATTCAAAAAATTATCCTGTGTCTTCTTTTAATACAAAAATGATGCCAAAGAAGGGGTGGGTTAGGTTACTGGCAGGGCTTATACCAACGGGTCAGCAATACAGAGAATCTCTCTTCCCAGCAGGTAACTCAAATAATTGAGTGAACCTCAGGGACACTGAAGACACCTGTAGTGTCTTTCCACTACTGTTTCTTCCAGGCATAGATCTTACCATTGGAGTAAGTAGGGACTGAAATGCTATAGGGAGGAGCCCTCAGGCAAGTAACTACAGCTTGAGAAGCAATTGGAACCTCCTCTCTGAAGAAACAAGGAGAGGCTATACATAGCATAAGGCAGACAATCTGGCATATCTTCAACAACAGCTTTGGGAAGGAAAAGGAGAGACATAGCTTTCTTTGGAAGAAACTGACTTGTGCTGTTTCTGGGCCCATGGGTGAAATGTCTAGAAATAATAGTCTCATAGAGGGGCTTCAGGAACATGACCCATGCAGGAGGAAGGAATCCTGGATAGCCTATTACAAGGCCTCTGTGAGGTATGAGCTTTCCGAAATATACACACAGACAGAGAGATCATGGGCCACTCAAGAATAGACTTGGACTTCTGGCCACAAAGGATTTGGAAGATACACTAGCTAAAACAATTTCCCCATCTTTACACACACACTATCATGAAGTATTCACTTTAATGATTTCCTCATGTTTAGCCCACACACATGCTCTCCCTCCTCCCTCCCTGTAATCAGTAGGCTTTGTGCTTTAAAAGAAAACAGGGGCAGGTGGTGGGCACTTACCAGGCGGACACAGACACTGAAAGCGATTGACTTTATCCACACACTGCCCATTGTTCACACAAGGGTTGCTCTGACATTCATTTATCTCCAATTCACAATGCACACCTTTGAAACCTGAACAAAGTAGACCACACAAGTAGCTCAGAACAGAGGAAAGAAGTATTCTATCCAAGAAAGCACACATTTTCAAAAATGGCTACATCTTCTACAAGCAAGAACATTTCTGCAAAGGAAAAGGGGACTATGAAAACAGGAAATAGTCACTCTAAGCTTTGAGAGATTGGGGAATAATGAGGGAAGCACGTCACCTTTAAAGAGACAGGTAAGACCTAGCATGCAAACTAAGACTGTCCTATAATCTCTGTGACCAATCCATACTTTCAAGATAGTGCCAGACCACAAAAAGTCCCCACTCTATGTTCCCAAAGACCAGCAGAGCCTGAGTTGCTGTTGCTCTGAGGGTTCAGGTCAAGGTCAGGAGGCCTTCCAAAGGTGAGAGGAGCTTGCATCCTTAAATAGGAAGCATGATCATCACTCTAAACTAGATTTGTCCTCTGAGGACTCAAGAAATGGTTTCTGCAGAAGAGCTCCAAAACATAAGCAAACATGCCTTACTTTGGATAATTGGCAAGAGCCTATGTAACTATGGATAAAATAATTTCAATGAATTGAATGGTATGGAATTTGTAGCATATCAGAGAATTAAGAAAGTTTGGTATACAAAGGATTCTTCTAGTGCACCCTTTATTAAAGAATACTTGATTAAATACAATTCACTTCTGAAAGTTCACATATCCGGATTTAGACCTAATTGGTTTGCCTAATGTTAGCTATATAGCTCTAAAAATTCCATTAATACCTTACTCTTTAAGGGTCCCTTTGGCTGGAATCCTTGACTTCATATACTCATCAGTAAATACAGGGAATTCAATGCTGAAAAAGCTAGTGGAACTGCTGTATTATATTGAATGTCCCACCTAAGGGAAATGTGCAGTCTCTTCTCTCTAGATAGTCTCCACAGATGGACCCATTTACCTGGCATGCACAGACATGTGAATCCTCCAATCTTATCCAAACAGGTGGCATCGTTCTGGCAGGGGTCTGAATGACATTCATTGATGTCCATTTCACAACGAGGCCCTGCATAGCCCTTTAGACATTCACAGTGGAAAGCACCTTCTGTATTCACACATTTCCCTGCGTGCTCACATGGATTGCTATTGGCTGAAATACACAAGCACCGATTACTAGATCAAAGCTCTTGAAAGAGTTTCAACAAATGGGGACTACAGAAGTGGGTTTGATGCTCGTAGCACTAAGGCCAGTCCTTTAATGATCTAGCTCTCAATTCCCTATTTCCTTCCCTAATTAAAAAAAATAAAAAGGAAAATGAAACTAGGGCAATCTAAACTCTTATGCATCTCTGTACTTCTTCTGACCAAACTGTCACTGAGAAAGGGCTGCATATTGAATCAAGTACAGACCATTCAGACGTTCCATTTCTCAGAATGGAATATATGGTTATCTTGAAAAGGTTAGGTGAGAACAGTGCACATGTATCAGGACAGACCTGAGGTTTGTATTTAATATGGTCCTACAGTAAAGTATGCTTATGTTTAAATGCTTGCTGAACTTGACAGACATCACAATGAGTAGGAAAAGGGTCTGTATACTCACCCATGGCACACTCATCTACATCTTCTGTACAGTCAGCTCCTTTGTAGCCTTGTGGGCAGGTGCAAATATACTGCCCATTCAGCGGGTTGGTGTCACATAGTGCCCCCTTGTGGCAAGGATTGCTGATGCATGCATCATCCAGATGACACAACAGACCTGTCACAGTTTGGGACAAAGAAGATAAAATACCCCTCACTTTAGTAAAGAGTTTTCTCTTTCACAGGGAAGGAAAAAAAATCTCATGATCAGCTGATCAAAATCTAACATGGAGATTTAGATGCAACATTCCCTTTCCTGACCCTACCTTAGGGACAGTCTACAACCATCAGCAAAGCAACCAGCTGCTATAGATTACTCTAATACTCTGCCCCTGATCCCTTGGCTAGACCTCTGCTAGGACACCCACAGGCTAGAGAATGAGTAGGAGATAGGAAACTGGAGGTATTCTGATACAGTTGCCAAATTTAGAAAATGAAAACAGAGGATGCCCAGCTCCATTTGAATTTCAGATTAAAAAAAAACAAAAACAAAAACAAAAACTTTTTAGTGTAACTGTATCACCAATGTTGCATACATCCTGTATTTTTGCTGGCAACCATACTTCCCCAAAATCATGCTGCTTGAGGGAGGTCAGACACTGGAATGACCTCATATGCTACTTCCCTTCTTTCTCTGAAGCTTTGAGAAATCCATTTTTGCTTTGGCTTTCAGACTATTTTGTTTGTAGATTGTCCTCAACAGCCTTTTTTTTTTTTTTTTTTGCTATTGCTATTGCTGGAGTAAAATTCAGGAACACAGTTCCTACTCCATAAATATTTGTTGAACGTAGGAATGAATGGGAAGAAAGACGGTGGTCGTCAAACACTTTTCAATGCTGGGACTTAAGCCACTTGAGTGCAGGCAAAAGTAGCTGTTCACACAGTTCAGCCTTGCTTACAAAAATGGGGATTTGTATAAAGCCCCTTCACATACTTAAGTTTACTTTACTCACTCAGCTCTATCCTCTATGCATAAAACTATGTCAGGCATCTTGAAGAGACCATGGTTTCCATGTTTAAGAGCTTCTAACTACAAACCATCCTTCAACCCTCTGCCATGACTTAAATTGTTTGGAGATTCTGAAATCAAACCATGAATGATTTCTTTAAAAAAAAAAAAAAAAAGAGGTAAAAAGATTAATATGCTATCATTCTGCTTTTCTCCTGGCCCTAATGCATGTAATACTAAGTCAAGAAATGTCAAAAGAATTTTTAATACATGGCTTTTAATTAATTTTAAAAATTAATTCCCAAGTTTGTTTTGTTTCCTCTCTCATTAGTTATCCAACCTTCAAATTCACTTAAGAGGAAAATCTGAAAGTGTACAGGTCAAAAGAATTATTCATTGGTGATCAGGTTGGGAGTTTGATATTTGACTTATTATATGTCTTTTTTAGAAATTGTAAATACAATTTAAATCAAGCTGGTTTTAGTGGAGGGAAAAATCATGTTGCCTGATGCACACAGGACCATCAGCATTCCAGGAGCCTGAGAAGAAAAAAAGCAGCTGAACATCATCAGCCATTCTGAAAGTAGCCTTTTTATAGTACCAACATTCCTGGCTCTCGTGCCCCCAGACTGAAGATATTACCAGGCCCCATGTTCTGCCTAGTTCACACAGGAACTGGATTTTCCAGTCTGCAGTTAGCGTAAGAACAGGTAACTAAGACTTCTTCCACAAAGCTGGAGGCGGAGCTTTTGAAAAGGCAAAGGTACAAGAACATTTCAAAACTTCTGGGCAGAACGTTCTCTCTGCATCAGCTATATTCTTCCATCACATTTTTCCCCTTCATTGCTTTTCTACTTTTAGAACTCGAAGCTGTTAAACTGACAGAGACTGGAGTGATGTTAATGTTAACTCTGTAGTTGTGAAAAACCTCCCTTACAGGAATTTTTCCATAGACATTGAGGGCTGCATTGCCTTTAGATACTTTTCTATTGCCAACTCCAGAAAATGGATTATTTCTTCTTTAAGTGAAGTGCTTGAATCCATTTGATCACTTGTCTTAATTTCTGAGGTGCTTTTCAGCCTGAGAGCTGAAGGAGATTGACGGATACCTCCAAAGATCATAGTTACTTTTTTTTGGAATGAAAAACTGAGGTATACAGAGTTTTAAAGCCCAAAGGAAGAAGAATAACACATAACATTTTGGCTAGCAGATTACATTTCCAGAAGAAAAGTCTTGAGTGACCTATTCCTAAAGATGGTAATTCAAAGAACACTGCTGTCAGGATGAGAGAGAAGGTGAGGTCCTGGATACACACCCATCCTTCCTGATTCCCATCTCTGTCTTCCTGCTGTCCTTACCTGCCTTTCCTTCTGGGCACATGCAAGAGAAGGAGGCCACGCGGTCAATGCAGGTGGAGCCTGCAGTGCAGGAGGCGAAGGCACAGTCATCAATGTTCTCACTGCAGTCATCTCCACTCCAACCATTAACACACACACAGCCGTAGCCCCCATTGCGGTTGGTACAGGTGCCCCCGTTTTGACAGGCATTGGGTTGCAGCAGACATTCATCCACATCTTCAGTGCAGAATTGTCCTTTTAGGGGAAAGCGACTGGTTAGAGCTCTTAAGTCTCAAAGATCAGGACCACATCGGCCCCCATACTCTTGGACATCATGATTCGTCTGAAACTGAGACACTACAAAGCTTACAACAGATCAGGTCTTGTGGAATTTTAAGGCCACCCTGAGCCATTCAAATGATATTTATTCTAGGTAGGTAATTTATAGAATACAAGTTTACACTGTAAGAAATTGACAACATGAGAATTTAGTCAATGTATCAAAGAGAATATAAAACCTGTAGGAATCTTGACACCGTTAAACCCCTGGGGCAATGAATACATGAATGAGAAGAGTCTAAGAGATAAGAAAAAGAAAAATGTGAAGAAATCTATGTGTTAAAATGCTATAGCAACTGTTCTGTATTTTGACTGTTTCAATGGTTGTAATATTATATGAAAGTTTAATAGAAAAAGAATTTTTAATACATGGCTTTTAATGGATTTTAAAAATTAATTCCCAAGTTTGTTTTGTTTCCTTTCTCATTAGTTATCCAACCTTCAAATTCACTTAAGAGGAAAATCTGAAAGTGTACAGGTCAAAAGAATTATTCATTGGTGATCAGGTTGGGAGTTTGATATTTGATTCCAAGATGTTATCATTGGGGGAAATTGGGTAAAGGGTATGCAGGATCTCTCTGTGTTGTTTCTTACATCTACATGTGCATCTATAATTATCTCAAAATAAAAAGTTTAATAAATAAAAATGTTAGGGCAAGCAAGGATAGAGAGAAGAGATTAAGGAGGATAAAAAATTCGGTAAAATATGGATATAAAAGGCCAAGCCAAGAATCATGACAGTGGAGCAATCTTCAAGAATGTGGATTTGTGGAACAAGACGAAGCCCACCCAATGTAACAGGAGATGGGGGAAAGGATGGGTTTGCTTTGCCTGAGAAAGAGCAAACTGAAGGATGACAAACACGAGACCACCTATAGCTATGCTTCAGGTCAGTACTACAGCAGAGAATGAGGGACTAAGGCAAAGCCTCTTGGGTCCCCTTACAAGGAACAGAGTAGGACTTCAAACTACAACCAAGGAATTTTTTTATTAGCAATCAGTTTAGTGTCAGACCACCAAACCTGTAAAAGAAGTTAATTAATTGGCCTTATTAGAAGTCTTTTAAAGACCAGCTTAGAGAGCTATCGAGAAGGAACTAAACTTCAGATAATCTGAACTCTCCAAAATTTGACAAATAGCTAAAATTCAATTACTCAATGAGTAATTCAAGAAGGCATTTCGATGAAGAGCCCTCTTAATGCAAAAACATATCATGTTTCTCTTCAGAAAATGCAAGGCTATCCCTAGTCCCCAGAATAACTAACAATTCAACCAGTTCAAGTAGATGCAAAAGGCCTATAATGTGCCCAGCTGTGAAGCCATCATTGCTGACAAACAGTAGTTGTGTCTGATCTAACCTAACTTGACCACCTTTACTGTACTCCTAACCTGTATATACGGGCAACACTACTACACTGAATTTGTTTGCACATCCATCTCCCATCACTTGGTTGCAAGCAATCTCAGCTCAAGGATTTTCTTTGTATTTTCAGCCAAGCGTCCACTACCTAAGATGGCAGGATGGGTAAGTGAGCATCTCTGGAATTCTCTGGCCAACAACCTCCTTCTGTGTTCTCTCTCCACTCTATTTCATTCAAGTAATTCCTAATGGAACCACCATGACTTGACATGAATGATCTCATTCTCCTGGCTACAAGTGACTGAACCCAAATGGGCATCTGATCCAAGCTGTATCATTGTGTTTCTTTTCCAAATTTTTGGACTAGGGACTCATCTTAGACCAGGGACTTTGGCCAGCCTGTGTGGAAAGTGACAAGGATGAATCAGATGGACAGAGAAGAGAAAAGTAGAGTCCTAGTATCATTCAAATTATTAGTTCCTGTTGTTCCTGAAGCCCAACTACCCCTGAGCCCATTCAGTGGTTCAGCCATCTGAAGAGATGTCCTTTGCAATAGGTTTCTCTTCTCAGTTATGCTAATGTGTATTGGGTTTCTGTCAATTATAGCCATAGTATTAACTAACATAGAGCGAGTGAGTAAGTGAGTGAGCTAGTAAGTGAGGTGGTGACTAAATGGAGTCTCAGAGGCAGACACTTAGGCAATCATCTCCCCCAGGGCAGATGATATCATTTATTATAAAATACTGCTCCCTTACTAGGCTAGCTAAATACTTTCTCAGAATAAAAATAGCTGTGTTAGTAGGATACAGGTGGGATTTAGAAATGAAAACATGACCAAGAAATAGGTGACGAGTTCCTGTACCATGGAATATTGTTGAGATTGTTGTCTCTCAAACTTATGCTAATTCAAAGAATCTATGCTGTCCCCAAACCAAATTGGCTTTCTGAACATGCTCAACTTAGATGTAATGTTTCTTTTTGACTGGCTGTGTGATAATTCTGAGTATAAGATGCTGTGTGTTTAATAATGTTTCATATACCTTTCTTACAATACCTAGACACTTAAATATTAAGGTAAGACACAGTAAGTAAATGAGCCAATCCTTGGAATAGAAATTGGCACTTTTAGGAAAAGGAAACAAACAGTTACTGATTGCCTACTATGAACCAGATACTGTACTTGGGGCTACCACAAAAATGATCTCTTTTAGACTTGAGGAAACAGGATCAGTGAGGTAAAATAACTTGTCCACTGTTAGGCAATGTGTGCAGGTGAGCTGGGATTTGAACACTAGAGCTGCCTGACTCTAAAATTCTTAACAGTTAAGACTAGAGGTGTGAAGCTGACCTATCACACCATCTCTGCATGTCTGTTTTCCCAAGTGCACACAGGCATAGGGAAATGGAGAAGGTGAGAAAGAAGGTGAGGATTAAAATCACAACTCACATGATCAGATTACTGGGAAAATTTATGACTGCAAACTACTCTCCAAAAATAAAATGCACTTTTGGGTACAGTTCATGATTTTTTTTAACAAGACTGATTTTGGGAGGTCAGATGCCTCCACTGAGTATTTTCAGACCATGTATTGGTTAGATACTGTTTGTTAGAGACATGAAATCTAGTGAGTCTAGACAAAAATGCCTTGTAAGTAATTTTCTACAGAATGGATAATTTTTCTCTAAGGTTCAGCACATTTATCAGCCATTCCTCTTAGCCTCAATTCTGCCAGATTTTTTTCCCTTCCTAATTCCAATTCTATCAACCAGTTCTTAAACTCAGAATGCAGAAAACAATAACCAGGGTGGCCACTATAACTGCTTGCTCCAAAATTCCCAAAGGAATGTCTGCTAAGATACTGCACTTCCTTCATGTCACCACCCTCTTGGCACAAAGGAAACAAATGCAGAAGCCTAAAAATAAGAAGGGTTAAATAGCTTTCCCAAGGTCATGAAGCTACTAAGTGAGAATGCTGTCATTCAAACCCAGATCAGTCTGACTTCAAATCTAATGCTTTTTCCATGGCAGTATGACAAAGCAGCCTGTCCTGGATTTGATACACAAAAACTAAAGATTAGGTCCCTGATCTTAGGGTCTTAAGGCAATTAAAGAACATACATGGTAGAATGCAATAAAAACAGAAGGCCACTAGATTATCAAGATAGGAAAAGTTCTTGGTGACCATCTAGAGTAGTTAGGTAAATTGTCTAAGGTCATTTGGCTTTCCCCACTACTCCACACTGGGAGCTCTGGTAGCATAGTGGCTAAGGCACGTGACTGCTAACCAGAAGGCTGGCGATTCTAACCCACCAGCCACTCCTCGGAAGGCAGGTTGGGCAATCTAATTCCATAGTGATACTGCCTCGGCAACCCAAGGAGGGGTCTGACTCCACGGCACATAACAACAACAACTACTCCACACCAAGAAAGCACCCACCTGGGCTGGAGAGAGGCTTACTTAGGGATATAACTTTAGGTCCTGAAGATATTACAATAAATGGAATAAATTCTTTGTGTTGAATCTTAAAAGGAGAAAAGGTTGGTGGCTGTTTAGAGCTTTGAATTTGATTATGAATTCAGAACTCGTTACAAACAGCAAAAGAATGAGATTGTAGATTCATGGGAGGGGGATGACATGATCAAAAGCTGTGTTTGAAGATTTAGTCTGTCAATATAATATGGGAGGGGCTAAAAGCAAATTTAAATAGTGAGAGGAGGAGTGAAAGCTAAGTTATGGGCTACCTAGCATAGACAAGCCTTCTGGTGAAAAGGTAGAGAGCTGTGTTGTTTCCATACCCTACCACGCTATTAAATCATTTATTTATACAAGTCTCAGCATGCATCTTTGTCAACACACAAGCTTTGCTGGTGAACTTCCAAGATACATTGCACAAAGCTTGGTTAGGCAAGTTTTTGAGGGCATCAATTATTCCTCTTAGTAATTTCCACCTGCCAGAGATTACAGACTACTGCTATTTAAAATCTGGACTAAGGCAGTAGGCTATTTGGGCCTTCTCATTTCCTATCTGCAAAAGAGAAAACGTGCTTTAAAAAACTAACTTCTTTATTACTACCATGAGCCTGGACTACCCTGATATGAACACTACCAAATCCGTGGCTGATTTATACCTTAAACACTGACAGTCACCTGTACCTACCAACAGTTTTCTGGCCAATTACTTCAGCCTCTTAAATATGTCTCAAATCCATCTATTTCTCCCCATTTCCCCTGCCACCACATTTGTCTAAGCACATGACATCTCTCCCGTAACTACTGCAATAGTATTCTTATTGAGTATTCCACTTCTACTCTTTTCCCTCTTCAATCTATTATCCACACAGTAGCCAGAGAAGTATCTTTAAGATAAAAATCAGATTATATCTTCCTCATTTAAAATCTTTCAATCTTCCCAGCACACTTCAAATAAATTCAAACTACTTTCTATGGCTCATATTATCCTGCATGATCTTGGCCCTCCTTTCTCTCTAATCTTAACTAGCTACATTCTCTCCATGCATTTTGCTCCAGCCACAATGGCTTCCTGGTGGTTCCTCAAACGTTAAGTTCTTTCCTGTATCAGTGCCTCTGCCTATGTCATTCTCTTCACCTGGAACATTCTTCTCCTTCTTATTCATATGGCTCTTTACTTCTTAACCATCAGTTCTCCCTTATAACCTAAGTAGATCTCCAAATACACCTCCCTCATTAATCTCCATCACTCTATCTATTCCATTCAATCCCACTCATAAACTGTCATTATAAATGCATTTGTTTACTCTTTTTACTCTGTGCCCCATTAGACTCTAAACTCCACAAGGGCAGGGTCTGTGTCTGACACTCACCCAGGCTGTACTAGACACTTGGTATACAGTGATGAACTACATCTTAGAAAGCAGCTAATCCAACATGCTCGCTTTAAAGATGAGGACACCAGGACACAGAGAAGTACAGTGACCTATCTAAGTCTGCACAGCTACCTAGGAGAAGAACTGGAGATATAAGAATTAGAAATGGAAATCATTCAGTGTGAAAAAGGACTTTGAGGTCACTACAGATCAAGTAAGTCTTCAAAATGGGGAAGGGGAATCTAAACTGACCACTGAGGCACGGGGCAGGATTGAGCAAAGTAGGGGAAGAGGACCCACCATAATCTGCATTAAAAATAATAATTTGTATTGTTTTTTGAAGGAGTATGATCAGTTCCATGCTGACTTTTCTTATTGTCCCATCTTATGGTCTTGAAACCACAAGATGATTGAGTAATAATATTATGGGCTCAGCCCGTTGCAGTAAATACAACAGAGTGAACCTAATAGGTCTACAGTGAAATGGAAACCATAACTTGGGCCTCATTAGCACCAAGCTCTAGCAAAGTGAGCTGTGGACCAGTAAATACACCATATATGAGCTGTAATACACCGGGTTACAAACACTTCCTTATTTCTCTCATTAAGATACCAGAAAATGACTGGATGTTGGGAAGAGGCAGACAAACACAAAACAAAACAAAAAACACCCCCCAAAAAGCAACAATCGCTGAGTCTTAGCACTCCTTGAAGACACACTCATCCTTCTCAGTCATCTCTCAACTGTGAAGTCTGTGGGAAAAAGTTTTATCTCATCAATGGGCACGTTAAGGGTCATCTCTCATTACAACAACAATCTTTATACGAGAAACAGACAAAAAATGAGTTTGGCTGGCCCTTGCCCTGACCCAGCTACCCCCTTTCTTATGGTTAAATAGAGAGAATTCAGTCTCTGATATATCCTTCTCATCAGGAGTCACCCAAGTTCCTGAGTTCTGGTTTCATATCTTTTCGTATCATCACAGAGCACTCTGACATCTCTATCCCACAAAACCTGCTCCTCTATATACAGGGGATTTTCTCTTCCCCTGCTAGAGCTAAACAACTGAGAACATGATTCCACAAGTTCTACAACTTGTTGGGATGAATGCTAGTTGAACCATTCTGTATAAACTAGAGTCTATGGTTAGTCTCATGGCAGAATGTGTGTGTGCACATGTGTACAAGCACATGAATGTATATGTGGCCTAGAGGTGGAAGAGTCGCTCAGGGGATGATGCTGAAGGGAGAGGATACACATACACAGCAACTGAATGCCCCACCTCTAATCCTAGACACCAGCATCTTTTTCTGGATTTCTCAAAAGCATCTTACTTGGTTTCCATGCTTCCCGACCAAAATATTTTCTAAACAGCCACAAGAATGATTTCTTCATTAAAGTGGACGATGCTAATTCGTTTGTTCAAAACCCTTTCAGACTTCCATTATACTTAGCATAAAATTCTAAATCCTATCCATGTTTTCTGCCTGCCTTGCCAGTCTTTCCCTTTAAAATATCACTAGCTCCAGTCACTCTGGCCTTTCTTAGTTTCTCAAAATAATTACATTTCTTTCCTCTCCTCAGGGTCTTTGCATATGTTCCCTGTGCCTGGAATATTCTTATTCTCACTTTCCCCTAAGTTTTACTCACTGTCCATAGCCAATGTCACTATCTCAAAGTGACCTAACATGCCTACCCCAAACTCAGTTTGTTCTGCCTGTTAATGTGCTCTCATAATCTACTTTTTTTTTTTAAAGGCATTTCTTACAGTTCAAAATTTTATAGATAATTACACGGTTACTGTCTGTGTCCCTTACTAGACCATAACCTCCATGAAGAAATGGGCAGTAACTCTAGCTCACCCAACAGAACTGACAACAGTACCCAGATATTATTTATGAGAAACCAAAAACCAAACCCACTGCTATCAAGTTGAGTGACCCTGATGGGTTTCCAAGGGAGTAAACCTTTATGGAAGCAGATTGCCTAATCTTCCTTCTGTGGAGCAGCTGGTAGGTTTGAACCATCAACCTTCTGGTTAGCAGTCAAATACCTTAAGCACTGAATCACAAGAGCTCCATATTTATGTGCTCAATAAATGTTTGTTAAATGAATGCTTATCCAGTCTTCTCTTACTTAAGTCACCCTAATCCTAAAATAATAATAATTTTTCAACTCATTGTTCTCACAGCTCTGAAGAACATCTCTATTCTGTTCATTCATAATCCCAAGTTCCCATCATCCATGTATCCACCAGTTAACACACAAAATTTTCATTCCACACTCAACAAAATCTCTCTCAACTATACTTCATTTCTACTACATGTAAATTCACCTTGCCTTTTGCCCATTCTTTAACCATGTCCCACTGTAACTCTACATTTTGGTGGGCCTGCTATGGTTTCTTACTTTAACAGAAACCTAAGTCTTCCCTCAAGACATTCTCCCAGCCAGCCCTCTCCTACCGAATCCCTGCCATCCTCCTTTTCCAAATGCCTCCATCTGCATAAAATTAAGGTAGAAAAGACTGATTTTCTCTTTATTCTTCAATGTTGCTTCTAGCAAGACACCTTCTCTCTGCTCCTCCTCTGAAATGTAAACCATTTCTTTAAATGTTCACTACTAACTTCCAAGTGAGACAGTAAAAATATATTTATTGTTAATTCTAGGAACCAGATACTGATAAATGCTTAACACTGACTGACAAATGGCACTCTTCATACACCATTAAGCATAGTTTTAGAGATGAAGAATAAACACTGTCCAAACTGAAGAAAGATACTAAAGTATCTCAAGGCGATAAGGAGATGGGAACTTGACAGAACCAACTAACAGCCCAGACTTTGGAAGGGCAAGGTCAGGTCAGGAAAAATTCAAAAATTTAATATTCACTTTCACTGTTCAATAGATTTGCATATACTAATGCCAGGGCTCTGATCTATACACACTGGAATTATAATGGTGACCAAAACAGTCATGGCTTCTATCCTGAGGAACTTATAGAGAAACAGGTATTTTACAATATGATCAAATATATAATGCTGGGTTATAAGTGTTTTAATAGAGGTAGTACATCTTACCTTGGGAGTACAGAGTAGGAAGAATAGAGAACTTGAGAAAGAAACTTTCAGTCAAAGTCTGTGGGATACCCGGGTGGAGCTAACCAGGTTGTGTAAAAGTGTATATGTGTGAGAGCACGTGTAGTGATGGGGAGGGGTGGTGGCGTATTTCAGGCAGAAGAAAGTGTGTATTCATAAAACCAAAAACCAAACTTACTGCCATTGAGTCAATACCAATTCATAGCGACCCCCTTTGGGTTTCTGAGGAGGCAAATCTTAACAAAACTAGATTGCCTAGCCTTCCCTCCATGGAGTGGCTGGTGGGTTTGAACCACCAACCTTTTGGTTAGCAGTCAAATGCCTTAGGCATTATACCACCAGAGCTCTGTGTGTATAGATTTGAATAAATCAGACAACATGGCTCATTTGAGGCAATGTAAAAAAATTCAGTGTGGTTCCATTGTAAGGTATGCATCAGGGGAGTTGAGAGAGATATAGCTAGAGAGGGAGTTATATGTAGAACTTTGAAATTGTATCCAAAAGGCAAGGAGGATTCACTGAAGCATTTTAAGCAAAGAAACAACATGATGGGATTTGTGTTTCAGGAAGCCCACTCTGGCTGCAGTGGGGAGAACAGACTGACCTCCATTTCACCCCTGCAGGTCAACAGCAATTTAAAGCCCTAGGGAGTCCCGGCACTCCTGTGGCCATTATAGCAACAAGAAAGGCTGTGGTGCATGTGGGGCGGATCCGGATGTGGGAGCACCAAAGAACAACCAGGCTCAACCACAGTATGGAGAGTCATGGAGGCTGGGCCAAGGCTGGGCATTCATAAAGCTGGCCCCTGACACAGAGAAGAAAGTGATGCCAAGCTTTGGAGGCCTGCTAGGAGGCCCACACTCTGGCTCTGGTCCCACTTCCTTCAGGCTGTTGGGCTGTTACACCAGTTTACATAAAAGAGCCCCTCACCTCACTGGAAAAAAACTCTAACTGCATCCAGGTTGAGAGTAAGGGATCCAAAGAGAATCAGCCTACCCTATTTACAGGCAAGCGGCAATCAGCAACTCTGTGCACATTGAGTAAAGTGAGAAAGACCAACATGGGGCCTGTTAAAAGATTCTGCAATACAAAAGATGGAAACTTACCACTTAACATGCTGAAAAAGTCCATACTTGTGAATAATATTCACTTGTAGAAACAAATAAATTTTAGAAAAAATTGGTTCTGCATTGTCAAAAAAATTAGACACATGTAGCTTCTCTAAGGAGATGAAAATGATCTAGGACACCAGATTCTAATGAGCTGGCTGAGAGGCAGGCAGAAATATAAAGGACCTAGATAAGATGAGTAAGTATTATAAAAAATAAGAACGTAATCCAAACAAAAATCAGGATTGGAAGTTATAAATGACAGAACTGACAATGCAGAAAAATAAATCAGTGTCATGAAGGAAAAGCCGAGGAAGCTCTAGTAAAATGCAAAGGAAAAAAAACAAGCAGATTAAAATGGTAAGACAGAAGATTTTAGTTAAGAGGAAGAAAGAACAGCTAATATAAAGATAATAGTTGTTCCTGAAGATATTAAAACAAATGGAAAACATATTTTTTTCTAAGTCAAAAATAGACCCATGTCTGAAGATTCAAAGGACTCAAAAAGTACTAAGAGAGAAAAAAGAAAAAAAAAAGAGAATATACCTTGACAAATATTGGTTAAAGGCAGTGAGGAGGCAGGGGCTTAACCAGGGTACCTACCATAGAAATACCAGTCTGACAATGGATTTCCCTAGAATAATTACTACAAAAAGTAAAGGAACAATATCTAGGTACTTAAGATTAGGTTGTGACTCAAGAATTCAATACCCAGGCAGGTACTGAATCTTTCTCTTCTTTGGATCTCTACAGCATCCAATAGAATACGCTGGATGTAACAGTGTTCCACTGATACTTCTTTTTGAAGCTACTTATAACCACTCTGTGGGGACCTGAAAAGTCATAAAGTTATACCAGATACTGGTAGGGATGCAGCCAAAGCCATGTCACTTGTACATGAAAGCAACGTGAGAGATTTTTCAACTAGTCAAGAGCTCAGAAAATATGCCTACATATTCCCTTTCTGAGAAAAAAAAAATACTCATTTTTTTTATTTGAGTGAAAAATAATTCCAAACAGGTTATAAATGTACTACTGGTAGTTAGCACAAAACAAGTTACATACAGAGAGCTAAGTTGAAATATCGTAAATTGAGTTTAAAAAAAAATATAACATCAAGAGTAATTTCTGAAAGAAGTAAATTAAAATCCAAGAACAGTATGACTATAATATGGATTATTCAACCTATTTAAACAAAGTTCGGGGTGTGAAGGAAACACAAAGGAGAAATAACAGTAAACTAATTCCTCATTTTACATAGGAGGAAATTATAAATAATTTCATTTTTGACACTAGTAATCACAGAAATTGATTCAAAGCCAAGTATTTCTAAACATGTATTCTTTTTCAAATAAAAAACACTAAATACTACAATATAAATCCATTACCACCTCTATCTGTTGTCCTCACAGACCAATTCCCACTTTCTTGAATAACTTTAGCATAATGGCTTATGCTCTCATTCTTTTTTCTCCCATCTCTTGTGAAATCAATATTTGGGTTGAGGAGCTAGCTATAAGGTCATCTGAGCCAAGAGTTTCTACTTTCCTCAACTCTACAGACCTCTACAGGAGCTCTGGTAGCATAGTGCCTAAGGCACCTGACTGTTAACCAGAAGGCTGGCGGTTCAAACCCACCAGCCACTCCTCGGAAGGAAGGTTGGGCAATCTGTTTCCCTAGTGATACTGCCTTGGAAGCCTAAGGAGGGTCACTGTGAGTCAGGTCCGACTTGACGACACATAACAACAACAACAACACAGACCTCTACATCCACTCCACATCACAAACATGCTCACATTTTGGACATTATTACAAGATACTCATTGCTCCAGTTCCAAGATTAAACTTGGTACTTCTTACTCTCAGACTATAATTTCCTTATCCTTCCCCATTGCCACCACTCATTATGCCTAATTTATTCCCCATCAAAACTTTAAAAAGTAAACCCTTCCCAAATAACTCAGTTTATTAGCCAATCTGCTTTTAGCTACCTCAACTCAGTCTAGCCAAGGCTCTCTGGTTAGTCATGTGAAGAGCTTCTGTACCCTACAGCTACTGGCCTGTATCTCTCTCTTCTTATGTCAGCTGTACAAAATCTTGAATAAACGATCTACACCCAGGCACTCTTCCCCTTCCTCAAAACCAACTTTTTTCTTTAACCCCCTGCAGTGGCTTCTTCCTTCCCTTGTATTGAAATGGCATTTTAGAAAATTTCTAATGATCTCCAAAATTCTCATTAACTTTCCATAGGCCTCATTCTTATTGAGTCTCTTAACTATCACTCACTCAATACCATCTTTTGTTAAAACCAGTCCTGGGGCTGAAGACAGTCTCTTGGGTAAGCCAAGCCTATAAACCAGTAAGAGCAGTGATATCTTATAGGTGCTGCAACAGAGGCATGTGTACATGTATACAGTTGAGTAAGGAGCACAATCTTAAAATGCATCCCTTAGACTCCATGATGCTGCAATGTAGAGCTCTTTTGCTACCTCTCATACATGTCCTTTCGTCATCTTCATTCTTTGGATCTTCTTCCTCATCCATTCACCTCATACATTTTCCCATACATTCCCATGGCAACCGAAGACGACTCAAAACCTGAATCTCTAGCCCCTACCTCTATTCTGAGCTCCTGTATTTTATGGTTGAATGTTTTTTCACTTGGAAAATTCACTTCAAACTCACCATCATCTTTACCCTATTTCTCTACCTCTGTCATTAGTCCCCAAATTCTCATTACTCAGATTCAAAATAGAAGTTAACTCTTCTCAATCTCCCATTTCACCCCACCAAGTACATGGATGTTTCTCAATTCTTATCCATGTTTCTTTTAAACTCACATTCATTCATACTTTCTACAACTGATTGTGGTTATGAGTAGACTTTTGTATTTCTTCCTAATGACCACTCTTTAAATGCAAGAATTAATATTTTTCTTCTCTGTGTCTCTTACAGCATTTAGTATTACAGACAATAAGTTATTTATAATAGTTATTCAATAAATAACTATTATCAAAGCTACCTATGACCACCTCATGGAGGCGTGAAAAGTCATGAAGTTAAACTGGATCTTCCCTGGAATTCACCCAAAGCTAGACACTGAGTCATGGACCACAGGGTCAGGAAAACACTCTGAGTCTCACCTGCATTTTTTGGGCTATTCTATCCACTGAGCCCTGTTCCCACCAACATGGCTACTTATCAGTTCTGGGATCTCTGGGATGAGGGTGCTTCAGGTTAGCACTCTGACTGGCTATCCAACTGGCAATAAACTGGAAACTGAGGTGGGGAAACAGAATTCCAGATAGCAAGCCTACTACTGAGTCCACACAATCAAACTGATAGCAGAGAACCCTGAACTGTGAGATGCATTTTCTCATTCCCTCCGTAGAACATAAATAAGAACACTTCTGCATCCCAGATATAGGTAAATAGTTTCCACTCTAAGCCAAAAAGCTTTAGATCCCAATAGTCTTAAAAACACAGAAAAGTAGTTGTAAGAAAAGCCTTATCCTGGAGAGTACCTTGTCACTAATGAAAGGCTGGACTGAAACAGGGACATCTAGTTCAAAATAAAAATATCACCATGAAAAGATTTCATTCCCAGACACAAGCAGCTCATGCACAACCTCTGGCAGTATGTGTCTGTTGATTCATGCCAATTTTTTTTTTTTTTTTTTAAAAACTGAAATTGGAGCAGCTGACAGTAATAGCAATGGGAATTCTAACAAACTCTTTAGGCTCATCATCCTGTGAAGGAGAGCTGAGAGAAAATGTGGTCAGTTTTATTGACTCATGTTAACCTAACTTCCATTGTTCACTTCTGCTTAGCGTCCCAAACCACTATTCAAAGCTCAAACTGAAATTACATTTCTGGATTAATAACCAGCACAGGAAAATAAATCACATCTGCCCAAGGAGTGAACCCTAACCAAAAGCAGCCACAGAGAGGAATTTTTTAGTTGAGCTTGGAGTTCCACTTTAATTCTGAAGGAAATGAACCTTTAAAAAGAAAATTCAAACAATAATATATGTAGACAAAACATTCATCTACAAGGCTGTAATTAATTTGGGGCCTCGTAAAACTCTCCCCACCCCCCTAAAATGGTCATCTACCAGAGCAGAACTTCTCTGATAAGATGGCCTAGGGCCAAATACAGAATAATAAAGTCATTTATGCTCAGGCTTCATCAAATCCTTGGGTATACTTTCATTTCCTAAATGAATATCCACCATTCAGACTTATATCTAAAACAAGATTCTAATAAAGAAGAAAACAAACCATCTGCCCACCGGCCCCTCTGCCACTTTCTTCTTTCCATCTGAGTTTAAGGTAGTCCAGAAGAATGGCAACTTCTAAAGACACAAACTAACACCATTCTAGACAGACATGCCAGGCGGGCTATAACATAGTCTGGCCATACCTGATGGGGCACCACACCAGGGCAAGGCCAACACGCTCTTTTCTAGGGAGGCCAACACAAGGGACCCTCTATGGACGGATACAAGTTCGCCCCTCTACCACCCAAGGTCAGAGGAGACACTCCCACATAGTGGCAGCAATGGTAATATCTGCAGAACACCTTTGCATCTACAGTACCGTCTAACAGAAACATGAGAACCAAAGATGCAATTTTTAATTTTCAATTACTTTTAAAGTCATATGAAACAGACAAAATCAATGCTGTATTTTTTAATAACCCAGTGCATCAAAAATATTATTTTAACATCTAATCAATATTTAAAACATCACTAATAAGATATTTTACTTCTTTTTCATACTCAAACTCAAACTCACTGCCATTGAGTCGGTCCCGACTCACAGCGACTCCTCCTTGGGTTTCCAAGGCGGTATTTCTACGGAAGTAGATTGCCCAACCTTCCTTCCAAGGAGTGGCTGGTGGGTTGGAACCGCCAGCCTTCTGGTAAGCAGTCAAGTATCTTAGGTACTATGCCACCAGAGTTCCCTTTTTCATACTAAGTCTTTGAAATCAATTATTTCACAGTAATAGTACATTTAGACCAGCCACATTTCAGATGTTAAGCTGCAATATGTGACTACTGGCTACCAGACTGAACAAAATGGGCCTATGAATAAATGAAAAGACTGCCATTAATACTCCTACTATCCAGTAAAGTAACTATAACTAGAGACATTAATTCCATAGGTATAAAAAAGGCTTTATGAACAAAAGAAAACAAAAAAAAAGGCTGACTTATTTGCCTCAAATTAAACCATGACTAAGCCACTCCTTAGAAGGAAGGTTGGGCAATCTATTTCCGGAGCGATACTACCTGTGAAACCCAAGGAGGAGTTGCTATGAGTTGGGTCTGACTTGATGGCAAATAACGACAACAACAACAAAGGTGGAAAAAGTTTCTGGTCATCCTGAAGTCTAGAACTTGCTACAAAAGATCAAGCTTTCCATGTATGTACATTTATGAAATGAAACCATGTCTACCAGGCTTTCTCATTAAACTGTGGAAAACTGCCAAATTTCCATTTAATTCAAATTAATACCAAATTTTTTCAGCCATATATTCTCACTTACTCTTTCCCAGCTAGTTGGCAACTTCATTTCCTTTCCCAGTAGCCTACTCTAGTACCTTCTTTTCTATTTTATCAAGAGCTGGGCCAAACAAGTCATGCTTCAACTCTACAGCTGTAAAATATATAGGGAATTCTGAATAAAACTGTACTAAGGCTCTTAGGTATAAAGAAAAAATTACCAGATTACATATAAAAATTCACATAATATTAACTTCTAACCTCAAAGTAACCAGTTAAATTTTTAAAAAGGAAAATCACAAAGAGTAAATTATCAAATCATAAATAATAAAATTTTAAGTTGAACTTTCAGTCTGACAAAAAGTCTCAAAATCCTGAAACAACCAAAACTACACAAAAAAACAAAATCAACTTACGAGTCTGCCCTAGAAGAGAACCTAGGGCACAGATATGAGTAAGATTTGGAGCCTCAACAAACCTAGATCCAACTCCTAACCCAACTCCTAAGTACGTACCTTGGGCAAATGATTCAAACTTTCTGAGCGTGCATTATCATCTGTGAAAAGGTTAGTGCAGGCCCGGGCAGTGTTTCCTTCCAATGCACATGGGGTCACCATGAGTCAGAGGCCCACTTGATGGTAGCTAACAACTCCCTCTCTTAATTTAGTTATTGTGAACACAACATGAAAGATAGAAATTAGCACAGTATTTGGGATCTCATTAAATGATAGTTAACTCCCAGTTCTCCAATTCCATTTATTTCTTTAATTTGTGAAGCATAGGAAATACAAATCTGAATGTAGAACTCTAATTTCACTTAGAAATAGGAGCCCTATAACATAAAATTTTCTTTCTGTTAGTCTGCTCAGAATGGGTACAATAAACAGTTCAGCAACACGCTACCAAGAACAAAACTCTGTAAAAGAGCACTAGTAACTGCTGTCCTTCATGGTGCAACCACTCCGTACCTCAGTTCCTCCCTCATATCCAGCATACAATGCCAGTATAACTGTGAAGAGCACTGTCACAGAGGGATGCACAGGATACCCAGGGAGCCCAGGAGGGCAGCACTCAGTCCATCTGGACAGAGGTCACAGAAGGCTTCCTGAAGGAGGTAACCACCTGATCTGAATCAGGTGGCAAAAAAAATGTTGAGGAAAACAGTGCGGGCGGTGGGGGTGTGTGACAGAGGGAAATCTAGAAAAAAGGAGCATGTGAATGAAGACAGAGGATGTGAAACAACACAAGGTAGATATAACAGCTGGAAGAAGGTCCTATTCTAGGAGTATAAAGTGCAGCTGGGTGCAAGAGGAGACCAGACCAGGGGAGCAGACAAGGTGAGGCTACAATGGGCTCCAGATGACAAAGGAAGAATCTTTATCTTGGTGGTGATGGGGAGGACAAAACAACATGGCTTGTCATCAGAAATCAGAGAACTGGCATGAGTGAAAAAGAGGAAGGAAACCTGTGGTGGGAAACCAAAGACTGAAGGTCACACTAAATGACAGCAGATCAAAAGAAATGGATATTGTCATAATTAACTTACCCAGCATCTCTGCCATCCTTTCTGGAAAGCATTAAAACACATGGAGAAAGAAACATTTTATACTGACTTTGATAGAAAAGAGTCACTATTAAATATCCTGGAGTAAGAAATTTTGGTAAAATAGCATTTCACTGAGAAGACTACCCCTAAGCTTGGGCCTTCCTAATTAATACCAAAGTAGGAAACCTGAGTGTGGTATCAAAGAAAAATCAGCAACAAAATTCCAATACTGTTAATTTTCACTGGCCTCTGAACCTTAGTACCACACAGAACTGTTCTCCCACAGGGCAAGCAAGGAGAGATTAGAAGGGGGTCAACTTTCCAAACAAGTATCTTATCCTGCAAAAATATTTTTCTGAGGATCATTAAAAAGAGAAAATAACTCAAATCATTCCAGTTATTGTTTATCATGTAATTGGGTTCATAGTACCTTTTTTTAGGTTGGAAAAAAATAAATGGCCTCTGAAAAATGTACCATAGAAATGGCAAATGCTACAGAGAAGACAGAATAGTAATAGAAGTGAAGTTTAAGGATCAAGACACCATGAAGAATTCTAGGGGAAGTCCAATTCTAGGGAAACCCGGTGGGAAAATAATTAAAAAGACAGAGGATTAAAAGTAGAAATGTATGACCTTCCAGGAAATCATGTTATTAAAGGTTTAAATTCTTTTCTTCTTTTTTCTATTCATAGTCTACAGTTCTAGAGTACTCTAAATAACTAGATGCTATAGATAAGGAAAAGTAACTCAGAGACTAAAGAATATCAGGGAATAATGTTTGTGATTCAACATCAAAACTTCTTGGCTAGGTTACAGCCCATCATGGGGACTGCAGTCTCTTCCTTATAAGATTAGTTTTCTTGCTTCTTGGGTTTCACATTAAGTCAGTCAATCTCTCTCCAAAAGACACAGTTATTAATCACTTAACCAGTTGTTAATTATCGCTAATTCTTTTTTTTTTTTTTTTAACTTAGTATTGTGATTTGGGTGAAAGTTTATAGAGCAAATAAGGTTTTAAGTGTCTCTACTTCAGATAGATAGATAGGGAGAGAATGAGGGAAGGGAGGAGAGAAGGAAGGGAAGGAAGGAGGAAAGAAACTGGAATCAAATGTCTGCATAAAATCACTTTCAAAAATAAGTGAAAAAATTGCCTAAGCCAACTTCAGAAATCTCCAAAAATTTATAAAATTACGTAAGGCTAGTCTTGTAACTTAAGAGGCAGAAAAGTCTATTTTTGTTCGACGTGCATAAAGAGATACAAGAAAGAAAAAAAAAATCCATACGTAGGATTCAATCATAAAGATAAAGTCATCCTTTGGCCAATTATAGGACAAAACAATCAGTGGACAAAATAAAAAGAATACCTGTGAAAATATTTCTTTCTGTCAAGTGGACATACAAGAACACATGAGGCTAGCACTACAGGTACATACCCAATGATCTTGCACACAAACTCCTGCTCAGTTCACACTTAGATCCCAAAGCAGCCCTGAAGCAATTTGTGTAAAGTGCCCACTTCAATAACCAACCCATGTCCCATTCTAGGAGATTTGTCACATTGCACTTACCAGTCCACTGAGGGGGGCAGCGGCAGTTGTAAGTATTGACTCCATCCACACAAACCCCTCCATTCTGACACTTGTGGTTAGGGCAGTCGTCAATATTCCGCTCACAGGTGTTCCCTTCAAATCCTGGTAAGAAAAGAACACAAGACAGTGACGGACATGGCCATCAGAACAAGCATCGCTCATTATTTCAGTTCAGTAATCAGCAGCTGCTCAAACCAAAACTTACACTATTGGGGGAGGCCGGGACCATTTCCCTGTCTTCTCAAGCCCCAAGCACAGCCAGACAGTGAAAATGAATCATTTTATCAATGTATTAATTACAGTTGTATCAATTATAGTTACCTCACAAAAATGTCAGTGTTTTCAGGAAATAAAATCCCAGAGAAGGTAAATGTTTACTTGGGACAGATATTCACTGTTTCTGAAAAACAGTGTTAGATTGCTCTAAAAGAACTCTACTGGTACAGTGGATAAGCACTCGGCTGCTAACCAAAAGGTCAGAGGATCTAATCCACTAGCCACATCAGGAGAAAGATGTGGCATTCTGCTTCTATAATGATTACAGCTCTGGAAACAGTTCTACTCTGTCTTATTAGGTTGCTATAAGTATGAATTGACTAGACAGCAATGGGTTCTTTGTGTTTTTTGATTTTTTTTTAGATGTCTCTAGGCCCAGACTAATGGGAAGAACAGACAAAAGCTAAACTTAATCAAATTTAAGTTCCTTTTATTTTTCCCAAGATGAATGCTCAAAGAGGCTTCCAAAACTCAGTGGAGGTGGGAGGGGTTAGATAGGAAGAATATTGAACTAAAAATATGAAAATATGAGTCGAGTTCCAATCCCATCACATACCAGCTATTTAACAAAGAGTAAGTCACAAACTCTGTATTGGTGTTCTTATCTATAAAATGAAGTTGATTCTATCTGTCCATCCTACCTTACTAGGTTGTTGTAAGTTGTCATGAGTAAAGTGCTAAACAAATGTAAAAAGCCATATGAAAATGGAGTGGCATTATTACTATTGAACTTTTTTCTTTTATTTTTTTAGGATTTGGGTGAAGATTTACAGAGTAAATTCACTTTTCATACAGCAGTTCACATATACTTTGTCTCATGTCATTGACCAAAATTTACAATGC
>NW_006921597.1:2706073-2730981 GCF_000298275.1 Orycteropus afer afer
AAAAAAAAAAAAAAACACCTCATTGCCATCGAGTTGATTCAGATCCAGAGACCTCCACTGGGTTTCCAAGGCAGTAAATCTGTACAGGAGTAGATGTCCCATCTTCTTTCCAAGGAGTAGCTGGTGAGCTTGAACTACCAACCTTCTGGTTAGCAGTCAAATGCCTTAGGCATTAACGTCATCAGAACTCCTTCAATTAAAATTTAAAAAAACCAAACTCACTGCCATTGAGTCGATTCTGACTCATATAGACGCTCTTTGGGTTTCCAACATGGTAAATCTTTACAGACGTAGATTGCCCAGTCTTGCTTCCATGGAGTGACTGGTGGGTTTGAACCGCCAACCTTCTGGTTAGCAGTCAAATGCCTTAGGCACTATGCTACCAGAGCTCCTTTAATTAAAATTAGGAGCATCTAATTTTCCTTATAATGTGGATCTACTTTTTTTTTTTAAACCCAAACAATTCAAAATATTTAACAAAAAGTTTCACTTTTTATACCCCGCCGAGAAGTGCAACTTTGAGTAAATCACTTAACATCTCCATACCTATTCCTTCACCTGGAAAATTTTGAAAAATAATACCTATCCCCAAGGTTTTTGTGAAAATGATCTAATGAATACAGAAGTACTTGGTGCAATGCCTGATCTATAAAAGGCACTAAATAAATGTTAGTTTTCCCTCAAATTTCCTCCCCAGTTGCACCCCAACCCTGCCCCCAGCACAAGCACACGCGCGCGTGCACACACACACAGACACACTTCGGCTGTGAGTAAATAAATGTTTTGATTTAAACTACAAGCAGAAGGTCAGAGGCAGCCAAGATCTACTCGCTCTGTCCCACTAGCCCTGGCAGCCTCTCAACTGCGGAATCCCTGGTTATTTCCTTTCTCAAGGAAGAGATACTATTCTGGTTTGACAGATACTTTCCTGGACACACACTCAGAATTCCCTAAGGTTCTTATCGTGGCTAATGGGTAACAATGCAGAGACAATGGGAGTGGATAATCACTTTCTCCTAGCTAAAACTTCCTTTATTGACTGCTTTAACTTCCTGTCAGAATCTTGCTGCCAAATCAACCTCGTGTTTTAGGCAACTATTAAAAGTAGTTTTCTTAAAACTGAAAAACACATTTAGCCTCCATCACACTAACCTCAGTTACTAGCCACTTAGACTATTAGACAATTAGAGTATTAGATTTTAGAATAACTGTAATATTAGAATATTTGCAAAATGAAGTTATTTCTATTTCTATTTCTTTCTTTATCCCTTAAAAAGCAAAGAAAGGAGTGAAGAAAGGTATCTCTCAGTTATTCTTTGCATAAGATAATGTGGATGAGAGTAACATTAAGTTAAATATTTATTTAGTATCTAAAGGACCATGCTATCTATTCTTTATTTAAAGAGAAACTGAAAGAAACAGAAAAACAAGCAGTTTGTTCTTGTAGTTAAATAATGTTAAGCTTTCTTTTCTATTGTGGGACAGTATCTTGTATAGCTGTACCCTAAGCACCTAATACAGTCAGGGCCTAGCACATAGAAAGCAATCAATAAATTTTCACTGAATGGAATAAATAATCTTTTGACTTTAAACTAAGGACCTGTGACCTTAATCCCTCAAAGATAAAGCACACAATCCCACCACCTGAAGCACAGCCGCACCACCAGAGGCTAGGATTTCCACTCTGAAAAAGGGTGGCTACAACTTCTTTTTGAGGCAGTTCTGCTTGTTTAGCACATTGCTTTTCCCTTATAGTTTTCCTTCTTTTGTTTTTGTACTAAGGATATTTGTATTAAAAAAAGGATCTTTGTTGCTTACTAATTCATCTGCTCCAGCGGTGCAGACTTCTCATCATTTTTATAAGGAGTGCAGTGAGTTGGCCAGGCTTGCTCCCTTCTTCATCTCTACTGGAAAACGGGGCCCTAAGCTTCCATGCATTGCTCCTCTGCTTCCTTCTACCTTGGGCTTGTGTGTGTGCTAGAGCAGACTTCCGTTGGTCGAGAGTACCACAAATACCTGCATCATGCATCTCATACATCAGCTATCAGAGCTCATCAAAAAGTGCTCACTGGCTAACAGAAACCCCCCTCCCCATTTTTAAACTTCTCTAGTTGGGCCGAGTTACCTCAAGTCAGTGAGGGTACAACGGGAGAAGGTTCTAAAGGCAAGTAGTCCAGAGGCAATCATGAAAGGGCAGTGGGTACATTCAGATGAGTAAAAAAAAAAAAATAATCTATTACTTCATCACAGGTGAAAGCATACAAGAAAGCTGATCACCTATCATTATTATCAATTTAGTTTAAAATACTTTACAAATCACATACATGTATTTTTATACATCTAACTCTCATTGTTGTATTATTTCTAGTCCATAGCCTTGTCTGTTCCTTTCCCAGAGTTGTCTCTTAGTTCTCACTGTTTCTCCAAAAAGGACAATAAATAATTTCCAAGCCACTCATCATCGTAAATCCTGACATGTTAAATTAACCCCTGCTCTGTTTATGAAGCACAGTGGGTCCATAAAACTCCACCCTCACCAGCAACTCACCCCACACAAAATTCTCACTTCCTCTTTTCCCTGCTGGGAAAGATACTTCCTAATGGAGCAATTTGGCCACACCCACAGCCCTCCTGTTCAGTGCCTGTTCAACCCCAGGCACTCAGGGGTCCTTACCTGGAAGGCAGTTGCACTCAAAAGTGAAGTCACCAGTTTGCCGACAGGTGCCGCCATTGACACAGGGGGAGGGTGCACAGGGCACATAGGGGCTATCACAGTGCTGTCCTGTGAAGCCCTGGGGGCACTGGCACTGATAAGAACCTGGGAGGTTGAGGCAGGTACCACCATGCTGGCACCGTCCTGGAATGTCACACTCATTGATATCAGTCTCACACTTCTGTCCTGTGAATCCTGAGAGGCATTTGCAAGAGAAATGGTTGGCCACAGTAGTGCAGGAACTTCCATTTGCACAGGGATGAGACAGGCAGGCATCGGTCCATTGGCACAGTTTCCCTAAGGAAGAATAAGAGAACTCAGCACTGCCCACAGAAATAGGAGCCAGACCCAACCTCAACACCCCACATTTCCCACCAAATCAGTGACATCAGGAAGTTCTTGCACAGAGTATCCATAAGCTCTTAAATGAAATAGGAAGTTCAAATCAGTGTCTCCTCAAGATCATCTAACATATGGCACTCTCTAGCAAGTCTCCAAGCCCCTCAGCTGAGACTCAAAGACTCAGTGGAGCACACGGATGGGCCTATATGTTAGTCATACAACGTCCAATCCTACAGGGTTCCATCATTCCCTGAAGCAAATAAGGGTCTACTTCCTCATAACTTCTTGAGTTCACATAAGCTCTTTTTCCTGTTTAGAATGCCATCTTCCTTTTGCTCACCTAGTGAACTCTCACTTATCCTGAAAATTCTGCTCAAAAGTCACCACCTCTGTAAAGTCTTCCTTAACGACCCCTTACTTCCCCAAATCACTCTCACACACACTGCATTGCAGTGAATTACTTAATACGGGCCCTTCTGGCCATAGTCTTTGTAACTCCCACCAAGTGACTGGATGTTATGATATAAACAAGGTTCCTGTGGCCCCCCAAGGGGAATAGATAGCTTGCTAATGACATGAATAAACTGCACGGTACCTTTGTTGGGGTGGGATCATGCAAATAAGGTATATCCTACTGAGGGGACTGGTCAGGTTTGCCATCTTGGAAGGCTTAAAGGGAGATACAAAGACAGAGAGAGGAGCTGTAACATGGAAAGCAGTGAGAGATGATGGCGCAGTAGCAGCAAGAGTGAAGTGGTGCACAGTGGCAGGAGACGGCAGGAACCAGGAGCCTGGCATAAGACAGATGTGGGGGACGTGCCAACCCATGGAGCTAAGAGCTGTAACACTTGCCCATGAAGGCCCTCAGCAGAACCCAGTAGCAGAGGGAGAGGAGACGCGGTCCTGATGGAAGAACTGCATCCTCAGTTGTTCCTATTACTTCTGAGTTAATCTCAACCCCGAGTTGTACCATTACTTCTCTGATAAACCACCTTACTGTAAGTACAGTTTATGAGTTCTGAGAGATGTTGCAATGAATTATGGAACCCAAAGATGGGAGGGAGAGTACTGAGGGCGGTGGAGGTAGTTGATGTTAGAGTTCATGTTAGAGTGAAAAAGTTTGGAAAAGTTGAACATTTGGGACATCTTTACCCTCTGCCTCACAGGAACCAGCTTTGTGCTGATCTTTATTAAAGAAATAATTCACTTACGCATACATACACACCTAGGCTCAGGCATACAAACACATATGCACACACAGGTATAGGTACACACAAACACACACAACGCGAGTTTGCTGTTTTCTTTCTATTATGCCACCAACCACTTCCTAAAAAGACAACCTCAATGACAGAAACAAGTCAACACTATTTCTATTTCCTTTAAACACAATGCACACACATATTCTGGGAAACATTATTAATTGTCTAGTTATAAGTATCATTTAATGAGTTTGAATAGGATGAAGAATCTCTGGCTCCTTGATTATTAAAGAAATAGAGGCTGTCATGAGAATAAAGATCTATAAAGGTAATGCTTGTGCATTCTCTCAGGAATAAGTGCACCATGAGAAGCAGGAAGACTGGTGATGGACCCTAAGGCATGACTCCAAGGGAATGTAAAGCACACTCACTGAGGTAGAGAGAATACTCCCAGGGTGGTATTAAATTTGGTATTCATATGGCTTTTTCTCTTCATTAGCTTATGCTTTTTTTTTTTCCTTAACCAAAGAAGTGAGAACCTTCTGAGTTTGTTAACACTTCAACTGGCTGTCTAAGAAAGCATCCAAATCTTTGACCCCATAGAAAAGCAAATGAGAGCCATGACAGCTTCCTAAAAGGGGGAAAGAAGTGAAACACAGCACACAGATGTGCTCTTCACCTACCCAGGTGTGCTCTTCACTTACCCAGGAACATCAACTCGAAGGGGAAAGGTGAAATAAAAATCTGGACACAGCACATATATCACTAAGTACTAAGCAAAGAGAAAATGAAGGAACTGTACATTTTCATCCTACTTTTCCCTCATTCCACTGAGTTACAAAAACCTGCCATCGAGCTGATTTTGACTCATAGTGGCCCTCAAGGACAGAGTAAGGCTGCAAATCTTTATGGAAGCAGACTTCCACCTCTTTCTTCTGTAGAGTAGCTGCTGGGTTCAAAACACTGACCTTCTGGGTTAGCAGCTGAGTGCTTTAACCAGTGCACCACTAGAGTGCCTTTACTTACCTACAGTGGAGAAGAAATAGAAGTGCTTACTCTGGCAACCTTGTGTAGGAGGAAACAGAAAGGTCCCTGGATTGGGTTTCCTGTGTACGTCACATATAGTCACTGACTTGCTGCCTCAGTTTCTTTATCAATGAGTGGGGATAAGCTAAGAAGGGTAATAGGTGAAATATAGGGATATCACAAAAACCAGAAGGATAAATGCAGTGATTCCTAAAGTGACAGACAGGAGTAGCAGATAGATCAAGATGATCAGAACCCTGCACATCATGAAGAGATCCTTTTAATGGTAAAGAAAGGAGTTTTAATTTGGGGAACATTTCAGAGTGACATTTTAATTATGAAGAAGGGATTACTGCCATTTCCATTAGACAGGATTAAAATGTTTTAGATGGGTACACTTTCCCTACTATTATCTTGCCTTGTGGTAGGAAAACAATTCAAAACTGACAATCAGAAAGAAATTATTCTCTTAACCACCAAATTTCTTCAATGACTCACAAAATGGATGCTATCATAGACAAAATGGAGATAATAGATTATCCTCCTAATTACCCTCTGTCCCACCAACACCTTCTGAGGAAGAATGAGTAGAACAAATATTCCTAACTAACTGATACAGTCTAGTTTTCTGCGTATGTTTTTCATTTTCCTTATTAGATTTATACACCTATTGGTTTAGTGCTGTAGGTAGAGAACGGTCTTTTTCTTATCTAATTTAATAAACACTTATAGGCCACTGTAAATAAACCTCAACCTTTGAAGAATTCATAATCTAATGAGGTAAGAGACATAAAAGAATGAATTATAATAAAATGTGATATGAAAAAATAGTAAAATATAGATACTAACTGCCTAAAGGAATCATGAAAGGATCACTGAGACAGTGTCTTATATGACACTGGGCAATCGCCAACTGGAGAAAAGGTCCTTCCAGGCACAGGAATGTAAAAGGGTATGGTGACAACAGGAAGTATGACATTTAAAGGGAAGAAGGAGAATTTTGGTGTGGCTAGAGCTAGATGCTTGTGGGGCGGTGAAACTACACAGGCCTAGATTGTGAAGGGCTATGAACACCATGTTAAAAAGTTAAAAGTAAAAAACAAAAAACTTAAAAGTTCCTGGCACTGAAAGCAGGTGAGTTTTGAGAAGATTTTCATTTACAATTAAAGATGTGGTAATGTGACTGATGAACTAGGTGGGGTAAAGGCAAGGAGACTGATTAAGAAACTACTTCTGAAATCCAGCGAAGGGATGGAATGGCTCTAAACTAAACTAGGAGAGGATATAGAGAAGAACACACACGTGAGAGAAAACTCAGTCACTGGGCTGGGCTGGGTGACTGAGTTTAAGTGGGGTAAGGACAAGGGAAAGAAGTTTCTAGTTTTGGAACTTGGAGTATATACTGGTACAACTTATTTATGTTGACATGTTGAGTTTGAAGCACCTATAGAACTTCCAAGGGGAATGTGCAATGGATGGTTGGAAATAGGAGCCTGAACATCAGGATGGGGATGGAGCTAAAGAGATGACTGTGGGAACCATCAGCAACTGCTGAAGATAATGACAGTTGAAGCAACAGTAGAAAGTGAGATCCCCTAGAGAAAGCTGTAAAGTGGCTGAAAAGAGGGCTCAAAACAGACTTTCAGGAACACAAAAAAAAAAAAAAAAAAAAAACCCAAACTCACTGTCATCAAGTTGATTTGACTCATAGCGACCCCTCCTTGGGTTTCTGAGGCAGTATCTCTATGGAAGTAGATTGCCCAATCTTCCTTCTGAGAAGTGGCTGGTGGGGTTTGAATAGCCAGCCTTCTGGTTAGCAGTTGCCAAAGAGGCAGGGAGGCCACATCTTCTGACCTCTTCTAACCCCACAAGAGGAAGACAGAATCACCATCAGTAGCCCAAGGCCTAACCCTCTGAGACCAGACATGCCACCTCGCTCCAACCTTTTCACCAACCCTGCTATCAACTGTTCCTCCCACAGCACCTGCCACCTCTCTCCTGGGTTCGATAATTCTCTGCAGTGGCCACACAGAACTCACAGATTATGGAGTTTATTAGGGAAGCACCAGACTACAATTCAAGTTCAGGAACACACTCAGTCTCTTGCAGCCAGCCGTTTCACTTAGCAGCTAGCAGTCTCTCTCAGCAGTGTGTGTCTCTCTCAGCAGTGTGTGTCTCTCTCAGCAGTGTGTGTCTCTTGTGTCTCTCAGCCAGCAGTGAGAGATTCTTTCTGCCTCTTGAAGGGCTCCTTTTAATCCTGGCAGAGTGACCAAACTAACCAATCCCAACATCAGAATTCTATACCTCTGAGAGAGAGAGAACTTCCCAGAAGATTGCTTCATGCCACTCTCAACAGAAATACCCCAGGTGGGTAACTTTAACAATCAGAAGATACTCAGTTGCTCATGGCAAATTCCACCACTGAGTTTACAAAGATTTATGGCTAGAAAAGCCATACCAGGTAATTTACTACAGGGCAGCAGTCAAATGCCTTAGGCACTATGCTACCAGAGCTCCATAAACAAACATTCAGGGGATATTAAAGTGATGAAGACAAGGTAATGCAGAAGCAGAAGAAGCAATCAGAGCATGGAAAACCAGAAAATCCTTTGCCCTCAATGTCAAAGGAAAGAAGATTTCAATAAAGACGTAGTCAATAGCATCAAAACCTTTTCTTCTGGAGAGAGTGTATTTCTTTTGGTGTAATAATTCTGATCCCCAATTCTGACATACACATTTTATGTGGTCAAATACTTCTGAGTAATCCCTTTTTCCTTTCTCCAACTCTGCTCCTTAAAACCCTCAAAAGGAAGCTGAGTGTAATTGTTTGGGCCATTCCAGCTTCTTACTATAATGTTAAAAGGGTACCTGAGCTGAGGCATCCTTAAGTACCAGACACCAAGACAGAAAAGATGTCAAGGAAAGACATCTGCTGAGAGAAGGAAAATATGGGTCTGAGTCCCACTTGTTACCTGTAAAACCAACTTGGCAGGTGCACTCATAGGTATCTCGGCTGAGCATGTGGCAGGTGCCGCCATTCAAACAAGGGCGAGACATGAAGCAAGGGTGAGAGGTGGAATACTGGCAGTCTTCGCCTGTGAACCCTGGGGTACATCGGCATGTAGCTTTCCCCAACATGGCCTGGGCCACACAGGTCCCACCATTCTGGCAGCGATTCCTCTCACAGGGGTCTCGATGTTGACAGTATTCTCCCAAAAAGCCTTCTGGACATCTATATAGAAAAGAGAGGACTTCATGAAAATATTGACTTCTTTTATGACTAAAAACTTATAAGAGGACAATGCAGTCCATTCAAGGAAACACTAGACTGTGGATCAAATCTGAAGGCACAACCTATGCCTAACTTTGAGAGAAGAAGATATGCGTAGGGAACTTAATCACATACTCCCATGTCTTTCTGCATCTTGGCAGGTTATAGAATACCAGGTGGATCCAGCATGGTCTGGCATGGCTGATCATCATGACCCTTACTCAAGGCAAAATACAACCATAGCATTTTTCATGTAGGTACAGGCTGGTATGGTGTAATAACAACTTTTTGTAGAACATTGTTCATACATGTCTGCTTAAATTCATTAACTTTCTCATTTTGACTAAGCCATTTGATAGAATTAAGACATTCACATGATGTGGGGAGGTGAGGCTACAAAGGCCTAGTAGGCCTAGATTGTGACTGGCCTTAACATTTCCTCAAATGTAAAATATATATATATATATATATATATATATATATATATATATATGTACACACATGACTGTTTTCTCTCAAACATTGGGAAATAATAAGTTCTTCTTTTGTTTCCAGTGAAACATCATTTGGCCTGTATCTAGCTTTCTGGGTTATGTTCATGCAGTTGAGACTAAGATAGAGAAAGAGGAAGGAGGTATAAGAATAGGGAAGGGTTCAAAGGGGCATTTTGAAATCTGTCAGCATAGAAGTAGTTGGCAGCTTTTTTAACTAAATGAAAAGGCATAAATTATCTGAAAAACAAAAACAGAAAAACAGTTGCCATCCGGTCGATTGCAATGCATGGCAATCCCATGTGTCAGAGATTTTCACTGGTTGATTTTTTTTTTTTGGAAGTAGATTGTCAGGTCTTTATTCTGAGGTGCCTCTGGAAGGACTCAATCTTCAACCTTTTGGTTAGCAGCCAAGTGTGTTAACTAACTGTATCACCTAGGGAGTCCTAAAATATCTAAGATACCACAGAAACACCAAAGTGAAGGAGGAAGAACAAGGATAACATCTGAGGCTTTAAGGAAACTTTTTATATGCCACTCCTTTAGCCATACGATCATCCTAGTTTTTGTATACTATTTATGACAATTTTCTCCGAACAGTGTCAAAATATCTCCATTTTCATAACAAAAAGGTTATTTAAATGAATTTCCAAGCAGCACTATAAATTTTGCCAGTTGGCTATCTATCCCAGATACCTGGCTCAACCTATTTCTCCATTTAACTTTTTTTAGAGGGTAGAAAACTAAATCTACAGAGGTGTTCCATCATTACTTCAAAGATAAACACAATTAAACCAAACTCTCTATCTCCCCTCTCAAAACTAGCTCATACAATGCTGTCCTATGTCTAGTCACTAGTGTCCTGATTCTCCTAATCACCCAGACTTGGAGTACTGGGGTCATGTTTGACTCCTACACATCTTTGCCAATCATATCCAAGATCTTTCACTAATCGTTAATTGGCCACGTTAGGCTTCAGGGTCATGGTTACTGAGAAAAGAAGGAGGACCAGAAGTTTGAGAACTAAGACAGAACATACCCAAAGGAATTACACAGTAGTTAAAATGGTTGGAGGATGAAACATAGCTGGTACATAGCTACAGCAATAGTGATATAACTGGCCACAGCTTCCTCAACCCTTCCCAGAGTTGTATAATGAAAGCATGGCAGGACAAGAGGCAACCAGGGCTCTGAGCACCTTAACGAGTTGGTGAGGTTAGACACCAAGAGGCAGTGAGGAGAGCACACAGCACTGAAACCCACGACTGGCTGAAGTGGACGTGACAAGTCTGCACCTCAGGAGGTCAGAGGCCTCATCTGGAGTCCTGGGACTGTGTCCTTGGGCAAGTTTCTTACCTCACTGACTGTCAATTCTTTCACATTCTAGATAGTTAATAAGGCTACCTACATCGCTGGGTTGTTGTAGGAATTAAATAAAAGCAATTATGTGAAAAACCTTATAAATATGGAGATGTTTTGCAAATGAAAAACATTTTTTTTCTCCTCTTTATGTTTACTAAGGAAAATATGATGCCTTTTTCAAAATAATCACAGCTTGATTTGATAATAGTTTTTTTTTTTTAAGAGAGAGGAAAAAAAAAGCAAAAACTTCCAATGAAGTTGGAAGCACAGCTAAAATTAACCATGAGCTATATTATTAAAAGCATTTGCAGCTTTTTCAAGAAATCTGTTATGGATGATATTAAAAACTGCAACACAGTTCTCATTCACAGTGACAGTCCTCTGGGGTTAGGCCTGGCAGAGGACTCTTGATTATTCCATATGGGAATTATTCACCTTGTAAATAATGGCTAACTTTTAATCCTGGGTGGGCTTTGCCTGGCTTTGCTCCTGGACCATGATTCCAATCCCCCCCTCACACAATACACACTATTATCATGTGGCATCTGCTCAGAGAATGCAAACTCATTTTAATATTAGCATCATAAACAAGGAATGAAAATCTAAAGTTCCCAGGATGCTGGAGCCAAGCATAAGTATTCTTTAAGTATCTGTTACTGGAGTTTAATCTACATTGTTGTTCTCTTTCAAGTATGGAAAAATACATTTCAATTAAGACACGTCTAAGGAAGCAGTAAAAACAGGGATTAGCAAACTACAGTCTGTGGGCCTAATCTGGCCCACTGCCTCTTTTTTTATGGCCCATGAGTTAAGAATGGTTTTAACATTTTTAAATGGTTAAGGGGAAAAAAAGAAAAATCAAAAGATGGGTACTATTTTGTGACATTGGAAAACTATGTAAAATTCAAATTTCAGTGGCTATCAATAAAGTCTCATTGGAACACAGCCATGTCATTCATTTATGTATTATCTATTGCTGCTTTCATACTGTAACAAGTGCTGAGTAGTTGCAATGGAACCATATCACCCACAAAAACATTCACTATGCCTTTATAGAAAAAAACTTGCCAACCTCCAAGAAAAAGAATACATGAAATTTAATTCTAATTAAATAGCACCTTAAAGATGAAGAAGAATGTTACCATATAAGCTTCTGCAAAGAATATTAAACCCAATCCAGACCTGCTGCCATTGAGTTGATTCCAACTCACTGCGATCCTATAGGGCAGAGTAAAACTCCCCTATAGGGTTTCCAAGGCTGTCAATCTTTATGGAAGAAAACTGCCTCATCTTTCTCCCACAGGGCAGCGGCTGGGTTCAAACTGCTGACCTTTTGGTTGACAGCCAAGTGCCTTAACCATTGTACCACCAAAGCTAATAATATTCATTCATTCAACAAACATTTATTAACTGGTTGGTATATTTCAGTACTAGGAATATCCCTGCCCTCATGGAGCTTAAATTTTAGTAAAAGAAGACAAAAACCAAAATTAATGAATAAAAATATATCCAACAAAGTTAAGCACTATGAAGAAAGTAAGACAGAAAACATGGACAGGAAAAGTTGGGGTCAGGGATAGTATAGGGTGTTAAAGAGATGTATTTCAGTTTTAAATACGAAAATCAGGAAAGCTCTTACTGAGAAGGTGACCTGTGAGTTAAGATCTGAGTGGGGACTAGTCACGCAGGTATCTGGGGGAAGAGTGTCCAAGGCAGGAGGAACAGCAAAGGCAAAGGCCCTAAGGCAGGGAGCAGTCCTGGCGAGGAGACCTCTGTGGCTATACCAAACCCAAACCCACTGTTGTCAAGTGGACTCTGACTCATAGGGACCCTACAGGGCAGAGTAGAACTACTTCACAGGGTTTCCAAGGCTGGTGGTGTACTGCCTAAGGCATATGACCGCTAACCAGAAGCCTGGTGTTCAAACCTACCAGCCACTCCTCGGAAGGAAGGATGGGCAATCTACTTCTGTAGTGATATTGCCTTGGAAACCCAAGGAGGGGTCGCTATGAGTTGGATCCGACTCCACGGCAGTGGGTTTGGTTTTTTTGGTTAATATTTAGGGAAGCAAACTGCCAAGTCTTTTTCCCACAGAGCAGCTAGTGGGTTCAAACTGCAGACCATTTGGTTAGCAGCCAAGCACTTAAGCATTGTGCCACCAGGGCTCCTTTGGCTATAGCAAAGGGGCTAAGAAAAAGAGAAATAGGAAATAGATGAGAGTTGTAACTAGGGACTAGGTCATGTGGGATTGTGAGGTCATTGTAAGCAGTTAGGATTTTACTCATGTGAGATAATACCTTTTTTTTTTTTTTTTAAACTTTTTATTGTGATTTAGGTGAAATTTTACAAAGCAGATTCATTTTACATTCAGTAATTCATACACATTTTGTTCTGCGACACTGATTACAATCCCCACAGTGTAACAGCTCTCCTCCCACTTCCTCCCTGTGGGTTACCTTCTCTCTGTGCCCTTCCTGCCTATGTACTCCTGCCTCCCTACCTTTCTCCCTGTGCAAATGCTGCCCTTCTAATCTTCCGTGGCTGACTGTTCTAAGGAATGCATGTCCCTGGTGCAGTTGTTCAACTTACAGGCCTGTCAACTGTTTGGCTAAGAGATAAGCCACAGGAGTGAGCTCAATTCCAGGCCAAAGGGTAACTCGGGAGATAATACTTTGATATGATGTACAATTCACTTCCTCTCCTAAAGTCCATGTACAGAACTGCATCTTTAATGAAACTAGACTCATTATTGGTATATTAAGACCTGATTTCTTATTTAAAATGTTCCAGAGAGCTAAAGACATCAGCTTATTTCTTTACTTTTGCCTTAAAGCATGAACAAGTCTCCCTTAATATAAATTTTTCACCAAGATCTATTTCTGTTTCCTAATTCTTTCACAAACAAGGATCTATAATTGTAGCCTGATTTTTCTTTCTTTTCCATCTATTTCTTACTTGTCCCTCTGCAGTGAAACTTTCATTTTAATTACTGCCCAGACACTACATTCTAAGAGCAATGACTTTCTCCTTACCGAGTTCAGTGGTCTCATCTGAGATTTCATCATAATGAAATTCTTTCTCCTATAGGAGACATTGCTGACCATTCTATTCATCATTTTAATCTTTTTCACCCTTGGCTTTTGTGACTCCTTCAGTTTTAAAACTTGGTAAATTGTTAGTTTAAACTGATGATCCCTTTTTTCATCCTCATCAATATGGCAACCCTAAAGTTCAACCCTGGGCTGCACTGCTCTTCACTCTCATATATATTTGTTGTTTTCATTCATTTGTTTTTAAACAATTACCTTCATGCAACTGATTCCAAAATATGCCTCTCTAGTCCCATATGACTCCTCGGAAGGAAGGTTGGGCAATCCTACTTCTGTAGTGATACTGCCTCGGAAACCCAAGGAGGGGTCGCTATAAGTCAGGGCTGACTTGACGGCAAATAACAACAACAACAACAAGTCAGATATGGGGAGTTTTCTAAAAGCCACTGATCTACCTATGTGTCCTCTACTACCTGAAACTAAACATTTGAAAAATGGGATCATTTTTCCCAGGAAACCTTAATTTTTCCATTTTTCTAAGACTCTCAACTCATAATCTCAAAACTGCTTTTTATTAATCCCTTTAAGGTGATATATAATTTATTACAATGTTCTGACAAGTCTTGTCAACTGAATTCCTAAAATGCTCATCTGTCATTTCTACACTTTCCTTTTTGATACAAATTCTGATGATCTTGAAAGCCTGTAGGCCAGATATCTTGTTGCTGGCTTTTCTCCCTTTCATTCATTCCTGAAATAACAGAACTTTGGGACTCAAGGGTCACTAAGGTAAAGTCCATCCATGAAAGTGCTTAGAAATATCTCTGTAAGATGATCACCAACCTTTCCTTGAATATAAATAATTAGCATGGTGCCCAGCAAATAGTAAGAACTTAATAAATGGTTGAAATTATTACTGTTTCTGCTATTAAAAAGTATAGATTCTAGAACCAAACAATGTGGGTTTGAAACCCAGCTCTACTATTTACTAGCTGTGCAATCTTAGGCAAGTTATTAAACCTCCTTGTTGCAAAAGAGATTTAATAATGGTGCTTACACCTCATAGGGTTGTATATAATAAAAATAGCTGTAAAGTACTTAGAAGAGTGTATAGCACATAATATACACTATTACTGTTTTGGTTACCTAGTGCCACTCTGGCAAGAATATACATAAATGGGATGGCTTTAACAAACAGTTAGGTTAACTTACAGTTTGGAGGTTTTAAGTCCAAGTTCAAAGTGCCTGGCTCTAGGGGCTGGGTGAAAGCCCCTCCACCTTGGGCTTCAGCTCTTCCTCCTGCTCCTGGCCCACTGAAGCTAGAGGCTTTTCTTCACTCAGACAGCTGCTGGCTGCTAAACCTGACAAGCCCAACGTTGGCAAGTAAAAAGGCACAGTCCCAATGTTACCAAACCACACGGCAGGCCATTAACTTAAGTCCATTGTAAGTCCCAAGGTCAGCAGAGCATGGCAGGCTGCTGAACAATAACAGGGCTACATGCAGGTCTCAAGCATGCTATAAGCTGGAGACCATTCCCAAAGCTGCTTCTTACACATGGGAAGCAGACCACATCCCTAAAGCAGCTGAGTATCTAGATCCCACCATGGAGTTGATTGCCACTCTCATCACAGGGAATAAATACCAGCAGCTGCCCAGCCACTCAACCATGCCCAGCCAAGATGACACACAACCTTAACTACCACAATTACCTACTTTGGTCATGTTGCAAGAAGGGATCATTCCCTGGAGAAGATTATCATGCTTGGTAAAGTGGAGCATCATCAAAAAAGGAGAAGGCCATCAATAAGATGGATTGACACAGTGGCTACAATAAATGGGCTCAGGTATAGCAAGGATCATGGGGCTGGCACAGGACCAGCACAAGACCGGGCAGTGTTTCATTCTGTTGTGCATAGGGTCTCTCCAAGTCAGAGGCAACTCAACGGCACTTAACAACAAGTGCTTGTTAAATAAAATAAAATTACTTACTCACTATTTCAACAAAAGAAAAGACTTCAGTGTGAGTGGATCCCATTTTTAGAAAGCTCTGTCTTAAAGTGTATGTGAACTGCTGTATGGAAAGTGAATTTGCTCTGTAAATTTTCACCCAAATCACAATAACAATAAAAAAGAAAATAAATGAAATTATAGAAAACTGTTATTTACCAAAAAACAAAAACCAAACAAATAAAACAAACAAAAAATAGAAGATAAAAAAATAAAAGAAAGTAAAAATTTAAAAAAAGAAAGCTCTGTTTTTCTTAATCTTTAACATTCTGCTGCTACTCCCAGGTGTACCCACAAGAAAACTGAAAACACATCTCCACAAAATTTGTAAGAGAATGTTCATACTACTATCCGTAATAGCTAAAAAGTACTAACAATCCAAATATCCATCAACTACTGAATGAATAAATAAAATGCAGTATATCCATACAATGGATATTATTTGGCCATAAAGAGGAATGAAGTATTGATACATGCTATAACATGAATGAACCTGGAAAACATTATACTAAATGAAAGAAGCCAAACACAAAACACTACATATTATATGATTCTATTTATATGAAATGTCCAGAATAGGCAAAGCTATAGAGAGGCAGAGATGGGGTGAGGAGGTGGGGAGTGACTGGTAATTGGGACAGGATGTCCTTTTTGGGGTGACGAAAATGTTCTGAAATTAGATAAGGTTGATGGTTGCACAACTCTGTAAACATTAAAAAAAAAAAAAACACACTGAATTGTGTACTTTAAACATGTCTATTTTATGGTATATGAGTTATATCAATTTGAAAAATGGCAAAAATTAAAAACAAAAATACGGTGCCTTCCTACAGTTCCATCCAATGGCTATCCCTACTCTCTAGGAACAATCAAGAATAAGCTTACTACCTATGTAGAGCCTTCAAGAATTTAAGGAGAGTCCTGTTTACCCTTTCTCTTTTTTCTAGGATGCTGTGCTTTGGACTATTCATCAATATGAAATTATTTCCAGACTTTCTCATTTTAGTGGCTCTTACATGCTTAAGATAACACCAGTAATGCTAATATTAACAACCAACATTACTGAAGCACCTACTATGTATCATGCATTTGCTAACACCTTACAAAGCTACTTGCTAAAGTCCTATGTTACACTGTTGCTGTTGTTGTTTGCTGTCAAGTTGGCCCGACTCATGTCGGCCCCAACTCATAGCGACCCCTCCTTGGGTTTCCGAGGCAGTATCACTACGGAAGTAGATTGCCCAACCTTCCTTCTGAAGAGTGGCTAGTGGGTTTGAACTGCCAGCCTTCTGGTTAGCAGTCAAGTGCCTCAGGCACTATGCTACCAGAGCTCCTAATATTACATTATGATATCCAATTGATATATAAGGAATAGAAGATTAGAAATATGGACCCCAAACGGAAAATGGAAAAGAACACGTGTGTTCTCACCAGTGCAGTACAGAGCTGCGCCATCCTCTCCTCTGATCTGGACACTAAATTTTTAGTATTGCAGCATAAAGCTGTATTCACTATTTTACTTAGCAGTATTTTCACAAATGTTTCAGAAATATGCTATTGAATACATGATCAGCTAAAAAGCCCAAATACTTTTGTCACATGAAATACTTTCATGCCGTGTTTTTGTCATTCTAAACTTGTGTGATGTTTTTTGAAGCCAATTATTGGACTGTAATTTGTCCCTTTTAAATTCTTCTTGCTTAATCTTTACCCCAGGTTTCCTTGATTGAGATAATTTTATACTTTGTTCATACAATCACAGAATTTCATCACTGCACTATACCATAGAAGTCAACCTGTCCAAATCCCTTTATGGAAATGGTAAGGAAACCAAAGCTAGCTGACCTGCATCAAGTTTTGTTCTCTGCAAATCTAGCAACCTCCCTCAGTGTTGTATCAACTACAACGTCACCCTATCTTCACCTAGATCTTTCACTAAAATTTTAAAAAAAACAAAACAGTTGAACTTCACTGAAAGTATGCTACTAAGTCTTGCCTCAAGACTGACATCAACTCAGTCAGCTCTACCATCCTAACTGTACCAGCATCCTATCTATACCTGTTCATAGAGATAGCCTGGGAGTTCCTTACTGAAACTAAGCATACTACTTAAAGAATTTTGCCCATGTCACTCTTCTGTTCAGAAAATAGCACTGATGTTCAGCTCTTCAAATCCATCCCACTATATAACTATCTTATCCCTTAGTAATCGTAGACTCAAACACTACAGATTTCTCCACAATCTTATCTACTGTCCTCTATGTATAATCTCCTTTCTAATTTCCAGTGACAAATGCCACATTCTCTAATCTGATATGTTTCCAATTTATATTCATTTGTTCCATCCTGCCTTTGAAGATCTTCTCAAAACCTGTGTTTTCCACCAATAGCCTCCTCCAAACCATCTCTCACTCATCTTTGATGTTTCCAGTAGTAGTAGTAGTACCATGTTATACATTGTATTGTTTCTCCAGTATGGCTCTTCTTCTTTTAAGCTATTGTTATGTCTTTCTTGTACCCCTCTCAAATGCCCATTGAGATATTTCTTGTAGAGAAAGGGCATATCTTGAGATCTTGGTACGGGTTCTTCAAATACCATAAGTACCTAAATACCACTAACAACTTATTCTAAAGCAGGTTAAATTTCATATGATGGATAAAGTCAGTCTCTCAATCCATATCGCCTTCAAAAATCTCCTTTCAACTCCACACTGTGACCTGCCTGATAGAATGCAGCCAAATCAACCCTGAGAGCCATCCTGAGGTACAGGATTATCCCTCCCTCACCAGGAAGCTAAGTAGAATTGTGGACATGGGGGGAAAGAGGGAATAATGGGTGAGACAGTGAGAAGTAACAGATCCCTGTTCCTTTAGCAGGTGAGCTTCAATTTTGCAAATCTCTGTTCAACTGGAATATAAGGACACTACATGCCCTTTTGAGATCTCTACCTAAACCCAAACTCACTGTCACTGCCATCGAGTCAATTCTGACTCATAGCAACTCCCATTGGGTTTCCGAGGCTGTAAATCTTTATGGAGCCGATAACCCCATCTTTCTTCCAAGGAGTGACTGGTAGGTTCGATTTGAGGTCCCTAGATGGCACAGATAGTTTTCCCTTAGCTACTAACCAAAAGGTTGGTGGTTGGAATCCACCTAGCAGCACCACAGAAGAAAGGCCTGGCAAACTGCTTCCATACATTATAGCCAAGAAAATGCCATGGAGTGAAGCTCTGCTGTGAAGTACATGCGGTGCCATGAGTTAGAACCGACTTGATGGCAACAGGATAGATATGCCATTTAGCCTGAGTGGGAAGTGAGACTGATGAAAACAAGAGCTCAAATAACTCTCTTCCTAAGATGGCTCAAGCCAAGTTTGGTTAGAGGCTGGAAATAGGAATAGATAAACATCTACATTCCTTCACAAGTCTATCATTCTATTAAGTGACCCCAGTAATTTAATAATTTGGGGAGATTATTCTGGAATACAATGTTTGGAATATTAATAATATTCCAAATCATGAAGCATGTGAGATCATTTTAGCAAACAGCCTACATCTTAAACAAAAGGAATAGAAAAACTTTATAAAAAAAATAATAAATCTAACAGCTGTCTTTCATTCCCAAACCTATATAAGAATGCAACCCTCCTGGAAGGAATTTATCAATTACTTTAGTCACTCTTCAGTGACTTCCTTAACTTTGGAACTCTGAAAGAAGTTCACAGATGAAGCTGTGAATACAGGGGAACTGTTTAAAGTTTTCACGGAAAAATTTTCCCATAAAATAATTCCATGAACTATCTGAATACTTATCAGGCCCATACAGATATGTTCATTAATTTTTTTTGGGGGGGGGGTAGATGGGCGGGGGGAGTCTACTATTTCTGACATGAAGAGGCCCACACTTTCATTGTTACTGTTCAAACACACATGGGGGATGGGATGAAGAGGAGGGAGGGAGAGAAGAAAAGAGAGAGGAAAAACAAAGGATTTCTACTAATGGAACTAGAAAACATTCCTTTTGAAAGGATACTCATAATAGTCCCCCTCCTCAATAAAACAGATGAAAACCAGACCCCAACTCTCACATGTCACCAGCAGCCTGGGTTAGTTTACATGTAGCCACTTTATAAATTTCAACGAAGCAGGGATTTGAATAGCAATTCCAATCTATCTGGCAATGGCTGCAGCTCAGGATCAGTTTCCCTAGCAATACAGAACAGAAAAATTCCTTCTTTCAAGTTGCCTAAGTGAATAGCCACTCGTCTAGAGAAAGGCTTAAAACACTGTAGCAGCTTGTGTCAGCTCCAAGATGACTGAAGTCTGAGCAGGAAATAAGCCCCTTTTCCAAATAAAAGCCAGTGTTCCCTCTCCTTGTTTTTTCCACTGAATGTTCCGTATCAGCAGGGTGAGCCCAAATTGCATCTAGGGTTTGCTGTAGCTCTGCCTTTAGCTTTTTTAGCAAGGATGCAGCCATTTAAAAAAATAAAACAACAAAGCAAAACCCTACCACATACAAGAAGAAGAAAAAGAGAGGCGTGCTTCACAAAACAGCTATTTCAAAATCATGATTTTTAAAAAGCCATACAGAATGTGGAATGGAGGGGAAAAAAATGTCTCATGTGGGTTGCGTCGGCCCTGCAGCTGCTCCTCATTAAAGCTCCTCTTTACTCCCTCTGGGCTAGTTTCCAGCAGAAAATTCTTTAAACAGAACTCTGCTTTCAACCCACTTTCTTCTTGCTCTGGGCCTTTCGGCCCCCCAATCCGTAGTGGCAGCCTGCCCTAGCTGAGCTCTAGGGGTGGGGGGTGCTGTCGTTAAGGTAAATGAGGTAAGGGAAGGGGAAAAGACTCACAAAACCCAGAAACCAAATTAAGCATTGGTCAGTAACAAAGGTCTGCAGTTTGAAAAGGCCTCAAATCAGTCTGTTCTTTCCTGTGACCATGATGCCAGCTCAGTTTCCTGCCCTCCACCCCCACTCCGTTCCCCTTGGTAAAGTAGATAAAAATAATTGCTAACAGCCAAGGCTAGCTGTAAACCAGTGAAAGTTCCTATATAACATTCAATTCCCAAAGCTCTGGCTACAAACTTCTAGATGCCCCACAGCCTACACAGTCAAGTCTAAACCCTCAGGCTGTCATTCAAATGGCCCAACCTACCAATCCAACTTCATTGTCCCCCTCTGCCCAGTGCTTCCAGTTTGATGTTTCAGCAGACTGTCAACTTTTTCATTCAATAACTCTGTATAAAGATAATTTACTGGGTTATGCTAATTATTAACTCTTTTTTTTTTTTTTTTAAAGCGCACGAAAATTTCTAGTTAACTTCCTGTTAAAGGGGAAGAAAAAGGAAGAAGTTCTGTCATTTAACTTCTTGCCATCTCCACTCCCCTTTTGTCACCTCCCTTCCCCTAAAATAGAAAGAAAAAGGAAAGAAGGAAACACTATAGCTTACTCAGCAAGAAGGAAAAGCAAAAAGAACTAAAAAAAGTATTAGTATGTAAAGTTAGGGCCCAGTACTGGGCTGTTTGTGGTAAAATACACTTTCCAGGGCCTTGGCGGTTGGATGTAAAGGAAACAAAGCAAGGATACAATCAATCAATTTCTCTCAATCTCTGTCTCTTTCTCTCTCTCTCTGACACACACACACACACACACACACACAAACATTCTACTACAACTAATAAACAAAGACTACCAAATACAGCCCATTTTCCTACTATGTAAATTCGGCTTCCTGACCAGAGCATTTCTGCCTTTCTTGTAGAAGTATTTCAGAAAATGTTAATCTTGGTTCCCACATTAGGCTGAATGCTTGCAAATTAAAAGTTTCCCACAGGAAAATAACTTCACGGGGAATTGTGAGGCTGGGAATTATTTCTGAAACTCCACCTCACTTGGTTTGCATGTGTTTAGGTTATTCGCCCCCTCATGTGAATAAAGCAATAAATTCACACTTATTTTAATAAGCCCAAACCAAAAGGAAGCTGAAGGGGTACAGGTTTTTAAGCTATTAATTCACAGCATCATTCATCTTCATCGGAGACTCTGAAATCAGTAACCACTGCAATGGGAAACCCTGCCATATTTACACAAGAACTTTGCAAACACCGTTATCTTCCAGTTTGCTGTCTGGGCTCATTTATCAGAACTCAAAAGCTGAGCTGAGCGCCTAGTCTCTTCAATCATCACGTGAAAGACTGGGCATGGGTGGACAGTGTTGAAAGACCTGTGTTGCTGCTAGAACAGAAGGTGGTTTTTCCTTCGTCTTCCAGCACACAATCTGTACCTTACCATACTTCGCTGCACTGGACCCTGAAAAAAAGTTTACTTGTGATTAAAACATAGAACACATTCTAAACATAGGAGTTTACCAAAAGTACTCTGCACAGTAATAGAGTAGTGGCTAGTTCGTGGCAAAGATGAATGAGTTAAGACAGTTATTCCAAAGCTTTGGACTACAGAATTATTGGGAGGGGTCTACTGTGCTTATAAAAACACTCTCTAGACTATTAAATAATGTCTTGTTCATATGTCGACATAAACATATGTCGATGCTATTATTAAGATCATTGGGAGCTCTAGTGGTGTAGTGCCTAAGGCATTTGACTGCTAACCAGAAGGCTGGCAGTTCAAGCCCACAACCCACTCCTCGGAAGGAAGATTGGGCAATCTACTTCCTCGGTGATACTGCCTTGGAAACCCAAGGAGGGGTTGCTATGAGTCAGATCCGACTCGACAGCAGTAAGATTTTTTTTTTAATTAGGAGTATTAAAATATGAAATTATTAAAAATAGTAACTAAATTCTTAGTAGATTTTGGCTTTATGCATTGTAGTCAAACAACAGACTAGGAAGTGACTTCATGTTGCCTTTATGCACTATGCTGTCTTGCTAGACTTAACTCAGCTCTTAGAACATGCCCCAGTGCAGCACTTCTCATCTTCAGACCTTTGTGCCTGCTGTTCATGCAGCCTACAACACTTTTCTCACCACCCTCTTCTCCTAACTCAGCGCTAAGATACTGTCATGCCTCAGTTTAAACGTTATTTTCTCTGAGAAATAGCCCTGACACCCCCACTGTATGTTCCCATAACCCTGACATATCATATCACTCATTATCCCTTATTGTAATTATTACTCTAGCCCAGCAGACTAAGAATTGTTCAAATTCATACTCCCAGTGCCTAACACAGTAAGTGGCATGTTGTTGTTGTTGTTGTTATGTGCTGTCGAGTCGGCCCCGACTCATAGCGACCCCTCCTTGGGTTTCCCAGGCAGTATCACTACGGAAGTAGGATTGCCCAACCTTCCTTCCGAGGAGTGGCTGGTGGGTTTGAACCGCCAGCCTTCTGGTTAGCAGTCAAGTGCCTTAGCCACTATGCTACCAGAGCTCCTAGTAAGTGGCATATAAACCAAAAAAAAAAAAAAAAAAAAAACCAAACTCATTGTTGTCAAGTCAGATCTGACTCATAACCCCTCCTTGGGTTTCTGAGGCAGTATCACTACGGAAGTAGACTGCCCAACCTTCCTTCCAAGGAGTGGCTGGTGGGTTTGAACTGCCAGCCTTCTGGTTAGCAGTCAAATGCCTTAGGCACTATGCCACCAGAGCTCCTAAGTGGCATATAGAAGGCATTCAGATATTACTTGTCAGTGCTGATATTGTTAACAGAAGCCAAAGGGCAAAATGCAAGGGTCCATGAAATCTTCATACCTTAAAAGGGCTCCATAATTACACTTGAAGTTTGAGAACTGCTAGGTTGAGCTATTTACCTGAAAGATTATCAAAACTAATTAAGATTCCTGATATATAGAGCACTTTTTAACTCTTACCCCTAAATCATTCAAAGTGGGCCCTTCCTGTTTAAAGTAGATTATTTTTCAAATCACATTTCCCTCCCCAAATAGGAAGTTAACTAACATATACACAGTCTCCATTCTCTCTTGGTCTTTTATTAACCTTTGATAAAACACTGGCTAAATCAACCACCAAGAACTAGGAGTCCAAAGTGATTGAACAGCCTACAAAGTGTGGCCTTAGCAGCAAAGTATCTAGTACTTACAAATGTTCATTAAGTGTTAACTGAATTAAATAGAAATGTTTCCTACAAGGGGTGTGAGTTTATTGGTATATATTCACACTCATGTATCCTGAAAATAAAGTATTCCTCTGTTTTGGAAATTTCTTCCCCTGTGAAATCAAAGTCCCTCCATGGGGACAAAGTGAAAATGCTGTGAAGTTAAATAATGGTCTCATAAGAAAGTTTTGTTCACATACATCTAAACAATATATAGATTATTTCTTTTAAAAATACTTGTCACACTGCTATTTTTATGTACTCTTGCACTCTTTTATTCCACAAACCCTTATCATATGGATGATGCTAGCATTACATGTGAAGTCCTTGGGTGATGCTAATGATTATTAAAGTGCTTGGTTATTAACTAAAAGGTTAGAGGTTTGAGTCCACCCAGAGGTATCTTGGAAGAAAGGTTTGGTAATCTACTTCTGAAAAATCAGTCATTGGAAACCCTGTGGAACATAGTTCTATTTGACACAGATGGGGTCGCCATGGGTTGAAGTTGACTCCACGGCAACTAGTTTTTAGTGTACATGTAAGAGCTGAGCCGACTGGTGCCTTTTCTTCATTCTTCTTTTCTCTGGATAAGGAGAGACCAATTGTTGCATCTAGATGGCCACTTGCAAACTTTTAAGAGCTCAGTCACTAGTCACCAAAGTAGGATGTAGAACAATGTTTTTGTGTAGTATGTTATGTCAATTGAGCTTGATATACCATCACCAGTTACACTGCTGGAAATGGATTTTATTTATCTGTTTGCCTCTAGCTTATAAGCTTTTGAGAACACACATTATTAAATCACCCATAGAATTTCCACACAAAGCCTAATTTTTATGACAATTCATAACATTTATCACTTTTGTGGCAAGAAAAGCATAATTCTTGTCAAAGAAAAAAATGTTATGTTAGATTAATACTACTCATTAACTTAATAGGATCTCAGTCTTGGTCCTGAACTCTAGTATAGATCATTTGAACTAGAAAAGTGGTATTGATTCAAACTGATACGAAAACTCAGATATAATTATTTGTTCTAATTTCAGCAATATTTAAGAATTTATTTTGCATATTTAAAAAAAATGACCACAAAGAATGCTTCTTCAAGACTATACATCCTGTCCAGGGAGGACATAATGATACTCTAAGACAGGGGTCAGCACAATATTGCCCTCAGACCAAATCCACCTCAGGAGCTAAAAAGGGCTTTTACATGTTTTTAAAGAGTATGTTAAGTATCTACATAATATCCTCGAATTTGCCTTTTGGACAGTAAACCCTAAAACATTTATTATCTAGCATTTAAAGAAAAAGTTTGCTGACCCCTGCTCTAAGATCATAAGAGAATTAAAATACATACAGCCTAAAA